>NW_027206379.1:6100078-6305088 GCF_024711535.1 Dipodomys merriami
GCTGCAGCAGCGCCTGGTGGCCCGCAAGGCCAAGGACATCGGTTGGTCGGGCCGGCGGGGTGGGCCGAGGGGGCAGGTGCTGGGGTGCAGCGGCCAGCTGCAGGCTCTGCGCTCTGCACGGCGGGGCCTGCGACCACACTCATCTGTTGTGGCTCAAGCCTGTGCCTGATGGTACTGGGGCTCCACTCCTCCACCCAGACAGCCGTTCCGCCTACGGGGCTGCCAAGGTTTAGGGCTGAGTCTGGAAGCCCAGTCCCCGGCGGGGGGGTGGGGGGGTGCCTGGGACCAAAAGGTCCTGCTAAGGAGTTCAGGAGGAAGATGGGGGACAAGATCCCCCAGTGTCCCCCCCCCCATTTATGCCAGGGTGAAGGACTGCAGGAGGCACAGCACTGTGTCTGCCTTGGCTGGGGACTTCCGAATGAGAAACTTCACCCACTGCTGCACTGGGGTGTCGTGGGCAGAGTGCCACAGGCCCTCGGCCAGGCGGGCTGCCGGCCTCTGGGGACTGGACCAGGCTGCAGAGCGGGGCTGCCTCGGCCACGGCTCTGACAGCCTCTCCCCGCTGCTCCGGCCCAGGGACCTGGCTGCAGGTGCTGGAGACCATTGGCGTCCTGGCCGTCATCACCAACGGGATGGTCATCGCCTTCACCTCTGAGTTCATCCCCCGCATGGTCTACAAGTACCGCTATGGCCCCTGCCACCCCGGCTCCAACTCTACAGAAGAGTAAGGCCTCAAACACTGAGAGTTCCCTCAAGAAACCAGCCCCGAGGAGCCCAAGCCCTCCCTGCCGGGAATGGCCGGACACTGCCTGTGCTATGTGGGACTATAGTGCAGCTGGAGCTGGGGCTTCCTTGCCCTGCCCACACTGACCTTTAGCCCCTCGGCTAGAGCCTGTTGGGATGGAGGTCCTGGAGTACAGCTGCCGCTGAGTGGTTCACAAGGGGACCGGGCAGAGCCATGCCTAGCTCCTTTCCCTGGAGCGTGGCAACTGCAGATCGGGTCTCCTGGAGCAGCTCCAGGAGTGTTCCCCAGACTCTGGGGGAGGGGGAGACAGTTGGTGGTACCCCAGCAGACTCAGCACCCATAGTGCCTGCTCCAATTGTCCCCCAGACTCAGTGGGTCTCTGAGAAGTGCTTCAGGCCCCAGGGGCCCTGCTAGCCCCCCACTTTCTGAGAAGTGCCTCAGGCCCCAGGGGCCCTGCTAGCCCCCCACTTTCTGAGAAGTGCCTCAGGCCCCAGGGGCCCTGCTAGCCCCCCTCCTGTCTTTGCAGCTGCCTCAAGGGCTATGTGAACCACAGCCTGTCTGTTTTCCACATCAAGGACTTCCAGGACCCAATCATGAAGGAGGGCTGGGAAAACGTGACCAAGTGCAGGTCTGGAACCTTCTTCTCACCCTTCCCCCGAGGTTGCCCTTGGGTTGCCCTCCTGACCCCTGACCTCAGGCTCCTCCTCCTCCAGGTACCGGGACTACCGCAATGCCCACGACTACAACCTCTCTGAGCAGTTCTGGTTTCTCCTGGCCATCCGCCTAGCTTTCGTCATCCTCTTCGAGGTGAGCGGAAGTGAGGAGACGTGGAGGTGGCGGGCAGGCAGCTCTCTTCGCCGACCCCCAAAGGTCCTGTTTAGCCCTGTCCTTACTGGGCCTCCTGGGCCCCCATCCGCAGCATGTGGCCTTGTGCGTCAAGCTCATCGCGGCGTGGTTTGTGCCGGACACCCCCCAGTTGGTGAAGAACACTGTGCTAGACAAGAAGTACCAGACGCTTCAGAAGAAGTACCAGACGCTTCGGGAGAAGTACGAGACGCTTCAGGAGAAGAACCAGACGCTTCAGAAAATGTGGTAGGGCGGGCTGGGCTGGGGCAGGCGCTGGGGAAGGTCCACGGAGGATCCACCCTTTGACCTTACCTGCCCACCCACCCTCCGGCAGGCCCAGCTCCAGGAGCACAGACGTGTAGACAGCCAGCCCTGAACAAGGGGAGAGGAACCTGGGCACCAGCTCCCACGGCCACAGCCTGACCCTGACCGCGGCCTGTGGCAGCTGTGAGAAAGCCCGGGTGTGGGATCCTGGGAGGCCCGTGTCTACGTGGGTGGCCCTGGAGGCTGCGTACATGCGGGTGGTTATCGGAGTCCTTGAATAAAGGTGGTATACCTGGCACGTCCAAGGAAGCCCTGGGCAGCCTTCTATAGCTGCGTCGTTAGAGTTCTGTGTTTGAGGCACTGGTGAGCCACAGGTGTCCCTGTGGCATCTGTCCCATTTCTCTGGGTGTCCAAGTTCCCATGGAGCCAGGGTGTGGGCTTCATGCAGGCCAAAGCAGGAAGAGTTCTCAGGGCCTTCCTCTGCCAGCCCCCGCCCCCCTGCGGCCAGCTGGCCCCTCCAGCCCCTGTTCCCCGGCCTCCTGAGGCCTGGCTGGCCCCTCCAGCCCCCGGCCCCCTGCAACCAGCTGGCCCCTCCAGCCAGCTGGTCCCTCCAGCCCCCGGCCTTCTGCGGCCCGACTGGCCCCTCCAGCCCCCAGTCCCCTGCGGTCTGGCTGGCCCCTCCAGCCCAGTTGGCCCTCAGCTGGGCTCCCATCCCCCTGGAGGCCCTGGCTCAGCCGCCAGAACTTTCTGTCATAAAACCAAGCTTATCTGGGTTGGCTGCTGAGCCTGCTGCTGCAGGAGAAACAAGCTTTCCAGGTCACATCTGCTCTGTGCTAGATGGCCAGAGAATGGCAGGGTCTGGAATGTTCCAGGTGAGGGGCCTCTCCTTGAGGGAGGTCCCTGCTCCGGGGCCCGAGGAGGCCCCCCCACCCCCAGGCTGTGAGATGAGGGAGGCCCCCCATCCCCAGACTGTGGGTGAGGCCCCCCGCAGACCTCCAGGCTGTGGGTGAGGCCCCCCCTGATCCCCAGGCTGTGGGTGAGCAAGGCCCCCCGACCCCCAGGCTGTGGGGTGAGGGAGGCCCCCCGACCCCCAGGCTGTGGGGTGAGGGAGGCCCCCCGACCCCCAGGCTGTGGGTGAGGCCCCCCCGACCCCCAGGCTGTGGGTGAGGCCCCCCCGACCCCCAGGCTGTGGGTGAGCGAGGCCCACCCCCCGACCCCCAGGCTGTGGGGTGAGGGAGGCCCCCCGACCCCCAGGCTGTGGGGTGAGGGAGGCCCCCCCGACCCCCAGGCTGTGGGTGAGGCCCCCCGACCCCCAGGCTGTGGGTGAGGCCCCCCCTGACCCCCAGGCTGTGGGTGAGGCCCCCCCGACCCCCAGGCTGTGGGTGAGGCCCCCCCGACCCCCAGGCTGTGGGTGAGCGAGGCCCACCCCCCGACCCCCAGGCTGTGGGGTGAGGGAGGCCCCCCGACCCCCAGGCTGTGGGGTGAGGGAGGCCCCCCGACCCCCAGGCTGTGGGGTGAGGGAGGCCCCCCCGACCCCCAGGCTGTGGGTGAGGCCCCCCCGACCCCCAGGCTGTGGGTGAGGCCCCCCCCGACCCCCAGGCTGTGGGTGAGGCCCCCCTGACCCCCAGGCTGTGGGTGAGGCCCCCCCTGACCCCCAGGCTGTGGGTGAGGCCCACCCCCCCGACCCCCAGGCTGTGGGTGAGGCCCCCCCGACCCCCAGGCTGTGGGTGAGGCCCCCCCTGACCCCCAGGCTGTGGGTGAGGCCCCCCCGACCCCCAGGCTGTGGGTGAGGCCCCCCCGACCCCCAGGCTGTGGGTGGGCGAGGCCCCCCCCGACCCCCAGGCTGTGGGTGAGGCCCCCCGACCCCCAGGCTGTGGGTGAGGCCCCCCCCGACCCCCAGGCTGTGGGTGAGGCCCCCCGACCCCCAGGCTGTGGGTGGGCGAGGCCCGTAGGGGCCTCGGGGCGTGCGGGGAGCGGCCGCCCTCCGGGCCCGGGGCGGGGCCGCACCTGCCGCGCACCTGGCCGGCGGCCCCGCCCCGGGCCCCGGCGTGCCGCGCGCCCGGACGCAGGCCCTGGAGGTGAGTGCGGGGCGCCGGCGCCAGCCGCGGCGGGCCGGGCTCGGGGCCGGGCGCTCCGGGACCCCGCGCGGCCCTGCGGACCCCCGGGCCGCCCGGAAGCCCGGCCGCCCGCGCACTGGCTTCCCTCGGCCCCACCGCAGGCGGCGGGGCGCCGAAACGCGAGGACCCCGGCCGCACGGCCAGACCCCGGCCGGGGGCTTCCGACGGCGCCGGAGAGAGCGGGCCGGGGCCGGGGCCGGGGCCGGGGCCGGGTGCGCGGCCGGGCCGGGGCGAGCTTCCGCCGCCCGCGTGCGCCGCCCTTAGTGCGCGTGCGCCCGGGCCCGCCGCCCACGCGCGCGCCCCCGCCGCCCACGTGCATTACGCGCACGTAGCTGGGGGCGGGCCCGAGCCCGAGCCTTCCCGGGAAGGCGGGAGCGCGCGGTAGCTCGCCGGCGAGGCAGGTTGCGCTGGCGCGGGCTTCGGCGCGGGTCCTCCCGCACCCCGGCCCGACCTGGGTGCTCCCGGGCCGCGTGTGCCCGGGTTTCCGTAGCGCAGTGTGGGGGACGCGGCACCGCGCAGGGCGCATGGGGGGCCCCGCCGGGCACCGAGCACGCCCCGCCGCCGTGCCCAGCCAGGGCGGGAAGGCCCCGCGAGCTGCGTCCTGCCCCCCTCCCCCGCCCCCTGCACCCCGCCCCCCTGCACCCCCGGCCCCCTGCCCCCCTGCCCCCCCGCCCCCCTGCACCCCCGTCCCCTGCACCCCCCGCCCCCCGCCCCCCTGCACCCCTGCACCCCGCCCCCCTGCACCCCCGTCCCCTGCACCCCCCGCCCCCCCGCCCCCTGCCCCCCCGCCCCCCCGCCCCCCTGCCCCCCTGCCCCCCCGCCCCCTGCCCCCCCCGCCCCCCTGCCCCCCCCGCCCCCCTGCCCCCCCCGCCCCCCTGCCCCCCGCCCCCCCCGCCCCCCGCCCCCCTGCACCCCTGCCCCCCCCGCCCCCCTGCCCCCTGCCCCCCCCGCCCCCCTGCCCCCTGCACCCCTGCCCCCCCCGCCCCCCTGCCCCCTGCCCCCCCCGCCCCCCTGCCCCCTGCACCCCTGCCCCCCCCGCCCCCCTGACCCCTGCCCCCCCCGCCCCCCTGCACCCCTGCCCCCCCCGCCCCCCTGCCCCCCGTCCCCCTGCCCCCCGTCCCCCTGCACCCCCGCCCCCCTGCACCCCGCCCCCCTGCACCCCTGCACCCCGCCCCCTGCCCCCCGCCCCCCTGCCCCCGTCCCCCTGCCCCCCCCCGCTCCCTGCACCCCTGCCCCCCTGCCCCCCCGCCCCCCTGCCCCCTGCCCCCCCCGCCCCCCTGCACCCCCCGCCCCCCTGCACCCCGCCCCCCTGCCCCCCGCCCCCCTGCACCCCTGCCCCCCCCGCCCCCCTGCCCCCTGCCCCCCCCGCCCCCCTGCACCCCTGCCCCCCCCGCCCCCCTGCCCCCCCGCCCCCCTGCCCCCTGCCCCCCCCGCCCCCCTGCACCCCCGCCCCCCTGCCCCCCGCCCCCCTGCACCCCTGCCCCCCCGCCCCCCTGCCCCCTGCCCCCCCCCGCCCCCCTGCACCCCTGCCCCCTGCACCCCCCGTCCCCCCGCCCCCCTGCCCCCCCGCCCCCCTGCCCCCCGCCCCCCTGCCCCCCGCCCCCCTGCACCCCGCCCCCCTGCACCCCTGCCCCCCCCGCCCCCCTGCACCCCCGCCCCCCTGCCCCCCGTCCCCCTGCCCCCCCGCCCCCCTGCACCCCCGCCCCCCTGCCCCCCGCCCCCCTGCCCCCCCGCCCCCCTGCCCCCCTGCACCCCCGCCCCCCTGCCCCCCGTCCCCCTGCCCCCCCGCCCCCCTGCACCCCCGCCCCCCTGCCCCCCGCTCCCCTGCACCCCTGCACCCCGCCCCCTGCCCCCCGCCCCCCTGCCCCCGTCCCCTTGCCCCCCCGCCCCCCTGCCCCCCCCGCCCCCCGCCCCCCTGCACCCCCGTCCCCCTGCACCCCCGTCCCCCTGCACCCCCGTCCCCCTGCACCCCCGTCCCCCTGGCCCCCCTGCACCCCCGTCCCCCTGCCCCCCGTCCCCCTGCCCCCCCGCCCCCCGCCCCCCTGCACCCCCGCCCCCCTGCACCCCCGTCTCCCCTGTACCCCCGTCTCCCCCGTCTCCCCTGCACCCCCGCCTTCCCCGTCTCCCCTGCACTCCCGTCTCCCCTGCCCCCCCCGTCCCCCCGCCTCCCCTGCACTCCCGCCTCCCCCCTGCACCCCCGTCCCCCTGTCCCCCCGCCTCCCCCTGCCCCCCCCGCCTCCCCCCTGTCCCCCCCGCCGTCCCCCTCGCTTCCCCCCCCCCCGGGCCAGCCAGAGGAGACCCGTCCGGTTCTGAGGGCCAGGCCGGCCGTCTGTCTGTCTGTCCCGGGGCCCGGGCTTGGGCCGCAGTGGCCCGCAGTGGCCCGGGAAGGGGACGGCCCTCCACCGCCCAGGTCAGGCCCAGGAGCTGCTCCGCCCTGTGACCACTCATCCGGGCCCTGCCGGGCGCTCTGCCACAGGACTGTTCTCAGCAGGCCGTTCCCTTCTGCAGGGGCTTCTTGTCCGCACGTCCAGGTGTACACACACGTCCCTGCGTCCGATTCGCCTTCGTCCCCTCCCCTTCCCAAAGCCACTGTAACACCTGTCCCCAAAGCAGTGCGACCCGTTCGCCCTCCGCCACCCCGTTTGCCAGCGGGACCCGTGTCGTCCCGTGTCCTTCACGGTGGCACTGCGCACGCGCCTCATGTTTCAATCAGAGCGACTCCCAGCCGCGCCCTTGCGTCTTCACCCCGCTACCCTCCGTGTTCGGCCAGCAGCTCCTGAAGGGTCTCCTTGGCTCTGTGGAAGGTTGAGGTCAGACAAGCACGGGGCTGGCCAGAGAGGACCCAGCCACCCCGAGGGAGGGGACCCAGGAGTGGCCCCCTGCCCCGCCGACCCGCCTTGGGAAGACAGGGTGCTTCTGGGGCCTTCAGGCCAGGGCCCTGCACATCACCCCAGCACGTGCCCCTCTCCCCCCCCCACACACACACACTGCACGGAGGCAAGTGCAGAGCAGGAGGCCCCAGAGGCCAGCATGGCCCCACGCAGCCTCGGGAAGAAGCAGGCAGGCGGGGCCAGAGCTGCTAATGCCCGCCAGGGGAAGGGGTGGGTGCCTGGGTGGAGCTTCGGTTTGGGAGAGGATGTGACTGCAAGGCCAGGAAACTACAGGAAAGTTCTAAAATAACACTCACAAAAGCAGGTTCCCTCCAAGCTGGGGGTGCGTCCTGGGGAGCCGTGGTGTTGTGGACACTTGCTGGGGTCCAGCAGAGGGCCTGCTCCCCAGCACACACCACTGACCTCAGCAGTCTACTTCTGGGGGAGGGGGAGCCGAGAGCCGGAACCGGTGACCGCCTTCACCGCTGCTCCGTGGCTTTGTGGCCTGTTCTCGGAGCTGGGCGTGGCCGAGGACCCCTGAGCATCCCCCACGCACATACCAACATGTGCCAACGCACACGCGTGTGTATGTGAAGCCAGCACTGGGAGTATATAGCAGTGTGTACAGCTGTGGTAGCCACAGGCGTGCGGCAGGAAGGGTGTTGGGTGGAACCCAGGGTGCACACCAGCCAAGGTAAGCCTGGTTTCAGGGCGTGGGTCAGAGGGGTGCACAGATTGTTGGGGGGGGAGGGTAGCTACCTCGGCTTCTGAGGCTGTCTTTGCAGGGGCTCAAGATCTTGAATCTGGGGAGTTCACGAATGGCTGCTAGGGCTGGGAATGTGGCTCAGTGGTAGAGTGCTGGCCTAGCATGCATGAAGCCCTGGGTTCAATGCCTCAGTACCACATACATAGAAAATGCTGGAAGTGGCACTGTGTCTCAAGTGGTAGAGTGCTAGCCTTGAACAAAAGCAGCTCAGGGACAGTGCCCAGGCCTGAATTCAAGCCCCAGGACTGGCAAAAAAACAAAACAAAACAAAACAAAAAAAAACACCAAAGAAACAAAAAAAGTGGCTGCAGGGGACGCTATGGGACCTGCGGGGCTGGAACACGACTCTATGTTTATGCTGTGCGGGGCCTTTGCACGAGAGGGTGTCTTCTGCACACCTTCCGAGGGCAGTTCTGCTTGACGGGCTTTCCTACGGCTTCCCTCCACTCCAAGGGGCTTCTGGACAGGTCCCCTTGCCAATACCAACAGAAGACAACTACAGGCTGAGCTAGTTCCTAGGGCAATTGCTGCCCAGCCAAGCCTGGTTTCCTGGCTGGGGGAACATGGGCGGGATAGGAGGCTTATCTCTGAGGAACCCTCTGGGGCTTTAGTGTGGTGGAGACTTTTTAAAATTCCAGTACTTAGGGTTGAACTCAGCCCTGCCCCTTAGCTTTTTTGCTTAAGGTTGGTGTTCTACCACTTGACCCATACCTCCACCTCTGGCTTTTTGCTGCTAATTGGAGATAAGAGCCTCATGGATTTATCTGCCTCTGGCTGGTTTTGAACCACAGCCCTCAGGTCTTAAGTCTCCTGAATAGCCAGGATCACAGGGGTGAGCCACCGGTTCCGGCCAAGGAGGAGACATCTTGAGGGTTCCTGGGCCTAGAGTCTTGGGACTGACCCCAGGTCACTGCTGCCCAGGTCACTGCTGCCCACGTATCCCCTCAGTGAGAGGGTGCACCGGGGTCAGGAGACCCCAGGGTCCAGGCGACTGAGGAGTAGCGCTCAGCAGCTCCTCCTTGTACCGTGTCACTAAGGGCTTTTAGAGTCAGGTGTGTGTAGCTACTGCTGGCCTCTGAGTGGCCCAGGACCTGCATAGGAGAGGACAGCCTTCGGTCAGCCCTCAGAGTAGCCTCCATTGCAGCCCCGTTGGCGTTTGCCCCTCCTGGCTCAGGGACTGCAGGCCCCAGCTGACCCGCAGAGTGACCGTAGGGGTGTGTGTGCCTGTGCACACAGGCACATGCACTGCATCTAGACCTCCACGGCTGGGAGTGACTTTGAGCTAGAGTCCAGCAGCCAAGTACTGTGAGTCTCCAGGACCTAGCGGGGCAGCAGGCCCCGGGCACCCGCTGGCGTGCAGCAGTCCTTTGCAGGGATACCAGGGATGAGGCTGTCCCCTCACAAGAGCAGACTGTATGTGGTATGTGTCCACTGCACCCCTGGGTCATCTCTGTGGCCCCAGAGCAAGAAAAAAAAAAGTCATAGACTTGAGATCCTCTTCTTGTCCCCCCGGGCAGTGTGAGGTGGCGCCCACTCTGACTGGGCGGGTGTCTGGCAGCTCACTGAGGCCCCTGGGCCTGGCCAGAGCCCCATGGGAGCTGCCTGGCATGGTGCCTGTGCTACCTGTCGTAGGGTTACTGGTTAACTCATCCTGTTCCTGTTTAACTTGTTCCCTGGGGATGGCGGCAGCCTCTGACCTGTCCAGGCACCCTGGCCAACTGACCACAAGGACAGAGAGGGTTTCCGCCCAGCCGCTGGTGGAGCAGTCTGTTTCATTAAGGAGCTCCTGGAGCCGGGGGCGGCCCACCACCAGTGTTCAGCCTGTCCCGGAGAGGCCCCGGACAGAGCCATGGCAGGTAGGTGGGGCACAGAGGCACAGGCTTCATTCTGCATCCTGATCCTGGCTCCGGGCCACACACTCTGCTCTTGCCTGAGTTCTCTGCTCGGACGCAGGCTTGGGTACAAAGGCCTCTGCTCACTGCTCCTCAGCCTTTGGCCCTGAGCCCAGAGGAGGCCGTGAGGCCGTGAGGCCAGGCCCAGGCCCAGGCACCCAGGGTGAAACCCAGGGGTACAGAGATGAGGGGCTGAGGGACACCACACTTCTGGAATCTACCCCTCAGGCCCCGGCCAGGGCTCATCACCCTGATCCAAAGCTGAGAAAGTTTGGCCCGCAGCCAGCCTGTGGACAAGGAGGGTCGTGCAACCTCAGGCTCCCAGTTCTAACCAGCCCTCTCAGTGCATTTTTTTTATTGGGGCTTGAACTGATGATCTTGGCTCTGTCCCTGAGCCTCTCTGTGCTCCAGAGCTAGCACTCTACCACTTGAGCCACAGCACTTCTGGCTTTTTCTGAGTAGTTTATTATAGATAAGAGTCTCACAGGCTTTCCTGCCCAGGCTGGCTTTGAACCTTGATCCTCAGATCTCAGCCTCCTGAGATGCTAGGATGACAGGTGTGAGCCACCAGCGACCGGTTCAGTGTATATATTCTTTTAACCTGTTGGTGCCTAAGATTTCTGCATTTCCCCCATCCGGAGCAAGCTAATCCCAGAGGTGTGGTGTCTGTTCTCCTCTGGGTGGGAAATGTGGTGGCTAAGACTCATGTCTTATGTAAAGAGCATCCAGGGAGCTGGGCATTGGTGGCTGGTGCCTATAATCCTAGCTACTCAGGAGGCTGAGATCTGAGGATCAAAGTTCAAAGCCAGCCCAGGCAGGAAACTTGTGAGACTCTTATCTCCACACCGCCAGAAGTGGTGCTGTGGCTCGAGTGGTAGAGCACTCACCTTGAGCTGAAGAACTGAGAGACAGCGCCCAGGCCCAGAGTTCAAGCCCCACGACCACCACCACCACCACCAACAACAACAAAAAAGAGCATTCCAGGGTTAATTCAAATATTACTTTGGCCATGGCCTCTCTGGACCATGTCCTGGGTCACATTCAGGGCAGATAGAACATTTAACAGTGGCTGCTACTTGGGGCCTGTCCCCTCGGGACTTGGGGATGGACGTGGTGTGACTACCAATCAGCGTTGCTGGCTGCATTATTTCTTCTGGGTCACAACCTGCATGTGGCCTCGGAACCCAACATCACGGCAATAGCTGATCTGCTCTTCTCTCTGCAGGTGTCTGTGGCAGGGCCCCCGACTTCCTCTCCCCATCTGAAGACCAAGCCCTGGAACATGCTCTGGGCAGTGTAGTTGCTCTGAACTGCACAGCTTGGGTTGTCTCTGGACCCCACTGTCCCCAGCCTTCAGTTCACTGGCTGAAAGATGGGCTTCCTTTACCCAATGGAAGTCACTACAGCCTCCAAGAGGACTTCTGGTAAGAGACTACGGCGCCTGAGGAGAGCAGGATCGCCCAGACATGCCCATGGCCAGCAGTCTCTGTGACCTACACTCTGGTCATAACCACCTGGACACGGGCTGAACAGAAGCTAGCCAGATTGGATATGGGTCGTGTCCCTGCGGACACAGTGACGGTAGGGCCAGATCTCCTGGGGCTTCAAGACCCTGTGGATGCTTGCTTTAAGGATTGCCAGGACTATGAGCACTGGCCAGCCCTGAGATCAGAGGACCCCAAGATCCAGGGCCAGGTGGTGGCTGTGAGGCAGCCTTGCCATTGGCCAGTACTGGCCACTTAACTCTCGGCCCGAGAGTCACCCAGGAAGCCCATACCTTCCCTGCCTAGGACTCACCCACCTTCCAGTCAGGAGGGGCTCAGGCATCCACGGAGGCCCCAGAGCCTCCTAAGGGTTGAACTTATTTCCCCAGGGCCAAGGCCAACTTCTCAGAGGTGCTTGTATCCAGTGTCCTGGGGGTCAACCTGACCAGTGCTGAAGACTACGGGGCCTTTGCCTGCTCTGTCCACAACACCAGCTCCTTCTCCTTCACTCTGTGGAAAGCTGGTGAGGGGCGCATGGGGTGAAGGTGGGGACAGCAGGGACCTGGCGCTGAGGGTCAGTAACTGGAGCTCGTCCTGTCGGCAGGCCCGGCGGGCCATGTGGCCGCAGTTGTGGCTTCCCTCCTCGTCCTGCTGGCTCTGCTGCTGCTGGCCCTGCTCTACCTGAAGTGTCGCCTCAACGTGCTGCTTTGGTACCAAGACTGTCACGGGGAGGTGGAGATGAATGGTACACGGGGGAGGGGGGGAGGGGGAGGGGAGGGGGAGATGAATGGTACAGGGGGAGGAGGGGGAGGGGGAGATGAATGGTACAGGGGGGAGGGGGGAGGGGAGGAGAGGAGGAGGGGGAGGTGAAGATGAATGGTACAGGGGGGAGGGGGGGAGGGAGGAGGGGAGGGGGAGGGGGAGGGGGAGATGAATGGTACACAGGGGAGGGGGGAGGGGAGGAGGAGGGAGAGGTGGAGATGAATGGTACACAGGGGAGGGGGGAGGGGGGAGGAGAAGAGGAGGGGGAGGGGAGATGAATGGTACAGGGGAGGAGGGCGGAGGGGGGAGGTGGAGATGAAGGGCTCAGTGGGGGGGAAGCATCCCAGGCGGCCTGGCGGGGGAGATCCCGGCAGGGAGGAGCCAGGGCGCTGTCTGAGGGGTGCCCGGGGCTGGGGGGCAGGAGCAAGAACCTCGCCGGGGAGGTGCGGGGGGTCGGGGCCGGGATCGGCCGAGGCGCCGTCCAGGCCACACACAGGCCCGGCCACTCTCCGCAGATGGGAAGCTCTACGACGCCTACGTGTCCTACAGCGACTGCCCGGAGGACCGCAAGTTCGTCCACTTCATTCTGAAGCCGCAGCTGGAGAAGCGGCGGGGCTACAAGCTCCTCCTGGACGACCGCGACCTCCTGCCCCGCGCGGGTGAGACTGGCCCCCAGCGCTACAGGCCCGCCCCTGGCCCCGCCCACACCGGCCCCGCCCACACCACCTCGCCGGCAGGCCCGCCCCTGGCCCCGCCCACACCGGCCCCACCCACACCACCTCGTCGGCAGGCCCGCCCCTGGCCCCGCCCACACCGGCCCCGCCCACACCACCTCGCCGGCAGGCCCGCCCCTGGCCCCGCCCCCACCAGGCCCCGCCCCCACCACCTCGGCTGCAGTCCCGCCCCCACCGGCCCCGCCCCCGTCGCCTGGGCTGCAGGCTCGCCCTTGGCCCCGCCCCTCCCCGGCTCCCACCCTGCCCTCCTTTGCAGGCCCCGCCCTCATCACCTAGCTGCAGGCCCACCCCCAGCCAGGCCCCGCCCACGGCCCCGCCCCTCCCCGGCTCCCACCCTGCCCTCCTTTGCAGGCCCCGCCCTCATCACCTAGCTGCCGGCCCGCCCCAGCGCCGCCGGCCCCACCCACGGTCCCGCCCTCATCACCTAGCTGCCGGCCCGCCCCAGCGCCGCCGGCCCCGCCCACGGCCCCGCCCACGGCCCCGCCCTCATCACCTAGCTGCCGGCCCGCCCCAGCGCCGCCGGCCCCGCCCACGGCCCCGCCCTCATCACCTAGCTGCTGGCCCGCCCCAGCGCCGCCGGTCCCGCCCACGGCCCCGCCCACGGCCCCGCCCTCATCACCTAGCTGCCGGCCCGCCCCAGCGCCGCCGGCCCCGCCCACGGCCCCGCCCTCATCACCTAGCTGCCGGCCCGCCCCAGCGCCGCCGGCCCCGCCCACGGCCCCGCCCACGGCCCCGCCCTCATCACCTAGCTGCTGGCCCGCCCCAGCGCCGCCGGTCCCGCCCACGGCACCGCCCACGGCCCCGCCCACGGCCCCGCCCTCAACACCTAGCTGCCGGCCCCGCCCACGGCCCCGCCCACGGCCCCGCCCTCAACACCTAGCTGCCGGCCCGCCCCAGCGCCGCCGGCCCCGCCCACGGCCCCGCCCCTGGCGGCCGGGCTTGTTCTTCGGGTGCCGCCCCGTCACCCCTCTCTCCCTGCTCCGCAGAGCCCTCGGCCGACCTCCTGGTAAACCTGAGCCGCTGCCGACGCCTCATCGTCGTGCTTTCCGACGCCTTCCTGGGCCAAGCCTGGTGCAGCCACAGCTTCCGGTACGGGGGGGGGCGGGGCGCCGGGGCGGGGCGCCTGGGCGGGGCTGACCGCGGCTCCCGCAGGGAAGGCCTGTGGGGGGGGGCGGGGCGCCTGGGCGGGGCTGACCGCGGCTCCCGCAGGGAAGGCCTGTGGGGGGGGGCGGGGCGGCCTGGGCGGGGCGCGCAGGGCGCGCGGGGCTGACCGCCGCTCCCGCAGGGAAGGCCTGTGCCGGCTGCTGGAGCTGACCCGCAGACCCATCTTCATCACCTTCGACGGCCAGCGGCGCGGGCCCGGGCACCCGGCGCTGCGCCTGCTGCGCCAGCACCGCCACCTGGTGACGCTGCTGCTCTGGAGGCCGGGCTCGGTGGTGCGGGCTCGGTGCGGGGCTGGGGGGGCTCGGTGCGGGGCTGGGGGGGCTCGGTGCGGGGCTGGGGGGGCTCGGTGGTGCGGGCTCGGTGTGGGGCTGGGGGGGGCTTGGTGGTGGGGGCTCGGTGCGGTGCTGGGGGGGGCTCGGTGGTGCAGGCTCGGTGGGGGCTCGGTGCGGGGCTGGGGGGGCTCGGTGCGGGGCTAGGGGGGCTTGGTGGTGCGGGCTCGGTGCGGGGCTGGGGGGGCTCGGTGCGGGGCTGGGGGGGCTCGGTGGGGGCTCGGTGGGGGCTCGGTGTGGGCTCGGTGGTGCGGGCTCTGTGGGGGCTCGGTGGGGGCTTGGTGGGGGCTCGGTGGGGGCTCGGTGGGGGCTTGGTGGGGGCTCGGTGGGGGCTTGGTGGGGGCTCGGTGGGGGGCTGGGGGGGCTTGGTGGTGCGGGCTCGGTGGGGGCTCGGTGGGGGGCTGGGGGGGCTTGGTGGTGCGGGCTCGGTGGGGGCTCGGTGGGGGCTTGGTGGGGGCTCGGTGGGGGGCTGGGGGGGCTTGGTGGTGCGGGCTCGGTGGGGGCTCGGTGGGGGCTTGGTGCGGGCTCGGTGGGGGCTCGGTGGGGGCTTGGTGGGGGCTCGGTGGGGGCTTGGTGGGGGCTCGGTGGTGCGGGCTCGGTGGGGGCTCGGTGGGGGCTTGGTGGGGGCTCGGTGGGGGCTTGGTGGGGGCTCGGTGGGGGGCTGGGGGGGCTTGGTGGTGCGGGCTCGGTGGGGGCTCGGTGGGGGGCTGGGGGGGCTTGGTGGTGCGGGCTCGGTGGGGGCTCGGTGGGGGCTTGGTGGGGGCTCGGTGGGGGGCTGGGGGGGCTTGGTGGTGCGGGCTCGGTGGGGGCTCGGTGGGGGCTTGGTGGGGGCTCGGTGGGGGCTCGGTGGGGGCTCGGTGGTGCGGGCTCGGTGGGGGCTCGGTGGGGGCTCGGTGGTGCGGGCTCGGTGGGGGCTCGGTGGGGGCTCGGTGGGGGCTTGGTGGGGGCTCGGTGGGGGGCTGGGGGGGCTTGGTGGTGCGGGCTCGGTGGTGCGGGCTCGGTGTTGCCGGCTCGGTTGGGGGCTCTGTGGTGCGGGCTCTGTGGGGGGCTCGGTGGTGCGGGCTCGGTGCGGGGCTGGGCGGGGGCTCGGTGGGGGCTTGGTGCGGGGCTGGGGGGGGCTCGGTGGTGCGGGCTCGGTGGGGGGCTGGGGGGACTCGGTGGGGGGCTCAGTGGGGGGCTCAGTGGTGGGGGCTCGGTGGGGGGCTCTGGGGGGACTCGATGGGGTGGGCTAGGTGAGGGGGGCTCAGTGGGGGGCTCTGTGGGGGCCTCAGTGGTGCGGGCTCTGTGGGGGGCTTGGTGCGGGGCTCCGTGGTGCGGGCTCTGTGGGGGGCTCGGTGGTGCGGGGCTCGGTGGTGCGGGGCTCGGTGGTGCGGGGCTCTGTGGGGGGCTCTGTGGGGGGCTCTGTGGGGGGCTCGGTGGGGGGCTCGGTGGGGGGCTCGGTGCGGGGCTCTGTGGGGGGCTCGGTGGGGGGCTCGGTGGGGGGCTCGGTGGTGCGGGCTCGGTGGGGGGCTCGGTGGGGGGCTCTGTGGGGGGCTCGGTGCGGGGCTCCTTGGTGCGGGGCTCCGTGGTGCGGGGCTCCGTGGTGCGGGGCTCTGTGCGGGGCTCTGTGGGGGGCTCGGTGCAGGGCTCGGTGGTGCGGGCTCTGTGGGGGGCTCGGTGCAGGGCTCGGTGGTGCGGGCTCTGTGGGGGGCTCGGTGCAGGGCTCGGTGGTGTGGGCTCTGTGGGGGGCTTGGTGCGGGGCTCTGTGGGGGGCTCGGTGGTGCGGGGCTCGGTGCGGGGCTCGGTGGGGGGCTCCGTGGTGCGGGGCTCGGTGGGGGGCTCTGTGGGGGGCTCGGTGGTGCGGGGCTCGGTGCGGGGCTCGGTGGGGGGCTCCGTGGTGCGGGGCTCGGTGGGGGGCTCTGTGGGGGGCTCGGTGGTGCGGGCTCAGTGGGGGGCTCGGTGGGGGGCTCCATGGTGCGGGCTCAGTGGGGGGCTCAGTGGGGGGCTCCATGGTGCGGCGCTCTGTGGGGGGCTCGGTGCGGGGCTCCGTGGTGCGGGCTCAGTGGGGGGCTCAGTGGGGGGCTCGGTGCGGCGCTCTGTGGGGGGCTCGGTGCGGGGCTCCGTGGTGCGGGTCGGTGGGGCCGGGCCCCCATACCCTGGCTGGGCCTCCCGCTGACGCAGCCCCACCCACAGACGCCGTCCTCTGACTTTTGGAAAGAGCTGCAGCTGGCGCTGCCGCGGGCCGTGCAGTACCGGCCGGCGGCGGGGGCCGGGGACCCGCAGACCCAGCGGCAGGACGACAAGGACCCCATGCTGACCACGCCGGGTCACGCAGCTCCTGAGCCGGACGCGGACGCGGACCCCGAGGGAGACTTGGGTGCGGCGCTGCCCCGCCGCCGCCCCGGGTCCGGCAGGGGAGAGGGGCTGGCCCGCGGGGGGGGGGGGGGCTGGCCCGCGGGGGGGGGGCTGGCCCGTGGGGGGGGGGGCTGGCCCGTGTGGGGGGGCTGGCCCGCGGGGGGGGGCTGGCCCGTGGGAGGGGCTGGCCCGTGGGGGGGGGGGCTGGCCCGTGGGGGGGGGGGGCTGGCCCGCGGGGGGGGGGGGCTGGCCCGCGGGGGGGGGCTGGCCCGTGGGGGGGGGGGCTGGCCCGTGGGAGGGGCTGGCCCGTGGGGGGGGGGCTGGCCCGCGGGGGGGGGCTGGCCCGTGGGGGGGGCTGGCCCGTGGGGGGGGGCTGGCCCGTGGGGGGGGGCTGGCCCGTGGGAGGGGCTGGCCCGCGGGGGGGGGGGCTGGCCCGCGGGGGGGGTGGCTGGCCCGCGGGGGGGGGGCTGGCCCGTGGGGGGGGCTGGCCCGCGGGGGGGGGCTGGCCCGTGGGGGGGGGCTGGCCCGTGGGGGGGGGCTGGCCCGTGGGAGGGGCTGGCCCGCGGGGGGGGGCTGGCCCGCGGGGGGGGGCTGGCCCGCGGGGGGGGGGCTGGCCCGTGGGGGGGGGCTGGCCCGTGGGGGGGGCTGGCCCGTGGGGGGGGCTGGCCCGTGGGGGGGGGCTGGCCCGTGGGGGGGGGCTGGCCCGCGGGGGGGGGGGCTGGCCCGCGGGGGGGGGCTGGCCCGCGGGGGGGGGGGCTGGCCCGTGGGGGGGGGCTGGCCCGTGGGGGGGGCTGGCCCGTGGGGGGGGCTGGCCCGCGGGGGGGGGGGCTGGCCCGTGGGGGGGGGCTGGCCCGTGGGGGGGGGCTGGCCCGTGGGAGGGGCTGGCCCGTGGGGGGGGGCTGGCCCGTGGGGGGGGCTGGCCCGTGGGGGGGGAGCTGGCCCGTGGGAGGGGCTGGCCCGTGGGAGGGGCTGGCCCGCGGGGGGGGGGGGGGCTGGCCCGCGGGGGGGGGCTGGCCCGCGGGGGGGGGGCTGGCCCGCGGGGGGGGCTGGCCCGTGGGAGGGGCTGGCCCGTGGGAGGGGCTGGCCTGGGGGGGGCTGGCCCGTGGGAGGGGCTGGCCCGCGGGGGGGGGGGGCTGGCCCGTGGGAGGGGCTGGCCCGCGGGGGGGGGGGGCTGGCCCGTGGGGGGGGAGCTGGCCCGCGGGGGGGGGCTGGCCCGCGGGGGGGGGCTGGCCCGCGGGGGGGGGCTGGCCCGCGGGGGGGGGGGCTGGCCCGTGGGGGGGGGCTGGCCCGTGGGGGGGGGCTGGCCCGTGTGGGGGGGCTGGCCCGTGGGGGGGGTGCGTACACCTGCGAGAGCCCCCTTCCCCCTCCCCACCTTCTACGCTGGCCTGACCCTCCCGGGCCGCTGTGGCTGGGGGTGAGCAGACGCAGGCCCGGGCCGTGGGTCTTGGTGAGGGGCAATCTGTGGGCTGCCCACTGATCCAGACCTCGTGTCACCCCCTGCAGGCGTGCGTGGACCTATTTTTGGGGAGCCACCAGCCTCACGACATGCAAGTGGGGTGTTGCTGGGAGGCCAAAGCAGTGAGGTGGACATCTCTGACCTTGGCTCCCGGAACTACAGCGCCCGCACGGACTTCTACTGCCTGGTGTCGGAGGCAGACATGTAGCCCCGGCCCAGCCTGGCACGCAGGCCAGGGGGGCGGCAGGGCGGGGGGCGGCAGGCCGGCAGGCGGGGCAGGAGGTTTCCTTCTGAAAGGCCGCAGCCCCTGTCTGGTTCTCAGGGAAGGAACGTGGCCCCCAGTGCCACGTAATAAAGATCTTAAATTCTAAGCTGTGACCATGCTCTGTTGTGCAGTTATCAGCAGTGGCTTCCGGAGGTGCCTGAGCCTCTGGGACCCCAACTTAGGCAGCCAGTGTGAACTCCTAGCCGGGGCACCTCCAAACCTTAGGTGGGGATGAGTCCCTGCGCTAGCCCCGGGCTGGACAGAGGTACTGTACAATGTGCTCGGAGGGCCCCCAGCCCTGCTGGACCTGTATCTGGACTTCTCCAGGGCTGTCTCTGCTGCCTTCTCTGACTCTGGACTCCTGGTCCTGAGAAGCCGTGTAACCAAGCGGTCCGTGTGGGCATCCCCTGGGCTCAGCCAGTCCAGGCGCCGCAGCCAGACAGGAAGTACTGCGGCTGCCACCTTTATTCGCAGTGCTGCTGCGGCCCTGCCAGGCTGAGGACAGCCTCACCTCTGCATTATGACCTGGTTCCACCCCAGCACCAGAGTAGCTCAAGCCCTGCCCCCACCCCCTGCAGAAGCCAGCCCCAAGCTGCCAGACCCCACCCCTCCCGCGGCCTCCAGCCTCTAGGAGGTGAGACCCCATGGCCATCAGCTCCTCCTCCAACTGGGCGGGTGAGCAGCTGGAGCCAAGTCGGCCCACTCCGAGCTGGAACGCGCCACCTTGTCCTCCACAAGTCTTCACCTATGGGCCCAAGAAGTCCTCCTTCCGATAGCCCTTCTGCGGGGGGAGGGGCCGGGGTTAGGGTATCACCTGCTGCCCTGCAGCACCCCCCCCCCCCCCGTGCTGGGTGCGGCCTCGGCCCTTGCCCTGTGGCCCCGACTCCCACTCCATCCTGGCTTCTGGGTCCCTCCCTGACTTCCTGTGCCCTGTCCCCCAGGCCTGAGGCTTGAGCTCTGCAGCACGTACCGCCCGGAAGTCTCGATGGAGCTTGCTGTACTGCCACAGGTTGGCCAAGAGGCTGGAGGCTGCCCGGGAGGACTTCTCACTGTCAGGGCTGGGGAAGTCCGGAGGCTGGGGGTCAGGACCGGGGGCGGCCTGGGCAGCGGGGGCCCCAGCCAGGCTGCCCGGGGTCGGTCATCCCTCACCTGTCTCGCTTCTTCTTGATGAAGATGAGTTTTCGGAGACCATCAAAGTAGAGCAGGTCGCGGGCGGCGATGGGACTGGCCACTACCAGGTTGTTGAGCACGGCTATAATGTTGACCAGCACCTCGGCTGGAGGATACTTCTCGCCCACGCTGCCCGGAAGCTTCTCAATCAGGTGGCTCACCACCTTGGTGGCTGCCAGGAGCGCCAGGTCAGTGACCCTGGGCTCCTGGGTGCCCCTTCCCTCCAACACCCCCCCCAGCTGATGTCCCTGCCTCCCCCCACCCAGCCTGTTACCAAGAAGCCAGACGAGGGAGAACCACAGGGCTGGCTGGCTGGGCACAGCCCGACTCACACATCTCATCCTTGTTCCTGGCGTTTCGAGACAGGTTTCGGATGAGGCCTGTGAGCGAGCGCAGCTGGTGATGGTCAGCAGTCCGTACCCGGTCCAGAAGGGGGTTCAGGATGCGCTCCTGCTCCAGGGCCAGGCGGCTCAGCACGCCCGCCCACTGCAGAGGGGAGGCCGGGGAGGTGAGGCCCGGCAGCGCCCAGGCCGCCCTGCCCTGGGGCGGAACACAGGGCTGCACCCTCGCTTGGAGCCACTGCTCAGCTCTGCCCTCCCTGGGCCAGGCCTGTCCAGGCAGACCCTCTGCTCAGGCCTCCAGAAGTGGAGTGAGCTCAGGGTTCTGAGCTTGGGCAAAGCGTGCGCCTCATTTTGAGTCCCAGTCCTCCCTCCCCAGCCTCCTGGGGAGTGGCTCCCGCTGCGTCCTGGCGTCCAGCCCAGTACAGGAAGGAGCGGGGGCCATGGCCCACTGACCCTGCGGTCGCCGGCAGTGATGTTCTGCAGCGCCCCCGCGGCCGCTTCTGTGGTGTGCCGGTTCAGCTCACAGCGCTGCAGCAGCCTGCTGTACAGTCCCACCACCTGGGGGCTCCACAGCCACTCCAGGCCCTTGGGGTCTTTGGACACTTCGGCAAAGGTGAGCGCATCGGTTGTGAGGGGCAGCTGGACGAGAGGGTGCCGGGGTCAGCGGGGCCCCGGGTAGCCGAGGCCGGGGGGGGGGTCGGGACGGGGGCCCCTGCTCCCGTCCGCCCAGGCCCGCGCCCACCTCACGCATCCGCCGGCTCTGAGGTGTGAAGCAGCCCACCACCTCGCCAGCTGGCGCCCCGGCCAGGGCCCCGCGGCCCCGGCCCTCCAGCCGCTGCAGGGCCGAAGGCGGCATCTCGTCATACAGGCGGTAAGAGAGGTTCCGCAGCACGCACACGGCGTTCTCCACGCTCTGGGGAGGGTGGAGGGCGGCGGTCAGCGCAAGCTGAAGCCTGGGGACCCCCAGGCACCGCCCACCCCTCACCTTGTCCTCGCATTTGCCCACATCCAGGGCGTGGTTGATGTAGGCGACCAGAGCGTCCACCAGCCCGTGGCACTCACGCATCTTCTGCCGGGTGGCCTGGGAGGCCGAGCTGAGGTTCCTGGGGAGGGAAACAGATCGAGTCCCCCTCGGGGTCCCGGCCCAGCTGTCCCTAGGGACTCCAGGCCAAAGCCTCTGCCCTACGGTGAGATTCACGGCCACCAGCGTTTGCCACCTGCTAGACACGGCAGGGCCTGCCCCTTGATACCACTTGAGGGTTGGGACCCGATTTAATGAGAGCTGAGCCTGCAGCCGGGGCCTGACGCACTTTCCACCTGGTGGCCAGATGTGGCTTGCCCCAGTGCCTGCTCTCCAGGCCCACCGGCCAATCTTAGCCTGTCCCTCAGGCCTCAGACACAAGCACCACTTCCCAGCGCTGCCCCAACCCGCACGGGCACCGGCCCTCCAGCACTGACCCTCCCCACACGGGCACCGGCCCCCCTCCCCGCACGGGCACCGGCTCTCCAGCGCTGACCCTCCCCACACGGGCACTGGCCCCCCTCCCCACACGGGCACCGGCCCTCTAGCACTGACCCTCCCCACACGGGCACCAGCCCCCCTCCCCGCACGGGCACCGGCTCTCCAGCGCTGACCCTCCCCGCATGGGCACTGGCTCTCCAGCGCTGACCCTCCCCCTCCCCGCACGGGCACCGGCTCTCCAGCGCTGCCCCTCCCCCTCCCCGCATGGGCACCGGCTCTCCAGCGCTGACCCTCCCCCGCACGGGCACCGGCCCTCCAGCACTGACCCTCCCCACACGGGCACCGGCCCCCCTCCCCGCACGGGCACTGGCTCTCCAGCGCTGACCCTCCCCACACGGGCACTGGCCCCCCTCCCCGCACGGGCACCGGCCCCCCTCCCCGCACGGGCACCGGCCCCCCTCCCCGCACGGGCACCGGCTCTCCAGCGCTGCCCCTCCCCCTCCCCACATGGGCACTGGCTGTCCCCCCCTTGGCCTCTGGTGGCCCTGCGGCCCAGCACACCTGAGGAAACCAGTAGCGTTGTAGAAGATCTCGGCCTCGGAGGCATTCTGTTGGATGAGGGGGGGCCCCCCGGCCCCTGACAGGGGGCTCAGCACCAGGTCTGTGAGCTGCTCCAGCGTGTCTCTGGCCAGGCGGTCCTTCAGGTGGTCGCTGGATGACAAGTTCCATAGGATTCCTGAGTGGGCAAGCCAAGGCAGGGGTCAGGAGGCTGTGGGCTCCCTTCTGGGAATGGAGCTGGATACAGCCTGCACGCCCCTGTACTTGGTACCTCCTCACCCGAGAGCCTGCTGGCGAGGCACCCAGCGCCGGGGCCAGAAAACAAGAATTGGGGTCATGGGGGACCAGAGGTGAAGGTGACTATGAGGAGAGTGTGTTGGCTGGGGTAGGTCAATGACAGAGCAATTGCATGGCGTCTGTGAGGCCCTGAATCCATTCCCATGACGGAAAATAAATGAGGGACAGAGCCAGAAGGACAGAATTTGGGGACCAAGGAAAGAGACAGGACAGGAGAAATGTGTCTGTCACAGATCATGGAGAACAGCACAGAGGAGGGGAAAAGCAAGGGAGGGAGGAGGAGGAGGGCGTGGGGGGGCCGTGGGGGCCGTGGGGGCAGGCCGTGGGGCGGGCCGTGGGGCGGGGCCGTGGGGCGGGGCCCTGGGACGGGGCTGGGCGGGCCGTGGGGCGGGCCGTGGGGGGCCGTGGGACGGGGCCCTGGGACGGGGCTGGCGGGCCGTGGGGCGGGTCGTGGGGCGGGCCGTGGGGCGGGCCGTGGGGGGCCGTGGGATGGGGCTGGACGGGGCGGGCCGGGCCGGGACGCAGCACCGGTGACATTCTTGCGCAGCTCATCATCTTGCTCCCGGAGCGTCCGCAGCAGCTCGAAGATGCCGTTCTCCTCCACCAGGGCCAGTTTGTTCTCTGCGTTGTCGTAGATGAGGTTGCGCATGGCCCCTGTGGCGTGGCGCTGCACCTCCTGGTTGGCGTGGTTGAAGAGCTTCACCAGCCTGGGCACCGCCTGCAGGCTGCGGGCCTGGGACACGCACGGAGACCCGGGTCACGAGTGCAGCCACGTGCACGCGTGCGGATGTGAGCGGGGATGGGTGGAGGTCTGCGCGCGCGTGTGCGGGGATGGGTGGAGGTGTGGAGGTGTGTGCACGCGTGTGTGGGGATAGGTGGAGGTGTGGAGGTCTGTGCACGCGTGTGCGGGGATGGGTGGAGGTGTGTGCACGCGTGTGTGGGGATGGGTGGAGGTGTGGAGGTGTGTGCACGCGTGTGCGGGGATGGGTGGAGGTGTGTGCGTGTGTGTGGGGATGGGTGGAGGTGTGTGCACGCGTGTGTGGGGATGGGTGGAGGTCTGTGCGTGTGTGTGGGGATGGGTGGAGGTGTGTGCACGTGTGTGCGGAGATGGGTGGAGGTGTGTGCATGTGTGTGCGGGGATGGGTGGAGGTCTGCACGTGTGTGCGGGGATGGGTGGAGGTGTGTGCACGCGTGTGTGGGGATGGGTGGAGGTCTGCACGCGCGTGTGCGGGGATGGGTGGAGGTGTGTGTGTGTGTGTGGGGATGGGTGGAGGTGTGTGCACGCGTGTGCGGGGATGGGTGGTCTGTGCACGTGTGTGCGGGGATGGGTGGAGGTGTGTGCACGCGTGTGCGGGGATGGGTGGAGGTGTGTGCACGCGTGTGGGGGGATGGGTGGTGTGTGCACGTGTGTGGGGGGATGGGTGGAGTTGTGTGCACGCGTGTGTGGGGATGGGTGGAGGTGTGTGCACGTGTGTGGGAATGGGTGGAGGTGTGTGCATGTGTGGGGGGATGGGTGGAGGTGTGTGCACGCGTGTGTGGGGATGGGTGGAGGTGTGTGCACGCGTGTGTGGGGATGGGTGGAGGTGTGTGCACGCGTGTGTGGGGATGGGTGGAGGTGTGTGCACGCGTGTGTGGGGATGGGTGGAGGTGTGTGCACGTGTGTGGGAATGGGTGGAGGTGTGTGCACGCGTGTGCAGGGATGGACGGAGGTCTGTGCACATGTGTGCAGGGATGGGTGGAGGTCTGTGCGTGTGTGTGTGGGGATGGCTGGAGGTCTGTGCACATGTGTGCAGGGATGGGTGGAGGTCTGTGCATGTGTGTGCGGGGATGGGTGGAGGTCTGTGCATGTGTGTGCGGGGATGGGTGGAGGTCTGTGCGTGTGTGAGCGGGGATGGGTGGAGGTCTGTGCGTGTGTGTGCGGGGATGGGTGGAGGTCTGTACACGTGTGTGTGGAGATGGGTGGAGGTCTGTGCGTGTGTGCGGGGATGGGTGGAGGTCTGTACACGTGTGTGCAGGGATGGGTGGAGGTCTGCGCGTGTGGGGGGGGATGGGTGGAGGTCTGTGCGTGTGTGTGGGGATGGGTGGAGGTGTGCGTGTGTGTGCGGGGATGGGTGGAGGTCTGTGCACGTGTGTGTGCAGGGATGGGTGGAGGTCTGTGCGTGTGTGAGCGGGGATGGGTGGAGGTCTGTGCGTGTGTGAGCGGGGATGGGTGGAGGTCTGTGCGTGTGTGAGCGGGGATGGGTGGAGGTCTGTGCGTGTGTGTGCGGGGATGGGTGGAGGTGTGTGCGTGTGTGTGCGGGGATGGGTGGAGGTCTGTGCGCGCGTGTGAGCGGGGATGGGTGGAGGTCTGTGCGCGCGTGTGTGTGGGGATGGGTGGAGGTCTGTGCGTGTGTGCAGGGATGGGTGGAGGTCTGCGCGTGTGTGTGTGGGGATGGGTGGAGGTCTGTGCGTGTGTGTGCGGGGATGGGTGGAGGTCTGCGTGTGTGCAGGGATGGGTGGAGGTCTGTGCGCGCGTGTGTGCGGGGATGGGTGGAGGTCTGTGCACGCGTGTGTGCAGGGATGGGTGGAGGTCTGTGTGTGCGTGTGCAGGGATGGGTGGAGGTCTGTGTGTGCGTGTGTGGGGATGGGTGGAGGTCTGTGCGTGTGTGTGCAGGGATGGGTGGAGGTCTGTGCGTGTGTGTGCGGGGATGGGTGGAGGTCTGTGCGTGTGTGTGCGGGGATGGGTGGAGGTCTGTGCGTGTGTGGGGGGATGGGTGGAGGTCTGTGCACGTGTGTGAGGGGATGGGTGGAGGTCTGTGCGTGTGTGGGGGGATGGGTGGAGGTCTGTGCGTGTGTGTGCAGGGATGGGTGGAGGTCTGTGCACGTGTGTGCAGGGATGGGTGGAGGTCTGTGCACGTGTGTGCAGGGATGGGTGGAGGTCTGCGTGTGTGTGTGGGGATGGGTGGAGGTCTGTGCACATGTGTGCAGGGATGGGTGGAGGTCTGTGCGTGTGTGAGCGGGGATGGGTGGAGGTCTGTGCGTGTGTGCGGGGATGGGTGGAGGTCTGTGCGTGTGTGAGCGGGGATGGGTGGAGGTCTGTGCGTGTGTGTGCGGGGATGGGTGGAGGTCTGTACACGTGTGTGCGGAGATGGGTGGAGGTCTGTGCGTGTGTGCGGGGATGGGTGGAGGTCTGTACACGTGTGTGCAGGGATGGGTGGAGGTCTGCGCGTGTGGGGGGGGATGGGTGGAGGTCTGTGCGTGTGTGTGTGGGATGGGTGGAGGTGTGCGTGTGTGTGCGGGGATGGGTGGAGGTCTGTGCACGTGTGTATGCAGGGATGGGTGGAGGTCTGTGCGTGTGTGAGCGGGGATGGGTGGAGGTCTGTGCGTGTGTGAGCGGGGATGGGTGGAGGTCTGTGCGTGTGTGTGCAGGGATGGGTGGAGGTGTGTGCGTGTGTGTGCAGGGATGGGTGGAGGTGTGTGCATGTGTGTGCGGGGATGGGTGGAGGTCTGTGCATGTGTGTGCGGGGATGGGTGGAGGTGTATGCGTGTGTGTGCGGGGATGGGTGGAGGTCTGTGCGCGCGTGTGAGCGGGGATGGGTGGAGGTCTGTGCGCGCGTGTGCGGGGATGGGTGGAGGTCTGTGCGTGTGTGTGGGGATGGGTGGAGGTCTGTGCACATGTGTGCAGGGATGGGTGGAGGTCTGTACACGTGTGTGCGGAGATGGGTGGAGGTCTGCGTGTGTGTGCGGGGATGGGTGGAGGTCTGTGCGTGTGTGTGCGGGGATGGGTGGAGGTCTGTGCACGTGTGTGAGCGGGGATGGGTGGAGGTCTGTGCGCGCGTGTGGGGATGGGTGGAGGTCTGTGCGTGTGTGTGAGCGGGGATGGGTGGAGGTCTGTGCGTGTAGTGGGGATGGGTGGAGGTCTGTGCACGTGTGTGCGGGGATGGGTGGAGGTCTGTGCGTGTGGGGGGGGATGGGTGGAGGTGTGTGCACGTGTGTGCGGGGATGGGTGGAGGTCTGTGCACGTGTGTGAGCGGGGATGGGTGGAGGTCTGTGCGCGTGTGTGAGCGGGGATGGGTGGAGGTCTGTGCGCGTGCAGTGGGGTGCAAGTGTGCGTAGGTGACGCAGGCCTGTGCAGTGTGATGCCCACGTGTGTGCTTGTGACGATGGTGTGGGTGTGTGGAAATGACATGGAGGTGGGCAGGTGCTCCCTGAGCCTTCTCTGCTGAGTAGGCCCAGGACAGGGGGAGTCTGTCCAGTCAGCCTGGAGGTCAGCAAGGAGAGTAAGGCACTGGAGGTCAGCACAGGCGGTGGTGATCAGGGGTCTCACTGAGGGGCAGCAGGTGGCCGGCGGGGTGGTCCGCCCCACTGAGGGGTGGCAGGTGGCCAGTGGGGTGGTCAGCCTCACTGAAGGGCAGCGGGTGGCCAGCAGAGTGGACAGTCTCACTGAGGGGCGGTGGGTGGCCAGCGGGGTGGTCAGTCTCACTGAGGGGCAGCGGGTGGCCGATGGGGTGGTCAGTCCCCCCGAGGGGCAGCGGGTGGCCTGCGGGGTGGACAGTCACCTGCTTCTTGGCTGCCGTGTCGCTGTAGCACCTGTGCTGGATGTAGGCCGCCCCGAGCACCTGCAGATTGGGGTCTGCAGCCATGAGGTACTTGACTGCAGAGGGCAGGTCGAGGTCATCAAAGCTGCAGAACCAGGGTCGGGGGTCAGGCTGACCTGCCTGGGCTGGGCTGGGGAGCACACCCCCTCCCTCTCCGGCCCGGCCGCTCACCCGCTGCTGAGCCTCTGCAGGGTGCGGTGGCCGGCGTAGCTGTCCAGCCCATGCATGTCCGGCAGGTGGCCGGAGTCCGCCAGGCTGAGGCTGAGGCTGCGCACCGACGGGGCCCGGGCCACGGGCTCCAGGCCGGTCCCCGGCCCCGCCCCGGCCCCTCCGCGGCCCCGGTGGCTGCTCTGGAAGCGCTGCAGGGTGCGCATGGCGGGGGCGCGGATGGTCCGGCCGGGGGGCCCCTCGGGACCCTCCGGCCAGTCCGTGCCCCCCGCCCTGCTCGAGCCGCAGCTGGCCTGGCGCTCGTAGGCGAAGGCGCGGTAGGTGGAGGGGGCCGCGGGCTCCAGCTGCTCCGACACCACGCTGTAGCGGTCGTCCAGCGCGCCGGGGCCCAGCCGCAGTGAGCGCAGGGACAGCGTGTCGTAGTCAGCCCGGCCGCCCGCCCCGCCGCGCTCGTGGAAGGACACGGGCCGCACGGCCATGGGCGGGCCGGGCTGGACGCCCCCATACCCCGCAGCCCCAAAGGCCCCGCCCCCGTTGTGGGCAGAGCTCAGCCTCCGGCCGCAGCTCAGGTCTACAGCCGAGCGGGAGGACCAGGAGGCTGGGCTGTAGGCCGGCTTGGCGATGGGCCTGAAGGTCTGTGGAAGAAGAGCGCGGTGAGCAGGTGTCCGGGATCCCGCCCACCCTCGCTGCGGCCCAGACGCCCCGACGGCCCCGACCCCCGGCACTCACCGCGGGCTTGTGGCCACTCAGACCCTGGGAGCGGGAGCTGAAGCCGGCCTGCGGGGTGGGGTCCTGGCTCCTGGACGGACCTGCAGACAGGGCCGGGGAAGCCGACCTGGCCAGTCAGTTGTGCACCGGCCTCCGGCTTCCCTCTGCCCGCTGTCTCTGTCCCTGAGAGTGGCCTCAGCCCCAGGGCCAAGTGGGCGTTGGAGACGTGTCCAGCCGCACCGCCACCTCTGTCCTTCACCTGCCTGGCGTCTTCCACAGCCGCTGTGGAGCGGCTGTGCCTCCTCTGCCTGAGCCGCCCAGAGCACCGGCCCCACTGACCTCTAGGCTGCCTGGGGAATGCTCCAGGGTCTCCGCCCGCTGTCCAATCTCTGCCAGGACACGGCACATAGCCCCCTTCACCAGGGAGCCAGCCCGGACCGCCCCAAGCCACACTCATTCCCTTGGAGCGCCTCCTGTGCCCAGACCCCGGCTGAGCCCGGGCTGTGCTGACCCAGGAGGCAGTCTTCCTGGACCAGTCTGCCCTGATGGACGGTGGCCTCCCCCACCTGGCAGAGCCTGAGGCGGGGGCCACGCCCGCCCCATCCAGCCCCACCTCAGCCGGGCGCCGTCAGCCTGGCTCCGAGAGTGGACGAAGGGGTGTGGGCGGGGAAGGAGGGCAGGGCTGGTGAGGCCCCGGCAGAATAGGTGGATGGATGGGGGGGGCAGTGGGGGGGTGGAGGGGGCGGGCAGATGGTGGTCACGTGGTGAGTGGCGAAAGCCCAGGAAGCCTGTGGGAGGGGCTCCTTGACCAGAGGTGCTGGCTCAAGGGCCGAAGGGTCAGGAAAGTGTGGGAACCCCCGCTGGATGGTCTGGGGTGCCCCACCAAGGAGCTCCCCAGATCTACCCAGGTTAATGAGGCTTTGTTAACTCTTGACGCCAATGAGGACAGCCTGGGGCACACCCCAGCCTGGGGGCCTGACGCCCACCCCCAAATTACCGTTCTCCTCCCCTAATTGGCAGGGTGGCCAGGTGGCAATTAGTCCTCCCTCCCCTCCCCCCATGACCCCTGGTACGGCTCTGGTCCAGCAAGGACAGGGCCCGCAGCAGGCAGTAGCCACCCTGGCCGGCCCCTCTGGACAGCCGTCGTGGGGTCTGTTCCGGGAGCCTTCCTAAGCATGTGAACCATGGTGACTTCTTTTTTTTGGGGGGGGGGGTCCGGTCGTGGGGCCTGAACTCTGGGCCTGGGCGCTGTCCCTCAGCTCTTCAGCTCAAGGCTAGCGCTCTACCACTTGAGCCACAGCGCCACTTCCGGCTTTTTTCTTTTTGCTTATGTGGTGCTGAGGAATCGAACCCATGGCCTCAGGCATGCAAGGCAAGCGTTCTACCACTGAGCCACCCTCCCAGCCCACCATGATGACTTCTGACCAGAGGTTTGTCTTACTGTCTGACTTGAATCCTTGCTGTTGTAGATGGACTAGAGAGGAAGTGTCCTAATCTCAGCATGTTCGAGTGACTTCCTAACACACACTCACACACAGTTACACTCCACACATGCACAGACCCCGCACATACACACACCCACACACAGTTACACTCCACACATGCACAGACCCCGCACATACACACACCCACACACAGTTACACTCCACACATGCACAGACCCCGCACATACACACACCCACACACAGTTACACTCCACACATGCACAGACCCCGCACATACACACACCCACACACAGTTACACTCCACACATGCACAGACCCCGCACATACACACACCCACACACAGTTACACTCCACACATGCACAGACCCCGCACATACACACACCCACACACAGTTACACTCCACACATGCACAGACCCCGCACATACACACACCCACACACAGTTACACTCCACACATGCACAGACCCCGCACATACACCCACACAGTTACACTCCACACATGCACAGACCCCGCACATACACACACACACACACAGTTACACTCCACACATGCACAGACCCCGCAATACATTCACACACACACACCACCCAGACACACATGCACAGACCCCGCACATACACACACACACCACCCAGACACACATGCACAGACCCCGCACATTCACACACACCACCCAGACACACATGCACAGACCCTGCACATTCACACACACCACCCAGACACACATGCACAGACCCTGCACATACACACACACCACCCAGACACACATGCACAGACCCTGCACATACACACACACCACCCAGACACACATGCACAGACCCCGCACATTCACACACACACGTACCACCCAGACACTCTCACATATAATTCACACACACACATGCACACACCCCGCACATACACATGTACCACACACACCACCCAGACACTCACATACACTCACATAACAGACACACTCGTACACACGTTCACATTCACACATACCACACATACACTACACACTCCAGCTCACCCCCTCCCAAGTGCCCTGGTGGCTCGGGTTCACTGAGGGGCGTCCACACCCCCCGGCTGTTCTCACGGAGAATATTTGGGTCACTCCTGGCAGGCTGGGCCTGCAAGTCCTCAGGGAGCCCTGGGTCCAGACAGGCCCTGGCTCTGCCCGGGATTTCCGGGCTCCCCTCTCCCAGCTCCTGTCCCATTCACTTCGGCCTGTGTTCCCTGGTGTGAGTTCCGGGTTTGCAGACAGATGGGCCTGGCCTGTTCCACAGGGGACAGCCTTCCCCCATCCTTCCCATGAGGAGGGTGGGGAGGCCCAGAAGGTGGGGGCTCCACCCCTGGGCCCACCAGAAGTGGGCCTACCTACCCTGCCGGCCGCTTTCCCGGGTCCGAGCCCCACGCCCTCCTGGCCCTCCTGCTAGGGCGGGGTGGTGACTCAGAGAAGGCCTCAGTGAGTCAAGGGCTGAACCCTGGAGCCCGGGCGGCCTCTGCCCCGACACCACCACACCCCCGACGGCCATCTCTGTCCACTGCCTCTGTCCACCCATCCCCACTGCCGTCTCCCCCACCGGCCCGCCTTTGCCAGCCCGGCCTACCTCGGGCGACCTCGGCGAAGCCCTCGGGCTCGGCTGCCCCATTGTGGCTGTGCTTCGGCTGCTGGCCCAGCTGCAGGAGGCGGGCTCGGACCTGCTCCTGGACTCGGGCTGCCCTCAGCCGCTCCACCTCGGGCCCCTCAGCACCCCGGCGGTCCAGCTGCAGGTCAGAGGGCAGGGCCAGGGAACACACACCAGCCTCGGGCTGCAGGGCGGACAGCAGGAAGTTACCATCCTGCATGGTGGCAGGAGCACCTGGCTGGCCTGCTTGGCCCCTTCCCGGTCCTGTCCCTTGAGGCCCTGTCCCAGAAGTCCCCTCCCTGCTGGCGCTCAGAGCTGGCCTGGAGACAGACGCTGGCCCGCCCAGCCCAGAGCTCTTCTGGGGGCGGGGACACCTGGGCCAGGTGGGAGGGACGGGCCTCTGCCTGCTTAAGGTGGAATTTGGGCGGAAGAACAGGCCCTGTGCTCCCCTGGCCTGGCGTCTGACTCTTCTCCCATGCCAGGACTGGACCCCAGGGGTCCGGGCCCTATCAGTTCTCAGATTAAAAAGCCAGACCAGGGCTCGTGGAGTCAGTGTGGTAAGGAGCTGCTGGGGTCCTCCGACACCCTAGCCCGGTGGCATCCAGGAACGGTTACCGGCTGAATCCAGAGCTCAGGGCCGGGCAGAGGATGGAGGAGGGTGGGAGGGTTGGAAGCTTGGTCTGGTCCTCGGAAGGGCCCCGGCTCCCTCCCTGGCACCTCTCCCTGGCTCAGCGAGGCCTGGGGTGGGAGGCCCGTTCCCAACACATGAGTCAGGGCGGGCAGGCCAGGCGCCCCAGGGGGTTGACTCAGGGGACAGGGCTCGTGTTGGCACCTGCTGGGAGGGGGGGCAGGAGGGAGGGTGTGCTGAGGGCTGGGGTGGGGGCAGGGGCGGAAGGAGAGGTGGGAAGGCTGCAGGGGGTATCGAGCTTGGTCCTAGGAGCTTCCAAACATTGCAGTTTGGGGGACCGGCATATTCTGAGGAGCTCTGGGTCAGGCCTGGTATCCAGCACAGCTCCTTGGTAGCCGGAGCAGGAGCTGGTATTGTCTCAACCTGCCCCGTGCTCCTCTGACTCCGGGGCTGCCATCCCCACCGCCTCCGCCTCTTTCTAGACCGGGCTCTGGGCTGTGAGGGCTCTTTCCCATGGCAGGCCTGTGTCCCAGTCCTGGTGTCCTGGGGACGTTTGTCTTAAGGTTGAATGGCTGAAGGCAGAGGCCTGGGGTGTGATGAGACTCAGAGTGAGGGTCATGAGGCCAGCCAGGAGGAGGGGGCTGGAGGGTGGGCAGCCAGGAGGAGGGGGCTGGAGGGTGGGCAGCCAGGAGGTGGGAGGGCTGGAGGGTGAAGGGTCAGGAGGAGGGAGGGCTGGAGGGTGAAGGGTCAGGAGGAGGGAGGGCTGGAGGGTGGGCAGTCAGGAGGAGGGAGGCTGGAGGGTGAAGGGTCAGGAGGAGGAGGGCTGGAGGGTGGGCAGCCAGGAGGAGGGGGCTGGAGGGTGGGCAGCCAGGAGGTGGGAGGGCTGGAGGGTGAAGGGTCAGGAGGGGGAGGGCTGGAGGGTGGGCAGTCAGGAGGAGGGAGGCTGGAGGGTGAAGGGTCAGGAGGAGGAGGGCTGGAGGGTGGGCAGTCAGGAGGAGGGAGGCTGGAGGGTGAAGGGTCAGGAGGAGGGAGGGCTTGAACATGAAGGGTCAGGAGGAGGAGGGCTGGAGGGTGGGGGTCAGGAGGAGGGAGGGCTGGAGGGTGGGAGTCAGGAGGAGGGAGGGCTGGAGGGTGGGGGACAGGAGGAGGGGGCTGGAGGGTGGGGGACAAGAGGAGGGGGGCTGGAGGGTGGGGGACAGGAGGAGGGAGGGCTGGAGGGTGGGGGACAAGAGGAGGGGGGCTGGAGGGTGAGGGACAAGAGGAGGGAGGCTGGAGGGTGGGAGTCAGAAGGAGGGAGGGCTGGAGGGTGGGGGTCAGGAGGAGGGAGGGCTGGAGGGTGGGGGAGAGGAGGAGGGGGCTGGAGGGTGGGGGTCAGGAGGAGGGAGGACTGGAGGGGGGTCATGAGGAGGGGGCTGGAGGGGGGTCAGGAGGAGGGAGTGCTGGAAGGGAGGTAGGAGAAGGGGGGTCGGAGAGTGGGCATTTAGGAGGAGGGAGGGACAGAGAGTGGGAGTCAGGAGGAGGGAGGGCTGGAGGAGGGAGTCAGGAGGAGGGGGGCTGGAGGGTGGGGGACAGGAGGGGTGAGGGCTAGAGGGTGGGGGTCAGGAGGAGGGGAATTGGAGGGGGGTCACAAGGAGGGGACTGGAGGGGGGTCAGGAGGAGGGAGGGCTGGAGGGGAGGTAGGAGAAGGGGGGGTCGGAGAGTGGGCATTTAGGAGGGAGAGACATAGGGTGGGGGTCAGGAGGAGGGAGGGCTGGAGGGGGGTTAGGAAGAGGGGGGCTGGAGGGGGGATCAGAAAGAGGGGGGGTGGAGGGGGGAGTCAGGAGGAGGGAGGGCTGGAGGGGGTCAGCAGCTCAGTGGGGGTTGGCAGAGAGGGACCTGGAAAGGTGAAAGGTGGGTTCGGCCCCTGGGAGGGTGGGAGCAGGCTGGTGCCCTACCTGGCTGATTCTCCGGATCCTGCCAGACTCCCGGTGCGTCCCCGGGGCCGCTGCCACTGGCCGAGGAATGCGGGGTTCCATCCTGGGCCTGGCTCTTGTGGGCAGCCTCTGCCTGGAGACACTGTGGGGGCACCCGAGGGCGGGGCGCGCACGCCGCACGCCCAGCTCATCAGACCGGTTGCTTCCTTGGGAGACGTGTTTTGTGTGGAAAAATCCCGGGAGACAAGTTTGTGCGGCGCCGACGGGCCTAGAGCGCACGCCTGGCGGTTGGGGCCCGCCCTGCCTGAGCCCCGGGAAGCCAGGCCAGGCCGAGGGGCCGAGGCGCACGAGGGCCAGGCACCAGGCCGCAGCACGTGCGGCGGGGGCCCGGGAAACCGCTGTCATGCCGGGCTTCCCCCAGCTGCTGTCCGGCTAGAAAGGCCTGTGATATCGCCAGGCTGGTTCCCGAGGCTCTCGGCTCGGGGCTGGGGTCTGCGTCAGACTCCAGGGCCCTCTCCCAGGAGCCACAGCTGAGCGGCAAACCCAGCCTCTGGCCAGGGCTTAGAAAACCGGAGGTGGGCTGAGTCCTGCACACCCTCATCCGAGGAGCCCGGGGGTCCCAGGGTGCCCTGCGGTGGTCGCCACCCGGCAGAGAGGAGTTGGGTGTGGGGATCACTGAGGCTGGGCAAGGACTGCGACTGGGGCATGAGACCACTCCCTTGGCTAGGGAGAGGGAAGGCTCTGCCCGTGCGTGCGTGCATGCGTGTGCGTGTGCACGCGTGTGCGTGCATGCCCGTGTGTGTGGTGTGTGTTGGAGGGAGAGGCACAGAGGGCAAGCCTTTGGGTCTGGAAGGTCAGGAGCCCAGGAAGGGTATGGGACGGGAGGTGAGCCAGGAGTATATTGAGATGCAGAAAGCCGGGGATCTGGGGAAGGTGGAGGATGTGAATGCCAAGTAATTTTCTTTTTTTGTTGTTGGTTGTGGGACTTGAACTTGGGGCCTGGGCGTTGTCCCTCAGCTCTTCAGCTCAAGGCGAGCGCTCTACCACTTGAGCCACAGCGACTCTTCTGGCTTTTTCTGCTTATGTGGTGCTGAAGAATCGATCCCAGGGCCCCATGCATGGGAGGCGAGCACTCAACTGCTGAGCCACCTTCCCAGCCCCTGCCGAGTAATTTTCAGAAACACAACGTACAAAGCACGGGTGCACACTGAGGTGAAGGGCTCATGTCTGGTCACGCAGCCACGAGGCTGGAAGCCCCAGAAGCCTGCAGCCCAGTGCCAGGCAAGTCCAGTGGCCGGAGCTCCACAGAACCCAGCCCAAGGCCCACTGCACTGGCCCCACTCAGCGTTGCCCTGTGGCTGTTGTCCCATTGTCTTGTGGCTTTTCTTCCCTGATCCTGGGCCTACAGGTGCGCGGCCCGGCCTTTGTGGCCTCCCTGGTAGCTGAGGGTGTGGTACTGTTGTCGGTCCCTGCCTGTCGGCCCCTCTGGGGGTCCACATGGGCCGGTGGGGACTTCACGGCCCCTCCTGTGTGCACTGGGCGTGCTCTGGACGAGGTGTGTGTGACACAGCAGCCCCCAGCCCCCCTGAGGGGCCCGAGAGAGCAAAGGGCTGGAGACTGGACAACCCTGCCCAGCGGAGAGGGCGGGGGCTGGCGGGGGCCTGAAGGGTGGGTATTGATTTGGGGAGATGGTGGATTGGTATCAGCCTCTCTGTAAGGAGTGGCAGCAGGTGGTGGCAGGGCCAGGGAGCAGCATGGCCGCGAGTTATCCTGGAGTGCAGGCCGACGCTGTCCCAACAAGAACATCTCTAGAGTTGATTTTGCAGTGGGGAAACGGGGGCTCCACATGGTTAAACAACTTCCATAAGTTTCAAAGTGAACTAGGGCACCTAGAGATGTTTCTGACCCTGTCTAGCAGCCCAGCGGGGTGGGCTGGGAGCTGGCGCTGGGGGGCCCTCAGAGCCCTCTTTCTAAGCCTGAGGCCCCTCCTGGGGCTTCTCCCCTAAGTGCCAAGCCTTAGTCTTTCCTGATTTTGCTGAGCCAGTGACCTCATTTGCATGTGTTAGTCTTTTTTTTTTTTTTTTTTTTTTTGGCCAGTCCTGGGGCTTGAACTCAGGGCCTGGGTGCTGTCCCTGAGCTTCTTGTGCTCAAGGCTAGCGCTCTACCATTTGAGCTACAACAGCACTTCTGGCTTTTTTGTTTATGTGGTACTGCAGGATTGAACCTAGGGCCTCATGCATGCTACGCAAGCACTCTACCACTAAGCCACATTCCCAGCTCCAGCTCCATCATTGTTTTTTTTTTTTTTTTTTGGCTCCGGTCGTGGGCCTGAACTCTGGGCTTGGGCGCTGTCCCTCAGCTCTCCAGTTCAAGGCTAGCACTCTACCACTTGAGCCACAGCACCACTTCCGGCTTTTTTCTTTTTGCTTATGTGGTGCTGAGGAATCGAACCCAGGGTCTCAGGCATGCAAGGCAAGCACTCTACCACTGAGCCACCTTCCCAGCCCCTCATTGGTTATTTTTTGACATGGCATTATCTCAGATTCTGGCCTGCTTTTACTGTAGGAAACTTCTATTATTTTATGCGCTTTTTTTTTTTTATTGGTCGTGGGGCTTGAACTCTGGGCCTGGGCTCTTCAGCTCAAGGCAAGCGCTCTACCACTTGAGCCACAGTGCCACTTCTGGTTTTCTGGTGGTTTATTGGAGATAAGAGTCTCATGGACTTTTCCTGCCCAGACTGGCTTTGAACCGTGATCCTCAGATCTCAGCTTCCGGAGTAGGTAGGATGACAGGTGTGAGCCCCTGGTGCCCAGCTCTGTCTTCTCGATTGATGCGTTATCATCCGGTGTCTGTCCATGGGTTCTTTGTATGCTTGCTTTTCCATTTCATCTGCTGTGCTTTTTCTAGTCTGTCTCCGGTGTCCCTGACTGGGTTTTCAAACAACAGGTTTTTGTTTGTTTTTATTTTTTGAGATTGCTAAAGTAGCAAGATTTTTTTTCTATCCCACTTTGTTGTCAATAACTTAAAAGATTATTTATACTCATGTTTTGTGCCAGTACTGAGCTTGAACTCAGTGCTTTTCACTCTTGCTTGGCTGGAGCCACACCTTCACTTCCAGCTTTTTTCTGGTTAAAGATAAGGGTACTCTGGAACTTCAATCCAACTTCAGCTTCCTGGGTAGCTTGGATTACAGGTGTGAGCTACTGGCACGTGTCTTGTCAGTAACTTTTCTTTCCATTTCTCTCATCATAGATTTTAAAATTTTCCTCCAAATGGACATTGCCCCATCTTGTGCATTCTTCTCCAGCATGCTTCTCCTGACCACTCTGCTCACTGAATTCACCACTCTTTTTCTCTAGCTTTATTTTTCTCCATAGCACTTGGACTAGCTGACTGCAGACATTGTGTTCAGGTGTCTGTGTGGTGTCACTACCACGGGGGGCTGAGTGTGGTCTGTGGGGGTGTTCTGCACTATCATGGGGGGCTGTGTGTGGTCTGTGGGGGTGTTCTGCACTATCATGGGGGGCTGAGTGTGGTCTGTGGAGGTGTGGTGTCACTGTCATGGTGGGCTGTGTGTGGTCTGTGGAGGTGTGGTGTCACTGTCATGGTGGGCTGTGTGTGGTCTGTGGGGGTGTTCTGCACTATCACGGTGGGCTGTGTGTGGTCTGTGGAGGTGTGGTGTTCTGCACTATCATGGGGGGCTGTGTGTGGTCTGTGGAGGTGTGGTGTCACTGTCATGGTGGGCTGTGTGTGGTCTGTGGAGGTGTGGTGTCACTGTCATGGTGGGCTGTGTGTGGTCTGTGGAGGTGTGGTGTCACTGTCATGGTGGGCTGTGTGTGGTCTGTGGAGGTGTGGTGTCACTGTCATGGTGGGCTGTGTGTGGTCTGTGGAGGTGTGGTGTCACTGTCATGGTGGGCTGTGTGTGGTCTGTGGAGGTCCAGTATCTCTGTCCTGTGGATGCTTGTCTTCTGATGTAGGAGCTCAACTGTATGTCTGCCATCTGCTGGCCAGCGCTGGACCCATGGGGCGTCCTCCTGAGTTGTCTTTTTTGAATGTTGGGACTCCTTGGGCACTGGGTGGAGAGGAAGAAATGCCAGGAGCTAAGAACAGACGGAAGCGGGGGGGGGGGGTGAGCAAGGCTCAGGCTCGGTGCCCTGAGCCACCCCAGGCCAGGGCTCTGCCTCCCAAGAGAACAGGCACAGAGAATAAGTCAGAACTAAAAAAAATATTTCATTTCATTCTGAATAAAAAACAGAACAGACAGAACTCTTGGAAATCCTGAAAACAAGGTCATTGCTACAGAAAATTTCACAGAAATCATTGTGCAGTGCGGGACGGAGGTGGCAGCCAGGATCCTGGAGCCGAGCCCCCGCGGCGCCACCTCTGCTTCAGCATGCCGGGCAGGGCCTCCAGCCTCAGGACCGCTCCACACGGGAGGCCTTGCGGCTCCGGGTGCCCCACATACCCCGCTTGGAATGATAATGATGGTAGAAGTTCCTCAGCCGCAGCCGCTCCACCTCCAGCCCTGCCTGCAGGACCCTGGGGTGGGGGGTAGGAACGTCAGCTTGGCCCCCCCCCCCCGCCCTGCAGGACCTGGGGCTCAGGGCAGCATGCAGGAGGGGACTGTGGGGCTCTCTGGCCCTGCGGAGCTTGGCGCCGGGGGCGGCGGGGGGAGCGGTCCCCGTGGCGTGGGGTCGGCGCACTCACCTGTCCAGCAGCTCCCAGTCCTCGCCCCCCCACTGGTCCCGGAACTCCTCCGTGTTCATGCCTCCCACGCGGTCAAAGTCCGATTTGTAGATCCCAAAGAGGCCAAAGCCATTCACCTCCCAGTAACCTGGTGTGGAGGGGCGGCTTTCAGATGGGGTGGGGGTGGGGGTCTCCCGAGGCCTCGGGAAGGGGTGGGGCAGGGGCTCGCAGCCAGGCGCACAGCACCGGATGGGGGTGGTCTCACGGCTCAGATCCTGGGGTTCTGAAGGCTGGGAGAAGCCCTGGGCGCCAGGACCGGGCTGGTGAGCAGTGGGGCGCTGGCCTGGGGGGGTCATTCGGGGACTTGCCGTGCGGGTTGCCTGGCGAGCTCCCGCAGCCCAGGCGCATGACCACGGGGGCGAAGGCCAGCTTGCCCTCCACGCAGTGCTTCCGGATGCTGTCCAGGATGTTGAGAGGGAAGTGGATGTGCAGGTCACAGAGGAAGACGATGCTGCTGGGGTCCTGGGGGTCCAGAGGTCTGAGTGGGCCGTCCCCGCCCTCCCCGCCCTCCCGCCCCGGCCCTGTCCCCGCCACAGACCTCCACCGCGTCCACTCCGGCCTGCAGCCCCGCCGAGCGCTCGAAGTTTCCGGTGCGTCTCAGGTACTGGTACCTGGGGGGTTAAAGGAGCCGCTGGTGGCCATGCTGGAGCCGGGGCGGGGGGACGCCTCGCAGGAGGGAAGCGCACCGGGCCCTCGTACCGGGGCAGCCGCGCCCTGCGCAGGGCCCGCTCCACGTCCATGTCCTCGCTCTCAAAGTCCACCAGGATGACGCTGAAGTGCGAGTCCCCGGTGCGCGCGTGCAGCGCCGCCATGTCCGCCAGGAACTGTGCCACCCAGCGCGCCTGGTTCTTCACTGGAAGAGGGATGCGGGCCGGGCTGGCGGCTGGGGGGTGGGGTGTCCTCCTCCGGCCGCCCTGCCCGGCCCGCGCCGGGGCACCCCGACCACCCCCCGCACCGGGGCACCCCGACCACCCCCCCGCACCGGGGCGCCCCGCCGGGGCCCTGGCGCGTGCCGACACCCCCCCACCCCGCCGGGGCCCTGGCGCGTGCCACCTCCCCGCCCGCCCCCCGCTGGGGCCCTGGCGCGTGCCGACACCCCCACCCCGCCGGGGCCCTGGCGCGTGCCGACACCCCCCCACCCCGCCGGGGCCCTGGCGCGTGCCACCTCCCCGCCCGCACCCCGCCGGGGCCCTGGCGCGTGCCACCTCCCCGCCCGCACCCCGCCGGGGCCCTGGCGTGTGCCGACCCCCCCGCACCCCACCAGGGCCCTGGCGCGTGCCACCTCCCCCACCCCGCCGGGGCCCTGGCGCGTGCCGACACCCCCCCACCCCGCCGGGGCCCTGGCGCGTGCCAACCCCCCCCCGCACCCCACCAGGGCCCTGGCGCGTGCCACCCCGCGCCCTCACGCCCGCACCCTCACGCCCGCACCCCGCCGGGGCCCTGGCGTGTGCCGACCCCCCCCCTGCCCCCCGCACCTGGCACGATGAAGTGCACCGTGACGTCCTGGCGCCACGCCAGGCGCAGCGGCCGGCAGAGCTCGGCGTCGGGGCGGCGCGAGGCGGCGGCCGCGGGGGGCTCGGGGCTGTCGGCGTCCGCGTCCCCGGCCCGCGCGCCCGGCAGCCGCAGGAAGACGTACTCGGACAGGCGCAGGCGGCGGCCGCCGCGCTCCTGCAGCTCCAGCTCCAGCAGGAAGCGGCTCCCGCGCGCAGAGTCGCGCCGCTTCTCCACGTTCACGATGCGCAGCAGCGCGAAGCGCCTGCGGGGCGGGGCGGGGGTCAGCGCGGGGCAGGGGTCAGCGCGGGGGAGGGGGCGGTCAGCGCGGGGGAGGGGAGCGGTCAGCGCGGGGGAGGGGAGCGGTCAGCGCGGGGGAGGGCGGTCAGCGCGGGGCAGGGGTCAGTGCGGGGCAGGGGTCAGCGCGGGGGAGGGGGTCGGTCAGCGCGGGGGAGGGGGGTGGTCAGCGCGGGGGAGGGGGGTGGTCAGCGCGGGGGAGGGGGGTGGTCAGCGCGGGGGAGGGGGGCGGTCAGCGCGGGGGAGGGGGTCGGTCAGCGCGGGGGAGGGCGGTCAGCGCGGGGCAGGGGTCAGCGCGGGGCAGGGGTCAGCGCGGGGCAGGGGTCAGCGCGGGGCGGGGGTCAGCGCGGGGCAGGGGTCAGCGCGGGGGAGGGGGGCGGTCAGCGCGGGGGAGGGGAGCGGTCAGCGCGGGGGAAGGGAGCGGTCAGCGCGGGGGAGGGCGGTCAGCGCGGGGCAGGGGTCAGTGCGGGGCAGGGGTCAGCGCGGGGGAGGGGGTCGGTCAGCGCGGGGGAGGGGGGCGGTCAGCGCGGGGGAGGGGGTCGGTCAGCGCGGGGGAGGGCGGTCAGCGCGGGGCAGGGGTCAGCGCGGGGCAGGGGTCAGCGCGGGGCAGGGGTCAGCGTGGGGGAGGGGGTCGGTCAGCGCGGGGGAGGGCGGTCAGCGCGGGGCGGGGGTCAGCGCGGGGCAGGGGTCAGCACGGGGGAGGGGGGCGGTCAGCGCGGGGGAGGGGGTCAGCGCGGGGGAGGAGGGCGGTCAGCGCGGGGGAGGGCGGTCAGCGCGGGGCGGGGGTCAGCGCGGGGCAGGGGTCAGCGCGGGGGAGGGGGGCGGTCAGCGCGGGGGAGGGGGGCGGTCAGCGCGGGGGAGGGGGTCGGTCAGCGCGGGGGAGGGCGGTCAGCGCGGGGCAGGGGTCAGCGCGGGGCAGGGGTCAGCGTGGGGGAGGGGGTCGGTCAGCGCGGGGGAGGGCGGTCAGCGCGGGGCGGGGGTCAGCGCGGGGCAGGGGTCAGCGCGGGGGAGGGGGGCGGTCAGCGCGGGGGAGGGCGGTCAGCGCGGGGGAGGGAGTCAGCGCGGGGGAGGGGGGCGGTCAGCGCGGGGGAGGGCGGTCAGCGCGGGGGAGGGGGTCAGCGCGGGGGAGGGGGTCAGCGCGGGGGAGGGGGTCAGCGCGGGGGAGGGGGTCAGCGCGGGGGAGGGGGGCGGTCAGCGCGGGGGAGGGGGGCGTGGTCAGCGCGGGGGAGGAGGGCGGTCAGCGCGGGGGAGGGGGGTGGTCAGCGCGGGGGAGGGGGTCAGCGCGGGGGAGGGGGTCAGCGCGGGGGAGGGGAGCGGTCAGCGCGGAGGGGGGTGGTCAGCGCGGGGGAGGAGGTCAGCGCGGGGGAGGTCAGCGGCGGGGGAGGAGGGCGGTCAGCGCTGGGCGGGGGTCAGCGGCGGGGTGTGGTCAGCGCAGGGGATGGGGGCGGTCAGCGCGGGGGAGGGCGGTCAGCGCGGGGGAGGGGGGCGGTCAGCGTGGGGCGGGGGTCAGCGATCAGCACGGGGCTAGGGTCAGCGGCGGGGGGAGCAGTCAGCACGGGGTGGGCGGTCAGCGCGGTCCCCCCCAGGAGGCAGCTGGACCGGCTCGGACCCCCACTCCAGGCAGCCCAGGGCTGCACCCCTCTCCCGCCCCGGCCCCCCATCCCCTGCTCCAGGCGGCCCAGGGCTGCGCCCCTCTCCCGCCCCGGCCCCCCACCCCCTGCTCCAGGCGGCCCAGGGCTGCGCCCCTCTCCCGGGCCCTCTGCGCTCGCCTGTCTTGGGGACGATTCCTGTCTAGATTTGCTTAGTCCTCCCCAGCACTCCTCGAGAAGCCTCCGAGTGTCCCAAGAGGGGGCTGCTGACTGGTGGGCCTGGAAGCCCACCACTGTGACCTCCGACCTGTTCCCTCTCCCCCCACTACCTAGTCTCCCCAAGTGGAGTTTTTTGGATGCAGATGCTCTTGGTCGCCCCTCCGGGCCACCCGCACCCTGGGCCCAAGCAGGCAAACGCAGGGACAGTTTCGGCACTGCTGGTTTGGAGAGGCCTGGCAGGCCCAGGGGCACTGAGCTGCCTGCAGGAAGCTGATGACTGAGGGCGGGTCTGCTTTCCCAACCACCTGGGCTACAGCAATTTCCACCCACCTCTCTAGAACCAGGCGGCCACCCTTCCTCCCCACAACCCAGCAGACAGCACAGCCAGGCAACCTGTGCACGCCAGGGCCCAACCCCTGCCTTGCTCAGAACGTCTATCCCGCTTGGCTGTGTCCACTTCTGCCTGCTGTCCCTCTCCTCCGGGGTTGGCACACAGCAGGCCCTCAGGCCCTAGCCTCCCAGGGGGAGGTGGGCACAGGCTGGATCCTGGGGCCTGGCAGGTCTGAGGGCCGGTGGGCAGGAGCCCCATGCCTGCCCCCGGACCTGGTCGACCTCAGCCATGTCCAGGGAGACGAAGGGTGTAGGTGTTCTTAGCTGACCTGGCCCCAGAGTGGGCTCCTGCCTATCATGTGCCGGAGACTGACCACTAAACCTTGTAGCTTGCACAACACCTTTGGGTCAAGGAGACAGATTTAGGGTTTGGGGGTGCAGCATCCCAGGAACCAGCCTTGGGTGGGACTCTCTAGAAGCACCTAACCTTGGCCACAGTCCTGAGCAGGAAAGGAGCATGCCAGGGAAGAGGGGCAGGGGCCGAGGAGAAGAGCTGTGGAGTTCCCGAGAAGCACGCTGGTCCCCAGGAAGGTCTGAGTCCCTGGAGCCCTCTCCAGATGACACCCATGACCAGGGTGCTCCCCGAGTTGTTGGCCCCCCCCATGGTGCTCATGAGCCTTTGGTGTTCCCCACTCTCCATCCCCAGTGCTCACCGGCCGCTGCCCACCATACTGCCCCCCATACCCTCCATGATGCTTGCTGAGCTGCTGCCCCCCATACCTGTGGTGCTCAATGAGCCCCTGCCCCCCAATCCAACCCTAACACTGATCCCCTGCCCCCAATCCCACCATGACACTGAGCCACTGTCCCCAATCCCACCATGACACTGAGCCCCTGCCCCCCAATCCAACCCTAACACTGATCCCCTGCCCCCAATCCCACCATGACACTGAGCCACTGTCCCCAATCCCACCATGACACTGAGCCACTGTCCCCAATCCCACCATGACACTGAGCCACTGTCCCCAATCCCATCATGACACTGAGCCACTGTCCCCAATCCCACCATGACACTGAGCCACTGTCCCCAATCCCACCATGACACTGAACCACTGCCCCCAATCCCACCATGACACTGAGCCACTGTCCCCAATCCCACCATGACACTCAGAGCGACTGCCCCCAATCCCACCATGACACTGAGCCACTGTCCCCAATCCCACCATGACACTGAGCCACTGTCCCCAATCCCACCATGACACTGAACCACTGTCCCCAATCCCACCATGACACTGAGCCACTGCCCCCCAATCCAACCCTAACACTGATCCCCTGCCCCCAATCCCACCATGACACTGAGCCACTGTCCCCAATCCCACCATGACACTGAGCCACTGTCCCCAATCCCACCATGACACTGAACCACTGCCCCCAATCCCACCATGACACTGAGCCACTGTCCCCAATCCCACCATGACACTGAACCACTGTCCCCAATCCCACCATGACACTCAGAGCGACTGCCCCCCAATCCCACCATGACACTGAGCCACTGTCCCCAATCCCACCATGACACTGAGCCACTGTCCCCAATCCCACCATGACACTGAACCACTGTCCCCAATCCCACCATGACACTGAGCCACTGCCCCCCAATCCAACCCTAACACTGATCCCCTGCCCCCAATCCCACCATGACACTGAGCCACTGTCCCCAATCCCACCATGACACTGAGCCACTGTCCCCAATCCCACCATGACACTGAACCACTGCCCCCAATCCCACCATGACACTGAGCCACTGTCCCCAATCCCACCATGACACTGAACCACTGTCCCCAATCCCACCATGACACTCAGAGCGACTGCCCCCAATCCCACCATGACACTGAGCCACTGTCCCCAATCCCACCATGACACTGAGCCACTGTCCCCAATCCCACCATGACACTGAGCCACTGTCCCCAATCCCACCATGACACTGAGCCACTGTCCCCAATCCCACCATGACACTGAGCCACTGTCCCCAATCCCACCATGACACTGAGCCACTGTCCCCAATCCCACCATGACACTGAGCCACTGTCCCCAATCCCACCATGACACTGAGCCACTGTCCCCAATCCCACCATGACACTGAGCCACTGTCCCCAATCCCACCATGACACTGAGCCACTGTCCCCAATCCCACCATGACACTCACTGGCCGCTGCCCCCCCCGTACCCCCCGTGGTGCTCACTGGCCGCTGCCCCCCGCCCCCGTACCCCCCGTGGCGCTCACTGGCCGCTGCCCCCCCCCATACCCCCCGTGGCGCTCACTGGCCGCTGCCCCCCGCCCCCGTACCCCCCGTGGCGCTCACTGGCCGCTGCCCCCCCTCCCGTACCCCCCGTGGTGCTCACTGGCCGCTGCCCCCCCTCCCGTACCCCCCGTGGTGCTCACTGGCCGCTGCCCCCCCCGTACCCCCCGTGGTGCTCACTGGCCGCTGCCCCCCGCCCCCCCCGTACCCCCCGTGGCGCTCACTGGCCGCTGCCCCCCCCGTACCCCCCGTGGCGCTCACTGGCCGCTGCCCCCGTACCCCCCGTGGTGCTCACTGGCCGCTGCCCCCCGCCCCCCCCGTACCCCCCGTGGCGCTCACTGGCCGCTGCCCCCCCCCCCGTACCCGCCGTGGCGTGCGTTGAGCCGCTCCATGTACTGGGCCGCCACGTCCACGGCCTCGGCCTCGGGCAGCTGCAGGTTTCCCGACACGTTGCAGCGCAGGTCATTCCAGTCCGAGCGCAGCAGCTCGAAGTCCACGGTGCCCACGCTGAACGTGCGCTGCCAGTCGATGGCGTCCTCCCGCCAGCGGCCCGCGGCCCGCGCCGCAGCCTCTTCCTCCTCACTGTCGTCCGGTGTGGCCTCTTCCCCCGGGGGGCCGTCGTCCTCCCCCTCCTCCCCCTCCTCCTCCCCCTCCCCGGGCAGCTGCGGCCTGGACACCTGGGCCACGCGGAGGAAGGAGGTCACGGGTTTTGTCTCGGCGGACGGGTTTGCGTCTGCAGTGGGCGCTGCGCGTTCCCGGGCACGCACTGGGGCTACCCGGCCCCCCCGGGGGGCCTGCGTCCGGGCCGAAGGCCTCGGCTCCGCGGTCCTGCGGCGGTGGGGCAGCGGGGGGCGTGGTGGTGCCCGCAGCTGCACCCTGGGCAGGGGCCTGGGGCGTGGGAAGACCCTGGGGAAAGGGGGCCAGGGGGGGTCCGGCAGCGCCCTCCGGGAGGCCCGCAGCCTGGGCGGCACCGGCCGCACCCTCGTCACATACACCTTTGAGGGTGCCGTGTGGGGGGCTGGGGCCCGGCCCAGAAAGAGAGGCAGGGGCTGGGAGGCCCAGCTTAGGGCCCGGGAGTGCCTGGGGGCCTGCCCATCCAGAGAACCGGATGTCGGTGGGGCGGGGGTGGCCACGGTCAGCATCTTGGTCCTCGTGGGGGCCGCCAGCATGGGGGTCTGGCGGCCGAGCTGTGGCACAGATGCCCCCGTTGGCTCCAGGCTGTCCAGCAGCTCCCGGTCATCCTCATCATCCAGAAAGTCTGCCGGAAGTGCACAGTCAGCTGCAGGCCAGGCCAGCAGGCTGGGCACGCCCGGCTCGGGGCACCTACCATCCGGGTTGAGGAAGAGGAAGGCGCGGCGCTGCATCTCCTCTTCATCATCCTCTCCCTCCTCCCTGTCCATCTTCATGTATTTGTAGAACCCAAACCTGGGGCGGGGCGGGGCGGGGCAGGGCAGGGCAGGGCATCAGAGGCCCTCGCTGCCAGGCTCTGCCCTGGCCTCTGCCCTGGCCTCCCTCACCCCCCCACCCACCTCTCCAGGTACAGGGGCGACTCTCGGTAGAAGCACTTGTTGTCTGACTCCATGTGAGTGAGGCGCGTGTAGTCGTTGGGATACACGAAGGACAGGTACACCTGGAGGCACGGCAGGCTTAGGGTGTGCGAAGGGGGCTGGGCCTGCGGGGGCCACAGAGGAGGCCCCGCACTTACAAACTGCAGTCCCTGGTATCTCGCGATGGGAAAATCCTTGAGGATGTAGGTAGGGGCGTAGGCGCATGGCTCCAGCACGTTCTCCAGGCTGGAAGGCTCCATCCGAGGAGCTGCGAGGGGCAGTTACTGTGGCCTGACTGGCGCCCAGCCCCCGCGCCCCACCTCTGCCCCCGCTCCAGCCCCTGCGCCCCGCGCCCGGCCTCTGCCCCCGCCCCCTCCCCCCACTCCAGCCCCCGCGCCCCGCCTCTGCCCCCGCTCCAGCCCCCCCCCGCCTCGGCCCCCCCCCCCCAGCCCCCTCTCACTGAGGAAGAAGGTGTCCCTGGGGTCTGGCCGCAGCATGTCCACGCTGGGCTCCTGCTGTGGGAAGTGGCTGCCCACGTGGCTGGCTAGAGACTGGGGGATGTGGGCCACATGGTCCATCTTCAGGGCCGACTCATCTGGGGCAGAAGGGAGCAGGAGGCCTTCACTCTCCTCCCCGTTTCAGCCAGACCCAGCTGCCAGAGGCTAACCCTCCCCCAAGGGCGCGGGCTCCACACCTGTGTACAGGGAGATGTGGGCAGAGCCGACGATCTCGAACTTCAGACCAGGCAGGAAGGCTCGCCACTAGGGGTGGGGGCAGGAAAGAGGCAGCGTCCAGGGGGGCTCTTCCTGGCTCAGGGCGCTGTCTCCAAGGACAGGGGCAGTTTGGAGGGTGGATGGGAGAGGAGACCTAGGAAACGGCAGCTGCAGGAGGACCAGGCTGAGGGGCTCCAGGGGCAGATCTAGATCCCCTACCTTGATCTCCCCCGACTTCCCTCCCTCCCAGGCAGCTTCCGGACTTGCCGGGAATGCGTCAAACCTCACCAGCTCCCTGGTTTTGCACCTCTGCTCTCCTGAGGTCACTGCTGGGCTTGGGAGGGCCAGGCCTGGCACCCTCCCCTCGCGCCCACCTCTGTGGCTGCTCCTGTCGGACTCGGTTCCTCCCGGGCTCCCTGCGAGCTGGTCTTCCTGGGGCTGACTCCAGACCCTCTGCTCTAGCTTTATCCAACTCTCACCATCCTCCCCCCAGGATGAGCCCGAAGTTGTGCCTCCAGCCTGCTGAGTTCAGCTCACAGTGATCACAGGCACTGGACACGTGCGACACCCTGTGGCCCTCCCTCCTACCCTGCGAAGCCCCCTCCCACCTCTGACCTGCCTGGACGCCCTCCCACCTCTGACCTGCCTGGACGCCCTCCCAAGGACTCCTCTCAGCGCTTGGCTTCCCACACTGGCCAGAGTTTTCCTGGAACGAAAGTCTCCCTGCTTCATTCTCCAGATAGCCTGTGTTGTCCAGTGTGGCCCTGCAGGCCGGGCCTGGCCACCAGACCTCTCAGGTCTGAGAAGACGCTGGGAGACACAGGTCCACCCGCTAGGTCTGGAATTCCTACCCCAAACTCTTTCCCTTCCACGTCTGCCTGCTGAGGGCTGCTCTTCAATGGTAGCCTAGCTAGCACAGCAGGCCCTCCTGACCTAGGTTCACACCAGAGCCTCTGCTTCACGGGATAGGGGAGAGGTCTCCGGGGCGTGGACCATAGTGAAGCAGTCTTGCAAGGAGGTTGGAGTGGGGGAGGGAGTCAGGGGAAGGAGGGGGCTGGGGTCTTCCGGCATCTCAGGAAGACCTGCCATACTCACACCCACTTCCACGTGGTCTGAGCCCCGATCATCCTGCTTGTGAAGCAGTTCAAAGTAGTATTTCCGGGAGGCCATGAGCCTGTGAACATGAAGAACTTGTCTTCATCATCATATCCAGGAACCCCAAACTGAGGGAGAGCCCAGGGTGTGTGTGTGTGTGTGTGTGTGTGTGTGTGGTGTATGTGTGCCCAGGGTGTGTGTGTGTGTGTGTGTGTGTGTGTGAGCCCAGGGTGTGTGTGTGTGTGGTGTATGTGTGCCCAGGGTGTGTGTGTGTGGTGTATGTGTGCCTAGGGTGTGTGTGTGTGTGTGGTGTATGTGTGCCCAGGGTGTGTGTGTGTGTGGTGTATGTGTGCCCAGGGTGTGTGTGTGTGTGTGTGTGTGAGAGCCCAGGGTGTGTGTGTGTGGTGTATGTGTGCCTAGGGTGTGTGTGTGTGTGGTGTATGTGTGCCTAGGGTGTGTGTGTGTGGTGTATGTGTGCCTAGGGTGTGTGTGTGTGTGTGGTGTATGTGTGCCCAGGGTGTGTGTGTGTGTGTGGTGTATGTGTGCCCAGGGTGTGTGTGTGTGTGTGGTGTATGTGTGCCCAGGGTGTGTGTGTGTGTGGTGTATGTGTGCCCAGGGTGTGTGTGTGTGTGTGTGTGGTGTATGTGTGCCCAGGGTGTGTGTGTGTGTGTGTGTGGTGTATGTGTGCCCAGGGTGTGTGTGTGTGTGTGTGAGAGCCCAGGGTGTGTGTGTGAGAGCCCAGGGTGTGTGTGTGTGTGTGTGTGTGTGGTGTATGTGTGCCCAGGGTGTGTGTGTGTGTGTGTGGTGTATGTGTGCGTGACCCGCCCACCCTCCCGCTGGGCTGCTCTCTGCAGGCCAGTGACGGGGTAAGGAGGCTCACCCAGCTTCTCCTCCACCCACCAACACTCCTGAGCACACACATTTGCCCCAACTCACTCACCGCCGGGGCTTGGACACCTGGGAGCTGAACTTGGTGAATTCTCCAGGTGCAGTCCACTCAGAGCCGGTCTACAAGTGACACAGCAGTGAGCCTAAGGGCCGCTGTGTTTTGGGGCACACCAGACCCATTCCCAAGAAGCTGCAGGAGGCCCGTGCAGGACTGGGGCTGGAGGGCGGCGTCTGGGCCGGGCAGGGAATACCTTGCCTACAAAGGCTATGAGCTGGGCAGCTGCCGGACTCTCATCCACGCTCAGCCAGAGCTCAGAGTTGTCATCCGAAGCCACGGAGAACTGGATGTCCCCTAGCCCAAGGACAGGGGCTTGTTCAGGGGACGGCTCTTCACGCCACCGCCCCCCTGACACCCACCGTGGCACACCCCGCCCCCACACCATCTTTCGCTGGGTGAATGAAGCCAAAAATCCGGAGTCCATAGTTCTTCCACTTGGGGGACACTGCCAACTTCTTCACGGTGGTGCGCGTCTAGGGAGGTAGTGAGCGGTGACGCCGAGGCCAGCCTGGTGCCCGCCAGCCCGCCAGCCACCCGGGCACTCACATGAGGGAAGAGCGGGAAGTGCAGATTCCTCCTCAGCTGGCCCACCGCGCCGCCACACCAGTCCTCAAAAACGTGCAGGTTCACCTGTCCCTTGAACTGGAGCCAGGGAGGCTTTACCTCCTTCCCCCCCCCCCCCGCCCCGCCGCCCATCCAGGGGGGCTTTACCCCTCCCCCTCCCCCCAGCCCATCCAGGGGGCAGAGCTCACCTCCTCCCTCCATGGCGGTGTCTGACGTGTGAGGTTCAGTGGTGGGGACCTCCCTGCCCCTCCAGGAAATAGCATGTTTGGGTCCCGCCCCTCAGACTTCAGGAGAGGAAGGGCGGCAAGGGTAAGTAGGGTCCCCGCCACACACAAGTGCAGGCAGACACAGCAAGACAACTTCACAGTCTGTCTCAGGCCGAGCACCCTCCGCACGCGTCCTCCAGAACACAGCGCACACGCCCCGACTAGACGTGGCCAGCCGCACACACACCACCTATGTCTGCCCGGATACGCCACGCCAGGCCAGGGTGCGGTGGCACACATGTCCAGCGTACCTGCCATTTCTTCCACCCCTCCCTGCTTACCGCCTGCTCTTCCTCTCGACTCTCACTGGAGTCGTCCGCCCTCTGCGTGGCGGGCAGGGCCTGGGCCCCGTGGCCGTCCGTCACACTGGGCAGCTTCTCCCCGTCTGTGGGTGGCAAACAAGAGCTCTCTGAACCTTCACTGTGAGCGTCAGCCGGGCACGGTGGGCCTGTCCCGCACAGCTGGAGCGGGGTAGGAAGGTGCTGCTGGAGCCCTGGCTTCCGGGCGGGAGCAGGGCTATGTGTGTATCTGCAGCGGCTGGTGCCCATCTTTCCCTTTTCACTGAGTGGCTTGCCTCAGGAAGAACTCCAGACTTCTGGGAGCCCCCAGAGCCTTTCCCATGTGGCTCAAGAGTGAGACTCGAAGGTGATCGCAGGAGCTGGTGGTCAGGAAAGCCAGCATGGTGTTCCAGGGCCAAGCCAAGCCACCTGCCTTGAACAAGGCAGCCCTGGCAGGGGCACCGCGCCGGTCTCCCAGGGGACCCGGGACCAAGGTGGCCCTGGAGGGAGACTGTCCCCTGGATGCTCCCTCACAGACAGGCAGAGACATCTCCACAGCTTGCTCCCTCCCCAAGCCGGAGGCAGGACATCTCCCTGCCCATTTCTCTCCACTTACTGGACCTTCTCCATGACCACCCCACAGCACCTTCCAGGGTCCACACCCAGGACCTGAGCCTCTCGGTGGGAAGTCTCGCCCTGACCGGGTCCAGCCCCTCCTGCCTGCCCTGGCCTGGCTCCTGCCTGGTGAGACCCCCCACCCTGCTTCTCCCAGGCTCCTGATTCCAGAGCCTTCCCTCAGTCACTTTTTTTTTTTCCTTGGGTCTGGTCGTGGGGCCTGAACTCTGGGCCTGGGTGCTGTCCCTCAGCTCTTCAGCTCAAGGCTAGCGCTCTACCACTTGAGCCACAGCGCCACTTCCGGATTTTTTTCTTTTTGCTTACGTGGTGGTGAGGAATCGAACCCAGGGCCTTAGGCATGCAAGGCAAGCGCTCTACCACTGAGCCACCTTCCCAGCCCCTCAGTCACTTTTGACTAGCTGGGAGGTAAGCAAGGGACAGGCTCCGGGCCAGCTTGGCTGCTCCAGATGTCCACAGCCCAACAAGGTAAGTCCAGGCAGCTAGAGGCATTAAACTTCTCTGTAGTACAGTTCTAGGCCAGGCTGCGCCATGGCCCTGTAGGCCCGAGGCTTGCCATCGGCCTCTGGTCCTCCCACCCCGGGGCCTCTGTGTGCAGCCTGCCTCCACCGGCCAGTCTGGAAAACCTCAAAGTTCACTGCTTTTCAAAAGCCCCGCAGGGCTGATGGGAGCCCAGGCTGCTCCTGTCAGCGCCACTTGGCACCTTTGGCCTTCCAGGACCCAGAACGGCTCCCACCTACCCAGGTCAGGCCCAACGGACCTGTCTCTAGCCACCCCTGGGATGCGGGTGGGGTGGGGGGTGGGGGTCCAGGGGGTGGCTCCTATGCCGACACCCCTCCAGGTTCAGCGGGCTCCTTGACTTCTCAGGAAGTTGGACTGGAGGCCTATGGCAACTGAGCAACCCACAGAAGCAGCGGACGGAGCGGGGAGCTCCGGCTTCGTGGGGTGAGGGCGGGGCTTCTTCTGAGGTAGTCAGGGATCTCTTGAAGATGTGGCCAGCAGTATGAGATGCATGGGTTCAGGCGACCTATGGACAGCCCTGGCTGTGCAGCGGTCCAGGGTCCATGGAGAGGCCTCCAGGCACGCAAAGAGGCAGCGGGGACTCCACGGGTGGAGGCAGGAAGAGGACCGAAGCCCCTCGAAGCCCCTCGGGTGGATGGCCTAGGATGTCCTGAGTCAGCGCCCGGCTCGGGGCTCCTGGGACAGGGGACACTGCCTCCCCTGACACCCAGCTCAGGACGCCGATTCCTCCACAAGTCGGAGGAGGCTGGCTGGGGCCTGTCCTGGCCAGGGGTCCACGCTGTCCACCCCCCAGTCCTGGCCAGGGGTCCACACTGTCCACCCCCCTCAGTCCTGGCCAGGGGTCCATGCTGTCCACCCCTCCTCAGTCCTGGCCAGGGGTCCACACTGTCCACCCCCCTCAGTCCTGGCCAGGGGTCCACGCTGTCCACCCCTCCTCAGTCCTGGCCAGGGGTCCACGCTGTCCACCCCCTCAGTCCTGGCCAGGGGTCCATGCTGTCCACCCCCCTCAGTCCTGGCCAGGGGTCACACTGTCCACCCCCCTCAGTCCTGGCCAGGGGTCCACGCTGTCCACCCCCCTCAGTCCTGGCCAGGGGTCCACGCTGTCCACCCCCCTCAGTCCTGGCCAGGGGTCCACGCTGTCCACCCCCCCTCAGTCCTGGCCAAGGGTCCACACTGTCCACCCCCCTCAGTCCTGGCCAGGGGTCCACGCTGTCCACCCCCCTCAGTCCTGGCCAGGGGTCCATGCTGTCCTCCACCCCCTCAGTCCTGGCCAGGGGTCCATGCTGTCCACCCCTCCTCAGTCCTGGCCAGGGGTCCATGCTGTCCACCCCCCAGTCCTGGCCAGGGGTCCACGCTGTCCACCCCCTCAGTCCTGGCCAGGGGTCCATGCTGTCCACCCCCTCAGTCCTGGCCAGGGGTCCACACTGTCCTCCACCCCCTCAGTCCTGGCCAGGGGTCCATGCTGTCCACCCCTCCTCAGTCCTGGCCAGGGGTCCATGCTGTCCACCCCTCCTCAGTCCTGGCCAGGGGTCCATGCTGTCCACCCCTCCTCAGTCCTGGCCAGGGGTCACTCTGTCCACCCCCCTCAGTCCTGGCCAGGGGTCCACGCTGTCCACCCCCAGCTTCCCCACTCTGGCCAGGGGTCCACGCTGTCCACCCCCCAGCTTCCCCACTCTGGCCCTGTCTCCTCTTCTTCCAGCTGCTTCTGTCTCTGCTACCCGCCGCCTTCGGGAGCTCTTCCCCCGAATGTGTCATCTCCACGGCCCCTTCCCGCTTCTGCTCACGGGCAGTGAGACCCGTTGTGTGTGGGCTCACCCCCGGGGACCCCCGGGCGCGCCCCCCGCACCGGGCCCCACGGACGTGGGGCAGCCAGTGACCCTGGCAGCCCTGATCCCCCAAGCGCACAGGCCCTGGGGTCAGAGCGGCGCTCCCACCCGTAGGCAGGGAAACTGAGGCCCAGCTGAGCAGGCAGAGGCGGAGACCGGGCCCACCCCGGCTAACGGGAGCACACGGGGTCTAAGCCAGACCCCAGGGTCCGTCCGGGGAGGGAGGGGTCCGTCCGGGGAGGGAGGGGTCCGCCCGGGGAGGGGTCCGTCCGGGGAGGGATCCGCCCGGGGAGGGGTCCGCCCGGGGAGGGGTCCGTCCGGGAAGGGAGGGGTCCGCCCGGGGAGGGGTCCGTCCGGGGAGGGGTCCGCCCGGGGAGGGGTCCGTCCGGGGAGGGAGGGGTCCGTCCGAGGAGGGGTCGGTACGGGGAGGGGTCCGCCCGGGGAGGGGTCCGCCCGGGGAGGGGTCCGTCCGGGGAGGGGTCCGTCCGGGGAGGGGTCCGCCCGTCCGGGGAGGGGTCCGTCCGGGGAGGGGTCGGTCCGGGGAGGGGTCCGTCCGGGGAGGGGTCCGTCCGGGGAGGGGTCCGCCCGTCCGGGGAGGGGTCCGTCCGGGAAGGGGTCCGTCCGGGGAGGGGTCCGTCCGGGGAGGGAGGGGTCCGTCCGGGGAGGGGTCCGTCCGGGGAGGGAGGGGTCCGTCCGGGGAGGGGTCCGTCCGGGGGCGCGCGCGTCACCGCTGACGTCACCGGCCTCTCCCGGGCCTCCCGCGCCCCCTCGCCCAGCACAGCCGCGCGGGGGAGGGCGGCCGGGCCAGAGCGGCCCCGCGTCCCCGCGTCCCCGCGCCCGGCCCTCCGCGCCGCCCGCGCCGCCCCGCGTACCTCGGCCCGCGCCCGGGCGCTGGCGCGGCGCGCGTGCCGGGCGCGCCAGGCTCAGGTGCACGTAGGTGAGCCACGCGGCGCCGGTGAGCAGCAGCAGCAGCAGCAGCAGCTTCATCTGCTTGCGGATCTTCTTCACCGGCAACCGCGGCATCGCGGCCGCCGCGGTCAGGGCCGTCCCCGCGGCGCCCGGGCCCCCGCCGCCCCGCCCCGCATCCCCGGCCCGCCCGCCGCGCTCAGCGCCCGCGGCCCCGCATGGCCCTTTGTCCGCCGCGCGCGGCCCCCGGGCGCGGCCGCGACCCCCGGGCCGCCCCGCCCGAGGTGGCCCGGCGGGCGGCGGGAGCGGCTCCCGCAGGCGCGCCCCGCCCGGCCGCCCCGCCCGGCCGCTCCCGCTCCCGCTCCGCGCTCCCCGGGGCCGCGGCGGGGCCGGGCGGCATCCGCGCTGCGGCGCTGCCCGCCGTGGCTCGGGACCGGCGGCCGCGCGGCCGCAGCCAATCCGGCCCGGCCGGCCCGCGGGGAGCCAATCGGCGGCGCGCGGGGGCGGGGCGCGCGGGGGCGGGGCGCCGCGCTAGGGCGTGCCTGCGTCCCCGCACCGGCCCGCACCGGCCCCGCACCAGCCCCGCACCAGCCCCCGACGCGCAGCCGCCGGGACCCGGCCTGCGGCGCGGAGACCTGGGCGCCGGAGCTGGGGCGGGAGATGAGGCGGCGGAGGGGGCGGGAGGGGCGCGGAGGCCCGGGGAGGGGCGCGGGAGGGGGGCGGGAGGGGCGCGGAGGCCCGGGGAGGGGCGCGGGAGGGGCGCGGAGGCCCGGGGAGGGGGCGGGAGGGGCGCGGAGGCCCGGGGAGGGGCGCGGGAGGGGCGCGGAGGCCCGGGGAGGGGCGCGGGAGGGGCGCGGAGGCCCGGGGAGGGGGGCGGGAGGGGGCGGGGAGAGGATGGTGAGGGCGGGAGGAGGGCGGGAAGGGCGCGGGAGGGGCGGTAGAGGAGAGGGGCGCGGGGAGGGCGGGAGGGGGCGGGGAGAGGCGATGGTGGGGGCGGGAGGGGGGCGCCCGGGAGTCTGGGAAACAAGGGTGCGTGCGACAGGAGGACTGGGTCTCCCGTAAATGACCGTGGCCTCCACCGAACGCTAGGCCCCCGGGGATGCCGGCCTGGGTGGCGGGGTCCCCCTGGCCTCGGGAGGGCGCGGCAGGGGCCTGGCTAGGGCTGTCCCCGCACAGGGGACGGCGGGCTAGGGCTGACCCCGCACAGGGAGGACGCACGGGGGACGGCGGGCTAGGGCTGACCCCGCACAGAGAGGACGCACGGGGGACGGCGGGCTAGGGCTGACCCCGCACAGGGAGGACGCACGGGGGACGGCGGGCTAGGGCTGACCCCGCACAGGGAGGACGCACGGGGGACGGCGGGCTAGGGCTGACCCCGCACAGGGAGGACGCACGGGGGACGGCGGGCTAGGGCTGACCCCGCACAGGGAGGACGCACGGGGGACGGCGGGCTAGGGCTGACCTCGCACAGGGACGGCGGGCTAGGGCTGACCCCGCACAGGGGACGGCGGGCTAGGGCTGACCCCACACTGGGACGGCGGGCTAGGGCTGACCCCGCACTGGGACGGCGGGCTAGGGCTGACCCCGCACTGGGACGGCGGGCTAGGGCTGACCCCGCACAGGGGACGGCGGGCTAGGGCTGACCCCGCACTGGGACGGAGGGCTAGGGCTGACCCCGCACTGGGACGGAGGGCTAGGGCTGACCCCGCACAGGGGACGGCGGGCTAGGGCTGACCCCGCACAGGAACGGCGGGCTAGGGCTGACCCCGCACAGGGACGGCGGGCTAGGGCTGACCCCGCACTGGGACGGAGGGCTAGGGCTGACCCCGCACAGGGACGGCGGGCTAGGGCTGACCCCGCACAGGGACGGCGGGCTAGGGCTGACCCCGCACTGGGACGGCGGGCTAGGGCTGACCCCGCACTGGGACGGCGCACGGATGTCCCTGGAGAGCGCATGGAGGATGCAGAGGAGCTTTGGTGGCCCTGCCCGCCCCGTGTCCAGCGGCCTCCCGCCTGGCTGGTCCATCTCCTGCAGACGCACGGGTCCTCCAGGAGGCCGGGGCCTGGGTGGGTGGAGGTGAGCTGCCAGGTGAGCTCTGGGGTCATCGGCCATCGGCCTCTGCACCCGGCTGGCGGGACCCTGGGGGGACACCGGGGACACCGCTGGCCCAGAAAGGGAACGGCCTTGGAGCTGCCTGGGTTCATTCCAGCCACTAGGCCCCCGAGGTGTGGGGCCCATGGCCGCACCTGGTCCTGGAAAGACTATTGGGAGGTGGCTCTTCAGGTTTTTGTTTTTTCTTTGGCCAGGCCTGGGGCTTGAACTTGGGGCCTGGGCGCTGTTCCTCAGCTCTTCAGCTCAAGGAGAGTGCTCTACCGCTTGAGCAACAGCACCACTTGCAGCTTTTCTGTGTATGTGGTGCTGAGGAATCGAACCCAGGGCCTCATGCATACGCAGCAAGCGCTCTACCACTGAGCCACCTTCCCGGTCGCTTTTTAGTTTTAATACTGTCCACCATCACCCTGTGCCACTAGAGACACAAAGTCAAACTGGCCACTTTCTGCTGTTTGTGCTTCTGTCCTCAGTCTAGCAAATACCATCTTCTAAAAATTTTCCCTCCGCTGCTGTTCTCATTCCCTACCCGTCTGCTTTCTGTAATTGTGTTGTTTGCATGCTCATAGAATGTTTATCAGGGCTGGGAAGGTGGCTCAAGTGGTAGAGCGCTAGCCTTGAGCTGAAGAGCTGAGGGACAGCGCCCAGGTCCAGAGTTCAGGCCCCACCACCAGACGCCCCCCCCAAAAAAAGAATGTTTATCAAATTGTGCCTTAAAAATGTAATATTATTGTTTTTATTAAGGTGTTATACAGCAGGGTCACCAAAGTCAGGGAATGAGTGCCTTTCTTTCTTTCTTTGTTTCTTTCTTTCTTTCTTTCTTCAATGTCACCCCTTCCTTTGCTCTCCCCTAGTTTCCCACAGCTCACTTTCCACATAGTTTATACTATGCCTGCATTGGTTCACCCTCTCCACCTTTCTGTGCTCCCCCTAAAAAGACAAAAAAAAGCCCTAAAAGCAAAAACAAGCACATCACCACCCCCACCCCCAGGTTACCATTTCCTGGAATTCATTTTGAAAATAGTATTTTAAATGTTCAAAGGAGGTATGCCCTCCTCTAGTCTGACTGTGTGTGGATGTGTACAGCTGTAGATCTAGCTTCCGCATATGAAAGCTTGCGTGTATCTTCAACATTATTTTAACCACACTGTATATCACACTCAGTTTCATACATGTGACGTGTCACTGTGGTGTCTCTCCTGTTGTCTTGCTCATTCAGACATTTCCTTCTGTCTGTGGCCAGAGACTTACCGGGAGGTCTCTCGGCAAGCAAGACAAGCCAGGTCCTTTCCCGCATGGAATCTGCTACTAGGCAGAGACCAGCGAGTGAACACATGCTAGTTATTGGATAGAGGTAAATACTATGACAAAAACAAAATGAAGAGATGGCACAGCAGAGGGAAATTTATTTCAGAGAGCTGTCACTGGGATACTGACAGAGTCCTTAGCCAGTAAACTGGTCTAAGCATGGTGCTGTGCACAAGTAATGCTAGCTACTCTGGATGTAGGTGTCAACGATGGAGGTTCAGGGTCGGCCTAGGCAAAACAGAAACCTTGTATGAAAAATAACTACGGCAAAAAAAGCCAGGGGAATGGCTCAAGGGTAGAGCACTGACTGGCCCAGGAAGTGCAAGGCCCTGAGTTCAAATGTCAGTACCACCACCAAAAGTTTTTTAAAATTAGAAAAAGGAAGAGCAAGTGCATGAGAAGTGTTTGGGAAACTCCAGTCTCTGTGGGCTCTGGACCAGGGAGTTTCCTCTGCCCACGTGAGCATCAGCTTGGAAGATCCAAGGCAGAAGGTAGACAAGCGGGGCTCAGCCACCTGCTCCGCCATGACTTTCAGAGTGACAACCACCATGTCAGTCTCCAACCACAGGCGGAAAGATCTCAGCCTAACCAAGTCTGAATAGCCCCAGGTTGTCCCTTCTGAAGACTCAGCATTCACAACACACTTCTGAAAATTGCATTTGATTTCCGAGTAACAGCAAAAGCAAAACCATGCCTCTGCCCAATATGCAACTGTCAGACAGGCTGTCTGTCCGGAGGAGACTGGATTGACATCGCGTTGTTTGTATAGCCACTTTGCCCTCCTTGAGAGCGTTTGAGAGGTACATGGTAGAAGCACAAAGATACAGCGTTAGCCATGGTCAACACCGGCTGTTAGCTGGCAGGGGCACGGAGGGAGGAAACAGGAAGAAAATCGGCCAGCCCAAGTTTGAATGTCGCTCCTGCAAGGGGCGAGAGGAATGCTCATCTTCCCTCTGGCCTCCTGCCCGGCGTAGCAGGCATCTGTAGCTGTCCTTTCCGCCTAGCTTGCTCCCTTTGCCCTGGTAGGAGCCCTGCCTACTGGGGCTCTTTGCCTGGTGGGGTCCTAAGGCTCTGCCCCAAAGGTCCGCTGATGTTCTCAGCTTTGCCCGTGTGGTACTGGTTCTTTGTTGTCCCTTCCTGTGGGACTTGGGAGGGTACCCAGACCTCCTTGGGGAACTCTGGCCTTTACTGTGTCCTTTCCAGCCTGTAATAAAACCCGTTTCCCCAGCCAGCGCCAGGGCTCCCTGTCTGTCCCCTGCTGTGAGAGCCACGGCTAGGTCTCAGCTTCCCTGTGATGTGGCCTTTGGTAGAACACGCCAGAGTCTTCCCAAGACAGAAGGGACTCCAAGGACTTAGGACTTTCAGGCCAAAGCACAGAAAAGTCCTAGGGGAACTGAATGAATTGGTCCCTCGGAATCTAAAACCTCGAGACGAGTGGAGTCCAAACTTGCAGGGCCAGGAAGGGAACATTTCACCAGGGATAGTAGGGCAGTGGTGCTTGGGAAAGCACCGAGCCATTTCTGTGGCTTGATCCCGAATCTGAACCCTGGCTGTGGGATGTCACAGGTCAGACACCAATTCCAAGAGTTCTCTGCAGCCATAGGACCTCCCAGTCCCACCAGGCTGCCAGCTAACAGCTGGTGTAAAACCGAGCCTTCAGAGACCATTTCTCCATGCTGTGGAAACCTGGTAAGATGGTGAGCCCCTGGCCAGCCCTGCTGCGTGGGTAGGGCTTCTGTGCGGCACGGGTGATGGTTTGGGCAGCAGCCTGGCTGCCTCCCCAGCCAGAGAGGCCAGGTGCCACTGCTTCCAGAAGGGGGGGGGGAGAAAGCACTTTTTTGGGGGTCAGTTGTGGGGCTTAAACTCAGGGGCTGGGTGCTGTCCCTGCGCACTTCAGCTCAAAGCAAGCGCTCTACTACTTGAGCCACAGACCACGTCTGGTTTGCTGGTGGTTTATTGGAGATAGGAGTCTCACAGACTTTCCTGCCTGGGCTGGCTTTGAACCACGACCCTCAGATCTTGGCCTCCGGGTATCCAGGGTTACAGGTGTGAGCCACCGGCACCTGGCGGTACATTTCTTCTTAGGACAACGTCACCCCTTCCTCTCTGTGCCAGAGGCTAGGTGCACAGCACTGGCCACAGCCAGCGTGGCCTGAGCAGGACATCCAGGCCAAGTCATACCCAGCTTCCATTCCTGCGGCCGGGCGCTTGCCTCTGAGCTCCTGGCTAAGCACGACCCGTCGGGGAGAGGCTGGAAACGCCCAGGGACAGGTCATCCTGCCCACCTGCGTGCTAAGAGCCTCCGCCGAGCCTGGTAGTTCCCATGGGGCAGATTCTCTGCACTCTACATCCACCGGGCACCAGGGAGCCCACGCCTGGCGTGAATGTTCTAATCACGACGTGCCGGTCCCTGCCTCTGACCTGGTCTGTACCTCTTGCCTTCTGCCTTCCAGAGAGAAGGGCCTGCAGGCGCACTGCACACAGCTCTGCCCACTGCAAGGCTTACTGCCCTCCCGGTCCTTGACCCGCTGCCTGCAGCCTCCTCCCACCTCTGTCACAGTGGCTTGCTGGGCTGAGCCGCTCACCTCTGGGTGACACGCCATCTGCAATAGGCTTCGGTTTGTGGTTTCTCGAGGACCCACCACAAAGCTACTGGCGCACATAGCTTCAGGGGCACACAGCCTCGCCACCGTTGCTACTTCACGCTCATTCATGATCCTCAAGTCGTTGCTGGACGTCGAGGTCCTGCGTCTCGGGCATGGGGCTGCTGGAACCGCAGCTGGGGGGGAGGGGCGGCGCTCAGGGCCTACGGCCTGCGAGAAGCCACGCTGGCTAGCTTCGGATGAGGCCTCGGGGGCCACTGTGTCAGCGCTGCGTCAGCGGCACGCGGCGCTCTCAGTTCAGATCACTTAGGGGTGATGTGGAGGGGATCTCCTCATGAGGGAGATAAAAGCTACATTCCAAGCATCAGGACACCCGAGGCTCACTGTGCCCCTGTCCGTGTCAAAGGGAATTGAGTGCTGCCTAGGACCACTGCATTCAGGTTGCAGAGGTGTTCCAGACATGTGCGTGTGCGTGGGCACGTGTGTGTGCGCACGTGCATGTGTGTCCACACTGGGCTGTGAACTCAGGGCCTCAGACCCTCACCAGCTATTTTGCTCATGGCTGGCATTTTACGTGAGCCACATGTCCACCTTTGGTTCTTTGTGGGTTAATTGGAGGTAAGAGTCTTGATGATCCGTCTACCCTCACTGGTGGGTCTCATAGCTGAGTCGGCTGGGCAGCTAGGATATAGGTGTGAGCCACTGGCATGGGGCCTTGAGTGGGGTTTATTTTCTGCTCTTTAGCTCATGTGTCTTGCCAAGGTGGTAAGCTTAGCTGCTACCTTCTGCCCACCGAGGCCAGTCAACACGAGGTCACCAATGAAGTGGGTGACGTCTGTCTGGTGGAGAGAAAGGTGGCAAAGGTCCTCATGGACTAGGTGACTACACCAGAATGCAGTGCCCGTGTACCGGGGCTGGGCACAGGATGCAGGGCCCGTGTACCGGGGCTGGGCACCGGATGCAGTGCCCGTGTACCCCGGCTGGGCACCGGATGCAGTGCCCGTGTACCCCGGCTGGGCACAGGATGCAGTGTCCGTGTATTGGGGCTGGGCACTGGGATGCAGTGTCCGTGTATTGGGGCTGGGCACCGGATGCAGTGCCCGTGTACCCCGGCTGGGCACCGGATGCAGTGTCCGTGTACCCCGGCTGGGCACAGGATGCAGTGTCCGTGTATTGGGGCTGGGCACAGGATGCAGTGTCCGTGTATTGGGGCTGGGCACAGGATGCAGTGCCCGTGTACCGGGGCTGGGCACAGGATGCAGTGCCCGTGTACCGGGGCTGGGCACCGGATGCAGTGCCCGTGTACCCCGGCTGGGCACCGGATGCAGTGCCCGTGTACCCCGGCTGGGCACAGGATGCAGTGCCCGTGTATTGGGGCTGGGCACTGGGATGCAGTGTCCGTGTATTGGGGCTGGACACCGGATGCAGTGCCCGTGTACCCCGGCTGGGCACCGGATGCAGTGTCCGTGTACCCCGGCTGGGCACAGGATGCAGTGTCCGTGTATTGGGGCTGGGCACAGGATGCAGTGTCCGTGTATTGGGGCTGGGCACAGGATGCAGTGCCCGTGTACCGGGGCTGGGCACAGGATGCAGTGCCCGTGTACCGGGGCTGGGCACAGGATGCAGTGCCCGTGTACCCCGGCTGGGCACAGGATGCAGTGCCCGTGTACCCCGGCTGGGCACAGGATGCAGTGCCCGTGTACCCCGGCTGGGCACAGGATGCAGTGCCCGTGTACCCCGGCTGGGCACAGGATGCAGTGCCCGTGTACCCCGGCTGGGCACAGGATGCAGTGCCCGTGTACCCCGGCTGGGCACAGGATGCAGTGCCCGTGTACCCCGGCTGGGCACAGGATGCAGTGCCCGTGTACCCCGGCTGGGCACAGGATGCAGTGCCCGTGTACCCCGGCTGGGCACCGGATGCAGTGCCCGTGTACCGGGGCTGGGCACAGGATGCAGTGCCTGTGTACCCCGGCTGGGCAGCAGCTGCAGGGTTGACCTCAGCTGCTGGAAGCAGCCTCCTGAGTGCCCTTTCCCACTACCCCTTCCTCATTCCCGCAAGCTAGTGAGCGTCCTTTGGGCCTTGTGGGAAGGCCAGCAGTGTGTCTTACAGGAAATGTCCAGAGTGTGACCAGAGCCTTCCTCATGGACAATGGCCACGTCCCGTTCAGCGGGCTCTGGCTGGGTCAGGATCTGGCCAGGGGCCATGCTCTCCAGGTGACGGTTTCTGCAAAGGTTCTTGCTGTGGACTGAATGCTTGCCCTGCCCCATTCTGGCGTCTAAGTCTTTAGTGTGAGGAAGATTCTGGGAGGTAAGTGGAGTTCAGGCCTGTGGAGATGCCGGTCCAAGGGGACTGGTGCCCGGCTGGGGAGCTAGCGCGGCCCACACACACACCACGGAGGCCACGTGAGCACGGCGTGGTTCTTCCCAGGCAGGAGGCCGTGGCGGGGTCTGGCGGCGCGGGCGCGTGGTCCTCATCCGGAGCGGTGGAAGGTCAGTATCCATGGCTGGAGACTGCCCGGGTGGGCCCTTCCCACGGGAGGAAGTCAGGCAGGCGCTCCGGGCGGGGGAGGGGACAGGGCCCACAGAGGCATCCGGGTCTCCGGCGGGACAGTGCCCCCCGCCCCCCCCCGCGGCCGTTTGATTATTTACATCGCGCTGGGTGTTTACAACATACTTTGGGGCACGGCATTGCTACTCTGCCTTGTTCTGCCTCTGGCTCTGGGAGCTGTCGGCCATCTCGGCCTTTGATGCACACGTCACGGAGTGCTGTTATTGCTGGTTTCTGTTTCTTTGAGCACCTTCTAGCACAGGATGCTAACGGCTCCTTTTGTACACTTTCTTCTTCGGTCCTGGAATCAGCCACAATCCAGGAAGCTTTGCTCCCTTTAGTGGAGACTGGGTCAGAAATGGAGCTCCAGGCGTGGGTGGGCCGCTGCTGCCACCACCGCGGTGTTATTTCTGGCACAGTTGCCTGGTGGGTAAAGCAAAGGCGTGTGTGCGTGCGTGCAAGGCCACAGCCCCTCACCCTGGTCTCCCCTCCTTTACAGGGTGCCCACTGGGGTTGAACTCGGGGAGTCTCCCCTGTGAGCCTCCTACAGTGAAGCCCGTGTGCATCTCCTTAATTGTTCAGTGCCGGCGTGGGGGGAGGGGGGACGCAAGGTGTCAGCACTGACCCACGCGGCTCTGAAGAAACCATCTCTCCACGCAGCCCACGGTTTCCTCCCGAGACCTCGGCCTCAGCCTCACAGATGAACTTGTTTCCAGTGATCTAGCGCAGTTGTAATAGAATTACACTCTGTTGTCAGGCACTGCGTTCCTTCCTGGGACCCCACCCCTAAACGTAGTTAAATTGGGGTCACCCTGCAGGCTGGGAATGGAAGCCAGGGCCTCGAGCATGCTGGGCCGGCTCTCACCACTGAGTCTCACCCAGCCCAAGGCCCACCCTGTTGTCAAGTTCTACAGTTTTTTTTTTTGTCGGTCATGGGACTTGAACTCTGGGCCTGGGCGCTGTCCCTCAGCTCTTCAGCTCAAGGCTAGTGCTCTACCACTTGAGCTACAGCGCCACTTCCGGTTTTCTGGTGGTTTTATTGGAGATAGGAGTCTCACGGTCTCTCCTGCCCGGGCTGGCTTTGAACCGCGATCCTCAGATCTCAGCCTCCTGAGTAGCTAGGATTACAGGCATGAGCCACCAGCACCCGGCAAGTTCTACAGGTTTTGAGACATAATATCATATATAATAGTTTACCAACCTGAAAAATGCTTTATCTGTGTCTCTGATCTTTTTACTCTCTGTGGTCTGGTCCCTTCCAGAATGTCCTGTAGTAAGGATTACATCATGCGCAGCTTTTCTACCCTGGCATCTCCACTTAAGGACTGCCATGCCCTCAGACCCGGCCTCTAGAGCGGCTGGAGTTACAGGTGTGAGCCACAGTAAGTGCTCATGACTCTTATCCAGTTGAGCAAATGCACTTTTCGCTAGTCCTCGAGAGTTTTAGTTATTTCTGAATGGGTATTGGATTTTGTCAAATCAACTGATATGTCAATGGATAAGTTAATGTGGCTTTTGTTCCTTAGCTCATCGATGGGACAGACTATATTAACAGCTTTTCAAAGTACCGAACAGGTACATATGTGACATAAATCACATTTGATTATAGATTTGATTTGCTAATATTTTGTATTTTTTAGGAGAGATGTTGGTCTGTAGGTTTTTTTTTTTTTTGTCAGTTGTAGGGCTTGAACTCTGGGCCTGAGCACTGTCCCTCAGCTCTTCAGCTTAAGGCTAGTGCTCTACCACGGAGCCACCTTCCCAGCCCTGGTTATGGGTCTTGAACTCTGGACCTGGGCGCTGTCCCTCAGCTCTTCAGCTCAAGGCGAGCACTCTACCACTTGAGCCACAGCGCCACTTTCGTCTGTAGGGGTTTTGTTTTTTGTCTTGTGATATATTTGGCATGGGTATTAAGATATTACCAGCATCACTGAATGTTAGGAACTGCTCTATTTTCTGAGGAAACAGTAATTTCTTTAACTATTTGGTGGAAGTTGCCAGTAGAAGGCTGTGGAACAGTTTGGTGGTAGAGCGGCCCCGTACACGCAAGATTCTGAGTTTGTCTCAGCACAGGAGGTGAAAACGCACCACTGGTCTGGGTCTGGGGCTTTCTTCTTTGTTAGCTTATGCATTACTCTTTCAACTTCTTTGACAGACACAGGCCAGTCCGTTACCTTTTTCTTCCCGTGAGTCTGGTAGTTTGGGTTGTTCAAGGGATTAGTTCCTGGCATCTGGACTGTTAAAGTCAGGATGTTTCTGGACAGCCTTTTCTTGCCCTTGAGACCAGCGACGCAGCTCTTCTCCCAGCGGTGATTTCTGGCTCCAGGTCAATCAATTCACTGACGTTTTTCTAGGTAACAAGCGTTTGGTTTCACTGATTGCTCTCCTTGTTTTCAGTGTCACAGGTGTCAGTGCTGCACCTGGCCTGTCCGTGTAACTCACACGGTTTCCCCAGGTCGCGTCTCCGGACAGGACAGGGTTGCTCCGGGTGTCGGCCAAAAACAGGCCTCGGTAGCCCATTCTGTGTCGGTTCCTGCCTAACCGGGTCCCTTTTCAGACCCAGTGACTGACTCCTTGCCGCTTTACTGATAAGCCCCAGACTCTGTGATGACTCTGGACAAAACCGTACCAGAGCGAGGGCACACAGCACACCTGTGTCACACACACAACCACTGCCATCTTCCCACCCCAGAGCGAGGACACAGCACACCTGTGTCACACACAACCACTGCCATCTTCCCACCCCAGAGCAAGAGCACACAGCACACCTGTGTCACACACAACCACTGCCATCTTCCCACCCCAGAGCGAGGACACAGCACACCTGTGTCACACACAACCACTGCCATCTTCCCTCCCCAGAGCGAGGACACAGCACACCTGTGTCACACACACAACCACTGCCATCTTCCCTCCCCAGAGCGAGGACACAGCACACCTGTGTCACACACACAACCACTGCCATCTTCCTGCCCCAGAGCGAGAGCACACAGCACACCTGTGTCACACACAACCACTGCCATCTTCCCTCCCCAGAGCAAGAGCACACAGCACACCTGTGTCACACACAACCACTGCCATCTTCCCTCCCCAGAGCGAGGACACAGCACACCTGTGTCACACACAACCACTGCCATCTTCCTGCCCCAGAGCGAGGACACAGCACACCTGTGTCACACACACAACCACTGCCATCTTCCTGCCCCAGAGCGAGAGCACACAGCACACCTGTGTCACACACAACCACTGCCATCTTCCCTCCCCAGAGCAAGAGCACACAGCACACCTGTGTCACACACAACCACTGCCATCTTCCTGCCCCAGAGCGAGGACACAGCACACCTGTGTCACACACAACCACTGCCATCTTCCCTCCCCAGAGCGAGGACACAGCACACCTGTGTCACACACACAACCACTGCCATCTTCCTGCCCCTCCCCTGCTCAGCTTCCAACAACCCTCCGCTTATACAAAGCCCCTAGAAGTTCTCCTGCTCTCCCGTGGGTGATGGCGGCCTGTGTCTGGCCTGGAAAATGGGAAACCTTTACTTGATTGCTTGCCACTGACTCTTCGTAAACTCTTTCATACCCTGCCCACTGCCAGAGTCCCCAGATGCAACCATGGGGGTGGAGGGTAAATCTGGGCTCCAGGCTCCTGGCAGAGGACAGAAGTCGGCACCTTGTAAAGCAATGAAGAGACCTAAGGAACTCCATTGTCTCTGAGCTCCATTTTGTGAAGGTTTCCCCAAGCGAATCATTTTCCCCTTCCTTCCCTTCTCCCCTCCCTCCTTTCCTTTCCTTTTGCACAAATTAGCTATACAGGGGAGTATTCAGCATAGCATTTGCACCAATGTATACAATGTATTCCCACCAAGCTCATCCTTATCACGTTCCCTTATTCCTAAAAGCAATTTGGGGAAGGTGACTCAGTGGTGGATTGCTTGACTCACATGCATCAGGCCCTGGGTTCGATTCCTCAGCACCACATACACAGAAAAAGCCAGAAGTGGCGCTGTGGCTCAGGTGGTAGAGCGCTCGCCTTGAGCTGAAGAGCTGAGGGACAGCGCCCAGGCCCTGAGTTCAGGCCCACGACGGACCAAAACAACCCAAACAAACCCCAAAATCCATTTAGCAGGTGTCACAGTTCTGGCTGCACACTGCCGTGCCGAACCTGGGCCGTGTCCCCCAGCCCCGCTTCCCCGTCCGGGACTGAACCTCGCGCGGTCACACGCGGATCCATCTGATCCGGATGAACCGGTTTTAGACCCAGGCCCACAGCTCTAGAGTCTGGCCGGGGCGCTTCGCGCCGGGGGTGGTGCCCGGCGCCGTGGGGAGGGGCGGTCTCGTCCATCCGTCCGCTCCATCCGTCCACTTTTTCCGGCACACCCGTTCGCGGCGGAGAGGGTGGCCGCCCGAGCGCCCCCTTCTCCGTCTTCCTCTCCGAGACACGTCGGCTAGACCAGTTGCGGGAGCTCCGGGGGCTGGGGCCGGGCCGACCGGGACCCGAGGCTCCTCCCCACGTTTCCGTCGAAGTAGAGATGGAGGCGCGGGCAGGGCAGGGCTCGGGACAGCGCGCCCGGGGTCGGGTCCGGGGCGGGCGGAGACGAGGACGGCCTCCCGCCGGAGCTTCAGTTCTAATCGTGTTGGTGTTCGCCAGTCCTGGGTCTGAACTCGGGGCCTGGGCGCCGAGCCCCAGCTCCGGCTCCAGGCGAGCGCTGCACCGAGCCACGGCGCCCGCGCCTCCCCGCTCAGCGGGCCCCGCGCCCGCCCTCCACACCGCTGCTGCGCCGCGGGCCGCGCTGCCCGGGACGGCCGCCGGGGGCCTCGAGGGCCGCGCTGCCCGGGACGGCCGCCGGGGGCCTCGAGGGCCGCGCTCCCCGGGACGGCCGCCGGGGGCCTCGAGGGCCGCGCTCCCCGGGACGGCCGCCGGGGGCCTCGAGGGCCGCGCTCCCCGGGACGGCCGCCGGGGGACGGGGCTGAGCTGCTCAGGCTCGCGAGATGTGCGGCGAGAGTTGGGCGCGTCCCCGGACCCGTGGGAGCCGCGATCGCAGACCCGGGCTCGGGACTCCAGCGCGCCCAGCCGAGCCGAGCCGAGCCGAGCAGGGCCGAGCCGAGCCGAGCCGAGCGGGGCCGAGCCGAGCCGAGCCGAGCGGGGCCGAGCCGAGCCGAGCCGAGCGGGGCCGAGCGGGGCCGAGCGGGGCCGAGCGGGGCCGAGCCGAGCCGAGCCGAGCGGGGCCGAGCCGAGCCGAGCCGAGCCGAGCGGGGCCGAGCGGGGCCGAGCGGGGCCGAGCCGAGCCGAGCCGAGCCGAGCGGGGCCGAGCGGGGCCGAGCGGGGCCGAGCGGGGCCGAGCCGAGCCGAGCCGAGCGGGGCCGAGAGGAGCCGGAAGAAGCCGAGAGGAGCCGAGCGGGGCCGAGCCGAGCCGAGCGGGGCCGAGCGGGGCCGAGCGGGGCCGAGCCGAGCCGAGCGGGGCCGAGCGGGGCCGAGCCGAGCCGAGCCGAGCGGGGCCGAGCCGAGCCGAGCGGGGCCGAGCCGAGCCGAGCCGAGCCGAGTGGGGCCGAGCGGGGCCGAGCGGGGCCGAGCCGAGCGGGGCCGAGCCGAGCCGAGCCGAGCCGAGCGGGGCCGAGCCGAGCCGAGCCGAGCGGGGCCGAGCCGAGCCGAGCGGGGCCGAGCGGGGCCGAGCGGGGCCGAGCCGAGCGGGGCCGAGCCGAGCGGGGCCGAGCCGAGCCGAGCCGAGCCGAGCGGGGCCGAGCGGGGCCGAGCGGGGCCGAGCCGAGCGGGGCCGAGCCGAGCCGAGCCGAGCGGGGCCGAGCGGGGCCGAGCGGGGCCGAGCCGAGCGGGCCGAGCCGAGCCGAGGGGGGCCGAGCGGGGCCGAGCCGAGCCGAGCGGAGCCGAGCCGAGCCGAGCGGGGCCGAGCCGAGCGGGGCCGAGCCGAGCCGAGCCGAGCCGAGCGGGGCCGAGCGGGGCCGAGCCGAGCCGAGCGGGGCCGAGCGGGGCCGAGCGGGGCTGAGGGACCCCAGGGAGGGACGGGGCGGGCGGAAGGAGGAGGGAGGAGGCCCCGCCCCTCCTCGGGGCGGGGGGAGAATTGGGAGGGGGAGGGGGAGGATGGGGAGGGGAGGAGGAGGATGGGGAGGGGGAGGAGGCCCCGGCCCCGGGAGGGGGCGCAGCTCAGCACTTTAGGAGCCAGGAGGCGTTCCCCCCTCCCCATCCCGTCTGACACTGGGTCCCCCTCCCTCCCTCGCGTGGCCGCAGGGAGGAAGGGAGGGGGGAGGGGAGGGAGGGGAGGGAGGGGAGGGGAGGGAGGGGAGGGGGAGGGGGGAGGAGAGGGAGGGGAGGGAGGGGAGGGGGAGGGGGGAGGGGAGGGGGGAGAGGAGAGAAGGGGGAGAGGAGGAGAGTCGAGGGAGGGGAGGGGAGGGAGGGGAGCAGAGGGATGAGGGATGGAAAGTCGGCGTTGCCCAGAACTCGAGCCACAGCGCCGGCCAGGCCTCCAGGTTTCAGGGCTGCCCTGCCCGGGCTGGCTTCGAACCGGGATCCTCAGGTCTCAGCCTCCCGAGTGGGTACCGGCTCTGCTGGACGTGATCACTGGAACCCAGAGCCGTTTGGCTGGGACAAGGGCTGCGCCCGGCCCGGCCTGGCCACCTGCACCTGCGCCTCAGCCGCTGCATCCTGCTTGGCCTGGCCACCTGCACCTGCGCCTCAGCCGCTGCATCCTGCTTGGCCTGGCCCGGCCACCTGCACCTGCGCCTCAGCCGCTGCATCCTGCTTGGCCCGGCCACCTGCACCTGCGCCTCAGCCGCTGCATCCTGCTTGGCCTGGCCCGGCCACCTGCACCTGCGCCTCAGCCTCTGCGTCCGGCCCGGCCCGGCCCGGCCACCTGCACCTGCGCCTCAGCCTCTGCGTCCGGCCCGGCCCGGCCCGGCCACCTGCACCTGCGCCTCAGCCGCTGCGTCCCGGCCCGGCCTGGCCGCCTGCACCTGCGCCTCAGCCGCTGCATCCGGCCCGGCCCGGCCTGGCCACCTGCACCTGCGCCTCAGCCGCTGCGTCCGGCCCGGCCCGGCCTGGCCACCTGCACCTGCGCCTCAGCCGCTGCGTCCGGCCCGGCCTGGCCACCTGCACCTGCGCCTCAGCCGCTGCGTCCCGGCCCGGCCTGGCCGCCTGCACCTGCGCCTCAGCCGCTGCATCCGGCCCGGCCTGGCCTGGCCACCTGCACCTGTGCCTCAGCTGCTGCGTCCGGCCCGGCCTGGCCACCTGCACCTGCGCCTCAGCCGCTGCGTCCCGGCCCGGCCTGGCCACCTGCACCTGCGCCTCAGCCGCTGTGTCCGGCCCGGCCTGGCCACCTGCACCTGCGCCTCAGCCTCTGCGTCCGGCCCGGCCTGGCCACCTGCACCTGCGCCTCAGCCGCTGCGTCCGGCCCGGCCTGGCCACCTGCACCTGCGCCTCAGCCGCTGCGTCCGGCCCGGCCCGGCCTGGCCACCTGCACCTGCGCCTCAGCCGCTGCGTCCGGCCCGGCCTGGCCACCTGCACCTGCGCCTCAGCCGCTGCGTCCCGGCCCGGCCTGGCCTGGCCACCTGCACCTGCGCCTCAGCCGCTGCGTCCCGGCCCGGCCTGGCCTGGCCACCTGCACCTGCGCCTCAGCCGCTGTGTCCGGCCCGGCCTGGCCACCTGCACCTGCGCCTCAGCCGCTGCGTCCAGCTTGGCCTGGCCTGGCCACCTGCACCTGCGCCTCAGCCGCTGCGTCCCGGCCCGGCCCGGCCTGGCCACCTGCACCTGCGCCTCAGCCGCTGCGTCCCGGCCCGGCCTGGCCTGGCCACCTGCACCTGCGCCTCAGCCACTGCGGCTGGCTCGGCCGCCCAGCCAGCTCAGCGTCCAGCTTCCTGTGTTAGTCAGAGAGAAGAGGCTCAAGGAGGCTCCTGCCCAGCCGGCTTTGAGTGGCCGAGCTTGGAACTCAGCCTCCTGAGTAGCTGGGAGGACAGGCCACCAGCGCCCCGGGGGCGTCCCCTCCTATACCCACAACCTGGGAGGACAGGCCACCAGTGCCCCGGGGGCGTCCCCTCCCACACCCACAACCTGGGAGGACAGGCCACCAGCGCCCCGGGGGCGTCCCCTCCAACCTGGGAGGACAGGCCACCAGCGCCCCGGGGGCGTCCCCTCTGACACCAACAGCCTTCAGCCGTTGTAAGACACAGTAGGAAGCAGAAAATCACTGCTAGACAAAAAGACCACTGATGGGTCTCACTTTATTTAAAAATAATTAGCTAAGGTAATTTCCTGGACTGACCCTTATGTTCCAGTATGTTTCCACATGGGGCAGCTGGGTGGGTTTTTATGTTTGCAATCTCCGTGTCTTTTTTATATGTACACACACCACATTTTCTGTATTCTACTCGTTCTTGGGCACCTTTTACTTTAGCTGATTCCATAGTGTGGCAAAAATGTAAGAGAACCTGGGTCATGAGCAGTGCACTAGAGAGAGATGAGTTTGGATTGCTTTCTCCTTAAGTACAGTGGCTGGATCCTGCCGCCCCCGCTTCCTGAGATCGGAAATGGATATCCAGTATGTATCCAGTATATAGTATAGATACAGTATATATGCCCTCGGCATACATTTGAGATCCTATTTGAAAAATAGCAGAAGCAAATAGAGCTGGAGGTTGTTCAAGTGGTAGAGTGCTTTCCTGACAAGCACAATGCCCTGAGTTTAAACCCCAAGTATCCCCTCCACAGACTTCAAAAACAAACAAAAACATAAAATTCTCACAGGCATTATATATCTCAGCTGATGGCTTTCAGTCAGTCCTGAGTTACCAGCTGTGTTCAACTCCATGTGTGATCTTCTGAATACTCCTTGTCCTTAATTTTATGAGAATTCTGTTTCCCAAAAGGCCTATGGGGCCTAAAACTAAAGTAAAAGCTGATGTGCTTAGTGGCAGCGATAAAGTGGAAATAGGAGATTCACTGAGAAGCAGTGTGTCTTTAGCAGAAACTGGTGGTGGTGTAGGAACAACGGACCACGCGTCCACAGTACGGTACTCGGCTCCTTTCTTCCTGAGTGCGTGGCACACTCTCTCAGGAGCTGCTGTACTGCCGTCCCCCGTTCGACTGTCGCCAGTGCAGGGACACAGGCCGTGAGGGCAGCAGGCATGAGGTGCAGACTTTATGGGCAAGGTTCTAGAAGACACATTATTTATTTAGTGCTGGTGCCAGGGCTTCAGCTCTTACAGAAGCGGTTTCCGTCACTACAGCGCTCCACCACTTGTGCCACGCCCCCAGCTTAGCCTTTTCACTGATTAATTAGAGATTCAGTTTTCCTGACTTTTCTGCTAGTCTGGTTTTGAATCGCAGTGCCCAGATTTCAGCCTCCTAAGTAGCTAGAAATATAGGCGTGAGACACTGGTTCAGTAGCCATAAGTTGAAAGAAGGGAATAAAAAGGGAAGATTATTTTAATAATCTTTTAAGCCAATATATTTAAGATATTAGGCCAATATATGATAAAAAAAATTATTGATGAAGCTAGTAGCTGGTGGCTCACGCCTGTCATGCTAGCTACTCAGGAGGCTGAGATCTGAGGATCTCGGTTCAAAGCCAGCCTGGGCAGGGAAGTCCGTGAGACTCTTACCTCCAAAAATAAAACTCACCAGAAAACCAGAAGTGGCGTAGTGGCTCAAAGTGATAGAGCGCTCGCCTTGAGCAAGCTCAGGGACAGCGTCCAGGCCCAGAGTTCAAGCTCCACAACCTACAAAGAAATAAAAAAGCCGTTGAGGAAATGGTCACAGTTTACCTTTTTTTTTTTTTTCTCACCAACTCTTCAGCATTCGATGTTTTCCACGCTTCTGGTGCATGCGGTTGGAACCTGCCACAATCACGGCTCCTTTGCTACGGTGGCGGCCTTGGCGCAGGGCCGGAGCAGAGGTCTGGAGAGGATGCCAAGTCCAGCCGGGCAGGGCAGGGCCGAGGAGCCGGCAGGGGGCAGGGCGCTCCCCGCATCGCTGAGCACAGCCGGGGCACAGGCAGCCCTGCCACTGCCCAGTGAGGAGAGGGGTTGTTCCGGAGCCACCGTCCAGAGGGACTTGGTGTCTGTGGTTTGGGGAAATGCTGTCACGGAAACTGCTTTCCCGCCCGTGATGTGCTCTGTGCTCTGGTCTCCTCAGCCTTGGGGACGTGGGAAGGGGGAAGAGCAAAGAATTGCAATTTTAGGAGGACCTTGGCCAATTTTAGGAGGGGTCTGGCACCCTTCCCAGGCCCCACTGGGTGTGGCTATGGGACCCTGCTGTCCCCTGCACTTCAAGAGTGAAATGTTGGGGAATGGGATGGGGGAGAGGTGAGCCGCCCAGGGCTGGCCCTGGGCACTGGGGCTGCTGCCACGTAACCAAGATTTATCCTTGTCTCTTCGCAACGCCCCTCAGGCGGGGGGTTGGCCCCTGGGGGGTTGTGTGTCTGCACTTGGGTGTGTGCGTTGCATGTGTGTGCACATAGTGGGGAACATACAGGGGCAGGTACTGGTGGAGCTGCCCAGTGACTGGCATTGACTTTGTGCCACCTTGCCTGGAGGAATTCTTGGTCCAGCCCAGTTCTAGAAATGGCTCCTTCTCCCTGCAGAGGGCAGTGCTGGGAAGTGCTAGGGGCTCCCTGGGGATCCGCTCCTCGAGGTTGAGTGGCCAGCACTGGGCTGCATTTGGAGGGATGGCCCTGGTCTGAGTGAGGGCGGTGGGCAGGGAGGACTCTGGGGGCGGGCGACGGCACCGGCCTGCTCTATCTGCTTTCCTCCAGCCCAGGGGCAGGGCCAGGATGGGCGAGGACGGGTCCTGGACCGCAGGCATCGTCTCAGTCATTGTGCCGCCGGCACCGTTGTACACAGCTCTGCTCAGGCCAGGCCGGTCAGGCAAAATGAGGCCGGGGAGCAGCAGCCAGGCACCCGGGGAGCCGCCTGCATTCGTGAGTCATCTCTTGAAAGCATGCAGGCACTGCTGCTCTGCGATGAGCTGCGAAATGTGGTAAAAAGGAACAAGGAAAGGAAGAGGTGCCCTGTCTCCCCAACACCACTGGTGTGGCCAGCTGGGCCGTGTTAGAGACATCCCCGCTGGGTGCGACCGCGCGGGGCTCTACGAGAATGACTCTCTGGGCCCAGAAAGGGTTTGCAAGGAAAGGACAACTTGGGGTGCCCAGCTATCTTGAAGGGAGGGTCTGGCCGAACTTGTCTTGTGAAAACCCTCTTCACTAAGGAGCCCAGCCTTGACACCTCTGGGCTCCATAGATAGAGCAGCCTCACGGCAAGAAAGACAGGTGCTCCAGCTGTCAGATAGAGGGGAATCGGAGCCAGACCCCACCTCGTTTCTCGCCGTAAACCTCCTTGATGTTTGTCAGAGCACTTACAGGGCTGGGGTCAGGTGTCCTGATCTGGGCTGGGGACATTCCTCCTGGGCTTTGTGTATTAAAAGACTTTCTCGTGTCCTAACGTTCCTTTTTGTGGAAACATCACAAACTCAGTACCTAAAAGGAAGGGCGGCTCAAGAACTCAGAACCCAGGGGACAAGGCGTCTCAAGAACTACCCCCTCCACCCTGGAGCCCAAGGACTCTGTTAAGCCTACATCAATGCTGGCACAGTTCCGTGGTATAAGTGGCAGGTTACGTCTTCAGAGAGAGAAAGAGATACAAATGTGAACCCTTCCATGTCCTCTGCCTCCAGCAAGCTGAGGATGCCAGGCTGCCCCGCTGGTCCCCACCCTGCTTCATGCAGCCATTGATGCTCACAGCAGGGTCCTGACGGTGTGACTGCCTGGGGACGGGGCACTGCTCAGAGTCCCCAGCCTGTCCGGGGGCAGCCCATCCTCACCCAGCCTGTCCGGGGGCAGCCCATCCTCACCCACCCCTGGCTGAGAGGGTGGATGGGCAGCAGTGGCCAGCGCCCCAGCTGGAGCCCTCCTTCCCGGTGTCAGGCTGGTCCCAGCGCTGCCCCATGCCCTCTGCCCCCAGACGCCCTAACGGGATGCACAGGACCTTGACGCAGAGCCCCAGCCCAGGGTGTCTGGGGCCCAGGCCTACGGGCCTCTCAGGGAGAAACCCTTTTGACCCAGACAGTACTGTTTCCCAGGAGCTCTGTGGAGCCGCGGCCTGGGGCTCTGGGCTTCCTGGGACTGGAGGAGCCATGGCCCACAGAGGGATGGCAGCAGAACCAATTCCCACCAGACTTCTTTTTGGAAGCAGCTGCGACTGTGTTTTCCCCCTGTTACCCGCCCACTCCCATCCCCGCAGCCCCTCGAGTTATTCCAAGGCTAGCCCAATCGGCAGTGGGTCTCAGACTGCCCCCTGCCCTGGCCTGTTCTTGAGCTGCCTGCAGCTCTGGCCTGGCGCCCCGACGACCTCTAAGGCCTGTGCTGTGAGGGCGCCGTGGCTGGGGTCCCAGCAGGCCGGCTCTCTGCAGGCAGACCCAGGGCGGCACCTGGCCCTCCGACCCTCACTGACCTCCGACCCTCACTGACCTCCGACCCTCACTGACCTCCGACCCTCACTGACTGGTCGCCGTGGCTCTCCACACCATGATTCCACGGGGGTGTGGTTGTGGGCACCTCTGCCTGCTCTCCAAGTCCAGCTGGACGTGTGTTCATGAATTACCGAGGCCTTCCCCTCTTTAGTCTCCGGCTTCTCCCCGGTGTGCAGTTCCTTGCGTCCCGAAGCTCTGTGAAGGTTTTTACCGTTACCAGAGATTCCTGGGGTACTCGGGTTGCTAGGTGTGTGTGTGTGGGGAAGTATCGTGGCTTCAGCCAGGGCAGGACTGGCTCCTGACAGGAGCAGGCCTAAGAGGAAGGAGACGAGGAAGCTCTTAGTAGGAAAGGCACGCCTGCAGACTCAGGACTGGCGTGTGAGCAGAACTCCAGCCTTTGCCTCCAGCCTGGATTCTGGCAAATACGTCTAGGCCGGGAGTTTCGCCACCAGAAATGAACCAATCAAGCGATATTCAGCATTAATGCCCAGCTTGGATGCGAGTACAGCCGGTGTCTCCTTACCTGACTCCCTCCACGGGGACAGACGGTGCTGGTGGAGGACAGTGCCGAGGTTTGGGGAGCAGCGTTCACTGCTTCTGCCGCAGCCAGCCGCCATGTTCTGTGGCTAAGCCTTTCCCTAGCAGCTTTGTTTCCTTTTCCTGAGTTGGTGATGTGAGAGTTGACTGTGTGTGAGACATGTGGAGTTACACCCTGAAGAACAAATTACTCCAGGATGGGAAGGGAGGGAGGCCGTGCAGGGTCTCCTGAAATCCAACTAGACTTGCCTTGAGTTACTGCCCCTCCCTGCCTGCGACAGGGTCCCCAGGGCTTGGCCCAGGCCTGGGGCTCGGGGCCAGGCCCACAGCCCCACCCCCTCCTCACCGTCCACTTCAGAGCTGCAGTCGGGCCTCACACAACCTCCACTCTCCAACACCCAGCCGGAGCCTCGCGCCCCGCGGCTGGCTGCGGGGACCCCTCTGCTGACACCCGCGGCTGGCTGCGGGGACCCCTCTGCTGACACCCGCGGCTGGCTGCGGGGACCCCTCTGCTGACACCCGCCGCTGGCTGCGGGGACCCCTCTGCTGACACCCGCGGCTGGCTGCGGGGACCCCTCTGCTGACACCCGCGGCTGGCTGCGGGGACCCCTCTGCTGACACCCGCGGCTGGCTGCCGGGACCCCTCTGCTGACACCCGCCGCTCGCTGCCGGGACCCCTCTGCTGACACCCGCCGCTGGCTGCGGGGACCCCTCTGCTGACACCCGCGGCTGGCTGCGGGGACCCCTCTGCTGACACCCGCGGCTGGCTGCCGGGACCCCTCTGCTGACACCCGCGGCTGGCTGCGGGGACCCCTCTGCTGACACCCGCGGCTGGCTGCGGGGACCCCTCTGCTGACACCCGCGGCTGGCTGCGGGGACCCCTCTGCTGACACCCGCGGCTGGCTGCGGGGACCCCTCTGCTGACACCCGCGGCTGGCTGCGGGGACCCCTCTGCTGACACCCGCGCTCTTCCCTGCTGCTGGGGTCTGTGCACGCTCCCCCCCCCCGCGTGTCCTGCTGGCAGAGGGGGGACCTGTGCCCCTCCCCGTGGCACCTTCCAGGCCATGCGGGGGGGGGGGGGCTCTGGTGCTCACTGGTGGCAAAGGGGGCCATGATAGGAGAGGGGATGAGCTCAGGTCGGAGGGCAGCGACTTTGGTACCCAGAACAAACAGACGTTTCCACACCCTGGAGACACGGAGCTGTTGACAAGGAGCCCTGCAGCAGAATTGCTTTCAGGAACTCCAGAGCCCACCCTCTAAGGCGGAGAAGGCGCCGGCGCTGCTGTCAGATCCACCACTCAGGCTCCTCCAGCACATTTGCCGTCAAGCTTGTTTCTATGACCAGCGCAGCAGCAGCCCAGCGCAGCTGACTTCGGATCATTTCAGTGTGTGGGAGGAGGTCAAGGCCAAGGTCAACCACAGAGACACGGCCCTTCCCTCACGCTGTGGACTCTGGAAAGCGAGAGTCCCAGGGCAGTCCCTGTCTCCACACCGGCATTGGGGCCTTCAGCCCTCCTCAGCGCAGGGTCGGGGTGGCGCCAGCTCTGGTTGCTCAACCAGAGGGGCAGACACTGTTCAGCCACCTTCCAGGGCACGTGGAATCACCCCAAGTAGAGGCCCAGGCAGGACGCACAGAAGACAGCCAGGAAGACAACGTCATGAGCAGACCCACCGGGATTCCAGAAACATCCCAGATGTGAACGTCAGGTCCTGCCCAGAGTTGCGGTAGGCACTCTGAGAAGTGTGACCTGAGCCGCTGCTCTGCTCCGGGTGAGGAGCCTGAAGCTCTTCCTGTTGGGCACCCGGTCTTAACGGGGCCCTTGAAGGCTGGGCTCAGCGAAGGCTGTCTGTCTCTCTGTGCCCTCTGACATTAGCCAGTGTGTAAAATACCGGGGCGTGGCCATCTGGTGTTGAACCCCCCAGCCCGGTTGGGGCAGGCCCCCAGCCCTCCACCTGGGACCTCGGGGAATACCGGGAGCCCCCAGCCCTGGGCAGCTTCCAGATGGTGCTGATGGTGGTGCTCTGGACTTCTTGGGCCCATGGGATCTTATCTAAGCCTCAGAGAATTCCTCCAGCCCCCGCCCTGTGTTGGGTTTGTCTGTGTGGAAATCCTGCCTTCCCCACACCACCTCTCAGTCCCCCCCACCCCAGCCTGAGCCTCTATCCCACACAGACCCTGTCCCACACGGAATCTCCCGCCACCGGCAGTACTGATGTGCAGAGAAGGAAAGCTCCCCAACCAACACACAGGCCAGTAGCCCCAAGGTTGTGCCACACAGTCAGTCTTTACAAGGACCCTCTCTGTCCCCATCCAAGGCTTTATTTCTGATTGATTATCAACCACAGTTCCAGAAATGTAGGTCCAGGCTAGCTGACAGATAGGGCCCAGAAATGTCTATTGCTAACCAGGTTCACCTGAGCTTGTGCAGGGGGGTGGGGTGGGGGGGAGGTGGGGGGGCGGGGGGGGGCGGGGAGGGGCTCTGCAGGAAACAGGAAGCCTGTGCTCACCACACGGTGTGGGGCACCCAGGATCCACCCCCAGGCGACATTGTCTGGTGCCCAGGAACCAAGGGAGCTGAGTGGGTCTCAGAGAGCACAGGCCTGCAGAGGGTGGGCGGCCAGGCTGAGCGGCTCTGTGGAGCTCAGGCCAGATGGCTTAGGGACATTGCCATATCAGAACCAAAAGCCAGGAGGTAAGAATAAACACTGTAGTCATATGTAACCTGAAGTTTCTCATTTCCCATTTGGTTATAACCAAGCAGCTAGACATGTTTTTAAACGTACTATCATGGTTTGCCCAAAGCTGTGGGGAAGCATGACTTGGGCAAATACTTCAAGGAAAACACCTGGAAAAACTCATCTTTGAACTAACAGGACCTTGTTAAAACAAGGAAAATAAGATCTCTTAACAGTGGGCTTTTCTACTCTAAAGAAGTGTCTCCTAAATGAAGGCACCGGGCTGCTTCTCAAGCCTATACCATCTGTGTCAATTAAGGAGACCGAATCAAACGCATCATTTCCAAGAGCACGATGAGCCCAGGGAGTGCTGTCTGTCCCAGCAGAGCGCGGACGTGCCAGGCGGCTAAGGGAAGATGCCTGAGCAGAGATGAGGACAGCTGGCCTGCGCTGAGCCTTGAGCGTCGGCTCCCGGGAAGAGGGCGTGTGGCCCTGGGCCTCCGCTGAAGCCTGTTGGCATGTGCTGTGGCCTGCTTGTTTCTTTTTTCTTTTTGGGTCACTCCTGGGCTTGAACTCAGGGCTTGTGTGCTCAAGGCAAGCTCTTGGCATGTGCTGTGGCCTGCTTGTTTCTTGTTTCTTTTTGGGTCACTCCTGGGCTTGAACTCAGGGCTTGTGTGCTCAAGGCAAGCTCTCTACCACTGGAGCCACAGGGCCACTTCTGGCTTTCTGGTGGTTAACTGGAGATAAGAGTCTCAAGCCTTTCCTGCCGGGCTGGCTTTGAACTCTGATCCTCCAATCTCAGTCTCCTGAGTAGCCAGGGTGACAGGTGTGAGCCACTGGCACCTGGCTGCTTTTCTGTTTTGCTAAATAAAATTTTGATAAACTTCCCACTTAAATAGACTAATTCTTTTTTTTTTATTGTGAAAATACTGTACAGAGGGGTTACAATTACATGGGCAAGATAATGAGTACATTTCTTTTTTTTTTTAATTTTATTTTATTTGTGAACATACTGTACAGAGGAGTTACAATTACGTGGGCAGGATAATGCGTACATTTCTTACCAAGCATTGCAGCCTCCTCCTTTGTTTACCCTTCACATCCCTTCCCAGCCTCCCCCCTAGACTAATTCTTAAATTCTGTTCTGTGATGATGAAAAACACCCAAATGCTAGCAACAAATAAAACCTCAGGAACATAGCAACGTAGCATGCAAGTCACAAGCTTTGTACCCTGGGTTGAAATCCATGCTCTCTGGGCTGAGAGGCATTTGGGGCAGGGTCTCTGCAGGGGCCAGCTCCAGGAGAAGGAGGAGGCGGAGGACATGGCCCCTTCACCACAGCCTGGGGCAGAGCAAGGGCCGCCAGCAGGCCGAGGTTGCTGGGCCCATAGCTTCTGCTCCAAGGCCCTGCCTGGGAAGGATGATTGCAACAGCCAGCTAGAACAAGCTTAAGAAATAGAGGCCAGATTATGCAATCTTGTGCCAGATATGGAGCAATCCTTCCTTCCGTCAACTTTCCCCATCAACCTGGATTGCCTCATTTAGGACTATTCAACCAACCCAAATCATAAGGTCCTAAAAGTGGCATCATACACTGTTTAGAATGCTCTTCTCTGTCCCTGCAAGAGACTTTGTTTACTTTGACTGATCATCCATCACACTTCTAGAAATGCCAGTCGAGATAAACCAAGAAAAGGTAGAACATGATCCAAAAGTAGCCATGATCATATTAACTGTAAACGCATGGAGCACTCACTCCCCTTAAAAGTCTAAGGCCACTTACACTAAAGAAGAACCGAAACACACAGACAAAGCCACAGGGACAATTGCATAAGAACAACACTAAAAGTGAAACAGTAAAATCTGTCTGCCTCTCTCAAGCATGCTGTTTGTCATAATTATGCCACATAAGGATATATTTTATATGAAAAATAAAGGGGTCCATATAATATCATGGGGTGTGTTTTAGGGTTACAGCTGTGCATTGGCTCCCTTTAAGTTCAAGGTTTTGACATCATCGCAGCACGTTCTCTGATCAGAGTGGGAAGGAGGGTGTCAGACGCAGGAGGTCAGATCCGTAGGGACAGGCAGGTGTGCAGCGATACGGCGATACAGGCTGGGCAATGCAGCGGTGAGGAGCAGGCTTCTGATAGAGCTGCATGAACAGCGGGTTCGTAGAATTAACACCCTGAGAAAATAAAGCCAAGCTGGAACCACCTTCCCAATACAAGGTGGACTTGAATAAACCGGAATTGCCTGGTTTAATCTGTAGGCGAGGCACAGAAAGGCATATAAATCCTTGTGCTTGTCAGTGTCATGTTATAACAAATATTGGAATCGGTTGCCTTGGTGTTTGGTTCTGGAGTTTCCTGGCAGGGGTCTGGTGGCTCCATTCCTGCAGGGCCTGGGAGGGACACCTGGCAGAGCCTTCACAGCTGAGAGGCAGGAAGAGGAGGAGAGGCTGGGCTCCCAGTGACCGGCGAGGTGAAGGTCCTGCGGAGCTCAGGCCAGGCCGGCGGTAAGCGAAGGACATCCTGTCTGCTGGAAGGTGCCAGCGAGCGGAGGCCTCTCACGGGGTGGCCCTGAGAGGACGATTGTTACTTGCTTCGTCTGGGCTCTGAGCCTCAGTTTGCTGTCAGGTGTCCGGCACAATTACTTCTCTCTAACAGCGGACCAGGCTGAACTGAGGCCTGAACTCTGGGCACTGTGCCTGGCCTTTTTTTTGCTCAAAGATCGCACTCTATCACTTGAGCCGCAGCTCTGCTTCCAACATTCTGGTAGTTAATTGGAGATGACTTTCCTGCCTGGGCTGGCTTTGAACCACGATCCTTAGATCTCAGCCTCCTGAGTTTCTAGGATTACAGGCGTGAGCCACCAGTGTCCAGCTTTATTTACACAATTTTTATATCCTGATGGAGATACTAAGTTAGTTTATAATAATGCTGAATAAGTGAAGGGAACAGAATCAGCTTCCTGATCCCACCATTGTGTAATGATTACACACGTGAGCCGACCAGACTTGCAGAGTGGAGCTTCCTTCAGGCAGCAATGAATCCATCAGTGCAGAAGCCTTCCGGAACAGTCTGCTCCCTCCACCCAGGGCTGCTGCCCAGTGAGAATCCCACCCAGTTGCAGCCCTTCGGACTCTGGCTCCTGAGGAGTCTGAGAAGGACGTTCGAAGGTCACAGGTTCCTGAGCGCCAGCCAAACCCTGCATCACCTCCTCTGCCCACACCTCACCATCAAGAGCACACTGCCCCCACGGGGGTAGAAAAATTACTAATTTATTAATTTTTATGTTTGTCAGTCATGGGTCTTGAACCCTGGGCCTGGGCGCTGTCCCTCAACTCTTCAGCTCAAAGCTGGCGCTCTACCATTTGAGCCACAGCACCACTTCTGGCCTTTTCTGTGTATGTGGTGCTGAGGAATAGAACCCAGGGCCTCATGCATGCGAGGCAAGTGCTCTACCACCTCTCCAGCCCTGGCAAGTCTTATGCTAAAAGGAACTCTGTGGGAAAACTCAAAATAAGAGGGAGAGAAGGCTCTTCAAGGAAATTTCAACCTCTGACACTGAGAACACAGCCCCCTGGCCGTCACAAGCATGGAGCAGCTGGGCTCCAGTGGCTCACCCCTGTAACTCTAGCTATGTAGGAGGCTGCAGTCAAGCCCCAGTACCAGCACACATACACAAAGAGAGTGCTCAAAAGAACAAACCACGGTCACAGCAGTGTTCTGTAACAAATATGAAGAGAAGACATTCCCGCCTGGCCTCTGGTTGCGGCTGTGAGCCAGAGTGGCCAGTGGGTCAGACAGGGTCAGGGCTGTGAGCCAGAGTGGCCAGTGGGTCAGACAGGGTCAGGGCTGTGAGCCAGAGAGGCCAGTGGGTCAGACAGGGTCAGGGCTGTGAGCCGGGGTAGCCAGTGGGTCAGACAGGGTCAGGGCTGTGAGCCAGAGAGGCCAGTGGGTCAGACAGGGTCAGGGCTGTGAGCCAGAGAGGCCAGTGGGTCAGACAGGGTCAGGGCTGTGAGCAGGGGTAGCCAGTGGGTCAGACAGGGTCAGGGCTGTGAGCCGGAGAGGCCAGTGGGTCAGACAGGGTCAGGGCTGTGAGCCAGAGTGGCCAGTGGGTCAGACAGGGTCAGGGCTGTGAGCCAGAGTGGCCAGTGGGTCAGACAGGGTCAGGGCTGTGAGCCACAGTGGCCAGTGGGTCAGACAGGGTCAGGGCTGTGAGCCAGAGAGGCCAGTGGGTCAGACAGGGTCAGGGCTGTGAGCCAGAGTGGCCAGTGGGTCAGACAGGGTCAGGGCTGTGAGCCAGAGAGGCCAGTGGGTCAGACAGGGTCAGGGCTGTGAGCCAGAGAGGCCAGTGGGTCAGACAGGGTCAGGGCTGTGAGCCGGGGTAGCCGGCGGGTCAGACAGGGTCAGGGCTGTTAAAGCTCCTCATGTCTGGTAGGTGTAACAAGACTGTGTGGAAGATGCCGCTGACACATCTGCAAAAACTACGTGTGTTCGATGAGCCAAGTATTTTGGGGGCTGCCAGAAGTTCAAACTCCAGGTGAAAGGCTGCCTGCTGCTGTCTTTTCCTGCTGGGTGGCCTGAGCATTGTGCTGCCCTAAATAGTGCATTTCTTCCAAAATGGAAATGGGATCTTTGTGTGGATATCTGCTAGCCCATTTCTTCTTCTTCTATATTTATCTATCTCTATCTCTCTATATATATTTTCTAGAAGTTGATATTAAACACTAATCTAGTTGTCCTTTTCATTTGAGCTACAAATTATAAATTACGTGCTAATGATTCTTAAAAATTAAATCATATAAACTGATTTAAACAAATTTATATTAAAACAGAAGTTATCCACTCTCAAAGCCCAAGGTGTTGCAACCACATCACTACACTTACTGTCATTTGTGCAGTGGGTTTCTCTTGCTATTTAATCTCTTGGGTGACTAAAGCCCATCTTTGCAAACTCCACCCTCACATCAGTGAGCTTGAATGGACTTCCCTGTTGCAACGTACAGCCCTGTGATTTGTCTTAAGTTCACCAATGTGCGTACAGGAAGCAGAACTATCAGAAGCCACTGAGCCAAGGGAGGGCCGTCCTAGCCCAGCATCCATCCTGTTCTCGCCTGCCCGTCGCCACGCACACTTGTGCACTCTTCTTCCTCTCGACACAACGCGCTTCGCACAGCCAGGAGATGCAGAAGGGTCAGAAAGAGCTCTCGGAGCTGGGCGTCCCCCCCAGCTCTGCCCCCACGGTGACTACAGCCACCGTGATCAAGATGCCCCACGATGTCTCCACGCCCGATCACGTGGTCTGGTCCTTCTTCAACACGCTCTTCATGAACACCTGCTGCCTGGGCTTCATCGCCTACATCTACTCTGTGAAGGTATGTGTGGTGCTCGGTGTGGGAAAGAGCAGTGGTGCAAAGAGCACCAGGGGCCAAGAAGTACCACGTGCTGGGCACCGCTTGCGGTGTGTGTGGCTGAGTGTGTGTGTGTGCGTGTGCACGCGCGCGCGTGCGTGCTGACTCTTCACAGGCAGGAACAGGATGAGGCTGTCTACGGACCCTTAGGCTCAATGTTGGTGCCTGCTTTCAGCCTAGACAAATTCTCCATGAAGCCCAGTTCAGTCTGCAGATAGTGGCACTGGGCTGTGTGGGCTCACGGGCTTGGCCTTTGGGTGTGTGGGCAGCTGGCACTGGGGTCTCTAGGACAGCTGGGTGCGTGGAGGGGGTGCCGGACGGAGGGATGGAGCCGCAGTGGCAGGAGCACCGGGCGCCTGGCTTCCGCCTGCCGCTCTAGGGGTCGTAACCATCCACTCTCTTCCAGTCTAGAGACAGGAAGATGGTGGGCGATACAGTGGGGGCCCAGGCCTACGCCTCTACTGCCAGAATCCTGAACATCTGCGCCCTCATCATCAACATCATCGCCGCTCTCATCGTCATCATTACGTTGGCCGTTAACGTTGGAGCAGTCCTGAGAGGAATGGGCGTCTAGTCCATCCCCGCCCTTTCCTCTCCTTGGCCGGCCCCTCACCTAGCCCCCCATCTGCCACCCCCCACGGCCGCTGCCATGTCCGCTTGCACCCCACCTGCGGGGGGAGGGCGGTGTTTCAATAAAGCACACGTTTCTGAGTTGGTGTGACTTCTCTGGGGCGCCTGTGTGAGGGGGCAGCATCCGGCCACGGAGGCCGCCGCTGACCAGGGTTCTCTCCGGTGCTTTGCGGCTCTGAGCGGAGGTTCTGTGGCTGCCCTCCTGCCCCCTGCCCTCAGGTACCCTCAAGGGCTCAGAGGACCGCACCTCAGGAGCCACCAGCCTGGGGTGGGCACACTCAGCACCATCCTGCCTAGAGTGGTGAAATCTCACTCCTTGCTTCTCCTGTGCCCAGGCAGAGCTGGATTCCTGGGGCTCTGCAGGCCTGGCCTGTGCATCTGGGGTCTCCCTGGATTCCTGGGACTCTGCAGGCCTCGTCTGTGGATCTGGGGTCTCCGTGGATTCCTGGGGCTCTGCAGGCCTGGCCTTGGATCTGGGGTCTCCCTGGATTCCTGGGACTCTGCAGGCCTCGTCTGTGGATCTGGGGTCTCCGTGGATTCCTGGGGCTCTGCAGGCCTGGCCTTGGATCTGGGGTCTCCCTGGATTCCTGGGACTCTGCAGGCCTGGCCTGTGCATCTGGGGTCTCCCTGGATTCCTGGGACTCTGCAGGCCTCGTCTGTGGATCTGGGGTCTCCGTGGATTCCTGGGGCTCTGCAGGCCTGGCCTGTGCATCTGGGGTCTCCGTGGATTCCTGGGGCTCTGCAGGCCTGGCCTTGGATCTGGGGTCTCCCTGGATTCCTGGGGCTCTGCAGGCCTGGCCTGTGGATCTGGGGTCTCGTGGATTCCTGGGGCTCTGCAGGCCTTGTCTGTGCATCTGGGGTCTCGTGGATTCCTGGGGCTCTGCAGGCCTGGCCTTGGATCTGGGGTCTCTGTGGATTCCTGGGGCTCTGCAGGCCTTGCCTGTGCATCTGGGGTTTCAAGGATGGACCCCGAGCTCCAGGTGGTGCCGCCCTCCACGCCGGCAATGTCTGATGCGTGTCGGGGGCCTGGGGTGGGCAGGCCCTGTGTGCAGTGGTGGCAGGGAGTCCCTGGCTCTGTGGCCGGACTGCAGCAGACTCTCGATGACATATGCCGGGTGCAGCTGAGGATTGCCGGCTGACGACTACCCCTGGGCTGGGGTCCTGGCACAGACCCCCCTTCCCCCCTGCACTGCGCCCGCCTCTCTCCTGTTGTGCCCAGATAAGGGTCCCTGAAGACCACCAAGTTGCCAATTCCAATGCAACCGTCACCGATGCAGTGGCTCAGAGCTGAGAGCCCTGACTTCCAGTTTAGCAGGGTTTTTACTGTGGTTACCGCAAGGGTAGAGGATTTCCAACTTAGCAGTTACCTGATTAGTTAACATTTCGTGAGTGAATCTTGTAAAATCTCATTGGCGAAAATGTACAGACTAAGCCGTTAAGCAGCAAAATATGTTAACCATGCTATCTAAGACACATCTGGAGCTTTACTCTCCTGCTGTTACTGGTTGACTGCTGCTCGGGAGTTACTGGTCAATGTGGTTGCAGTCATGTGGTTTTTCCAGGAACCTGAGCTCATATGGCAGTAAAAAGTCTTTTTACAAAATGGTCTTAATATCCAGTATGGTTGCACTTTGGCCAGGCCAGGCTTCTCAAGACCAGGCCTGCAAGACCCTGGCTGTGTGAGTCAGGACCCCAAACCTTCCCGCCAGCCTGTCTCTGGCAGAGCAAATACACCCAGGTTGGGAGTACAGCCATCAGGACAGCAACAAGAGTCTTTCCACTCAACACCCTGTATGAACCACTCTGTCCTACCCCTGTCTGAAGCCACTCTGAGGTCGGATGACACCACATGTTCAGATTCTTGAAATCTGCAAGCATCCTGAGTAGGGAGACCGAGTCTGGCCCACACCATATTGGCCACTTGGTATATAGTAGGGTCTAGTATCCTGTCTTCTTGGTGGGGGAAGGGGAAGTCCCACCTCCCAGGTGATGGGCATGCCTGAATTCCTGGAGGCAGGGCGGGCATCTGGCTGATCTAGCCCTGTCAGTCCAGTGCCCGGGACTGGGAATTTCCTGTGACCCTGCCCCCGGCCCCGGCCCTGTTTAGGCCCAGCCCAGCCCAGACATCGTGATGCCATGACCCGTGTCTCTGTGTTCCTGTCCTGTCTCCTGGCTGCTGGTCACCATGGCATTCCAGTCCAGCTCTGCAGTTGGAGCTGAATTGGTTTGCTGGTATTGTTTTGTTCATTCTTCTCTCTCTGGCCTTCATGGATCTGTTTCCTAACTGGGTTAAGTTTACTTGCTGCCTATAGGTCTTTGTAGTTGGTCACCTGCAGACAGACCACTAGTGTTCCAAAAAAGACTCCAAATCTGACCTCTCAAAATGTGGCTTCTCTATTTTCTCGTGGCTGGATTTATGACTGATTTAAGCTACAACAATCTCTCTGAGCAAATTCTGTCTGTACAGTTTTGAAAATACATGCCTGTAGCCCCCACACACAATAGCGATCGGGAATTCTCCATCCCTAGCCAGTCACTCAAATGGCAGTTTTTCTTTCTTTTCTTTTCTTTTCTTTTCTTTTTGGTCGGTCGTGGAACTTGAACGCTGGGCCTGGGCGCTGTCCCTCAGCTCTTCAGCTCAAGGCAAGAGCTCTCTACTCCTTGAGCTACAGTGTCACCTCCGGTTTTTGAGTGGTTTATTGGAGATAAGAGTCTCATGGACTTTCCTGCCTGGGCTGGCTTTGAACTGTGATCCTCAGATATCAGCCTCCCGAGTAGCTAGGATTATAGGTGTGAGTCACTGGCGCCCGGCCAGTTTTTCTTAATACAAGAATTACAAGCCCACCAGCATGATGCCAAGAATCCAGATTTAACAAAATTAAGGAATTTCAGTACCCTTTTGTTTTTTCCAAATATGCATCTAATTGAAAAATAGCACTGAAACCAAATTATATCACAAATTAACTTTTTTTTAACCTTCCTTCAAAGCTTTCCCAGTAGGGGCAGTTTTAGGATTACTAACCCTATCACCCACATTACTATCAGGTTTCCAATGTCCAGAAAAGAGACAGAGTGAAGCCAGGCCTCCTGCCCATCCTATAGGGCATCATCCATCCGATTCCTTAGGGTTGGGTGCTGCACCTTGGTGCCAGCTGACCACCCTCCCCACGAATGGACCTCTGTGTGGGCCTCGCCTACCATGTGTGGGCTGGCTAAGATGCACTTTTGCCAGGTCAACCTTCACCCCTTGAAGACAGGCCCACTGGCTCATCCTGTTTTCCATGTCCCCTTTTTTTTTTTCTTGATTCTGACTGAGATAAAATCCAAAACAGTTCTAGACAAACAAAATGACAATGTCTTTTACAGTGATAAACAAACCTTCATACTCAAATATCTGATACTTATCCCCAAATTTTAACAGTGGAGGGAAATAAATCCTAGTCTTCAAGATATTTAAATTTTGCTAAGCCAGATAGCTCTTGATAACAGTGTTAACAGATACATGCATACCAGATTTTCTTGAACATGTTCACACACACATTTTTGCACAAAAATCTTATAGCGCACAAAATGAATATGGGCTGTACATTTTCTGGAATTTCAATGGCAAGGGATTTTTTTTTTTTTTTTTTTTTTTTGCCAAGAACAAGTAGAATCTCTTACAGATGACCAAGATTTAAAACAAAACTTTGCTAACAAATTACCAAATCACCTTAGCATCCCCCAGCCCCATTTTTCCAGGGCTTGCTTGTGTTAGCAAGGTATGTTAGCATACCAATGGACCTTTGAATATCTTCAGATGGAGGAAGGGAGGGGTTTCCTGAAGCTCATCTCTTAGCCTACCTGGTTGGCTGACTATTTTTTTTAAAAATACAATTTTAAACAAGAGCACTGTACAATTCCAATTCTAAGAACCAGGACTGAGGCCTCCCATACTCTACCTCCAACATCCAACTGTGATACTGAGCAGGCTGCAGCTTTAGCCAGATGCTAAATGGCTAAATGAAGAGCCAAGACACAGAAAGCAAGAATCCATATTACCAAGACAGACAAAACCGAAGGCTGAGTTGGGGCCTAGTGGGCCCTCGGCTCAGGCCTAACCAGAACTCTCTACAGCGTAGTATGAGAGTGGGTCCTTCCTACTCAACAAACCAGCACCCCACCTCATCAGCATGGGGGCGGGGACAGAGGGTGGGTCTTGAGCATGTACGCTTCCCTTACCTCTCCATTTTCAGATAGATCAATCCCCAGAATACAGAAAAACATACTAACAGACAACAGACAGACACTTACTCTGGAGGTCTCCTGAGTGACTCCAAACTCCAAAAAGAGTTAGTGGCATGTCTGGTGTCCATGAGCCTGTCTGTTGAAGTGGTGGAAGATCAAGCGGTGTTTGCCCTACAGAGTCTCCTGTACTCCGGCAGCCTGGATCCCTGAGGCCATTTGCCTGTGACTCAAGGAGCCCAGATGCTCTCCTTGGCACTGGGATCCTGCTGGCCTCCAAATGTCGTAAGGTAACTTGATTGTGAGAAACAGAGAAGCTACATTGGGAGAGGCTGAATTGGGAGTCTTTAGTGGAAAGCTGGAGAATGCAGGTAGACGCCTGTCACAAAGGCCTACAGCCCCTCAAATACACTTAACACTGTTAGAAAACTGAGCCATGAGAGCAGGAGAGAAAAGTAAGAGCAGAAAAACAATGCCAACAACCCAGATCCACCCCAGCGGAGAGCTGAAGGGGGACGCCATGCTGACTGAGGAGAGCCAGGAGACACGGAAGCTCGTGAGCATGAAGCATGGCGTCCTGGTGGCTGAGCCGGTTTGGGCCTAACGAGGGGCAGGGGCAGGGGGCAGGGTCACAGGAAACCCGGGAGTCTCCCAAGTTCAAGGCACAGGACTGACAGGTCCAGTAACCTATTGTCCAAGTCCCTCACCTGCCTCCAGGAATTCAGGCACACCGTGGGAATCTAGAAACCGAACTGTGAGGTCTGACAGGGAAAGAGAATGGGAATGCCATTCTCTGACAAGACTCTCAGAATGCTGGAGGTTGCCCTGGAAAGATCAAACAATCCTGGCTTAGCAGAGATTCAGATTTCTACCTGAAATGTGAGCTGTCTGGGAGCCTGATGTCAGATAAAAGCTTGTGAAAACTGCCACTTCCTAAGATAAGGAAGTCAGTTATCACTTGTACACAAAATCAAGTCACATGTGGTGTTTGTATCTGCAGAGACATGGTACCATACTTCCTTCACATACTCCCCTGTACTAAACTCAATAAATACACTTGTTAGCGGGACCTCCAGTATCTGAAGCTGGTGGAACACTTCAGATCCCCTGGTGCCCCCCACACCACAGTCCACAGCCAGTTCCCGTCTCCGATACTACCTGGTCACGGTGGATTACCACACATCCCCACACCCTGGGAGGTGGGGCTTCCCCTTTCTCCACCATAAAGACAAGATGGCACCTGTTAAATCCAATTCCTTATCCACCATGTAGCCAAGATGGTGCTAGTTAGACCCAGCGTCTGTCACAACCCATGCAACTGGGGCTAAGGCATTAACAGATCCCGGACCATGGAACTGAGGTTTGGGGAGCCAGGGGACCGAAGCCGCTGCCAGCTTCAGGCGGCCTGCACCCAGTTTACAGGGCACTTATTGAGTAGGGTAGAGGGGCACACGTGCAGAAAATGAGATCACAGTATCCCTGAAGTCACAGGCAGGGTCACGCGGTATAATCTTATTCAAGTGATAAATAGCTTTTTTATCTTAAGAAGAAAGTGTCAGCAGCAAATGGCTTACAATTCACATAGCTTTTTGTCTATCCCAAAGTTCTCAGAAAGCTTGGTATGAGATTAGCCTATACCCAGGATAGAACTCTGAATTCCCATCCAGCCAGGACTGATCCAACCTTCCCAGGAAACTCTCAGTGTTCTGAGAGTTCCACTTCCCAACCCTTCCCGGTCTCACAGCTTGGCTTTTGGGGGCTCTCACACGCATCCCTTCTTCCCTGGGATGTGCATTGGAGGGTACGTGACCCCCAGCCTCTCCCTCTTCCTGCCTCCCAGTTTGAGGCTGCTCTGCCAGGTACCTGACCTGTGTGCCCACTCACAAACTGAGGCTGATCTGGGAGAAGTCCTCAGCGGCTGCCCCCTTGCCATCAGCCTTCTATGTGTGGGGGGTCCCCTGGCCAGGTCAGGGGGCTTTAGTGGGTGGTCTGAGGCCGCCGTGCATGGGCCACGGCTTCTTTTGATGGGGTCTCCCCAGGGAGGGGTGGGAGACACTGGTTTTCGAGGGCGGGCCGCATTGGTCCGCTCACTCCAGGCTGTAATTTGTGTTATATATAGCAGGCGGAGCTGGCCTGCCAGGGAAGGAGGCTGTGAGGCTATAAGCAGGCCTGATGTCTCCCCTGGACTGGGAGTTTGCGTGAGGAAGAGACGGCACTGGAACCCATGGACACAGCATACCCTCGTGAGGACCCCCGGCCCCCAGCTTCCCGCAAGGCTGATGGTGCTGCCGACGTGTCCCTCACGCTGGCAGCGTCCTGTCCCCCACCTCGAGACCATCTGATCTGGTCAGTCTTCAGCACACTCTACCTGAACCTGTGCTGCCTTGGTTTCCTGGCACTTGTGCACTCTGTCAAGGTGGGTGAGGGTCGTGGGGGGCTCCCTGGGGCCACCGGGGAAGGGGACCCTATTGGCATGGCCAGAGACAGGGTTCCTCACAAAACTGGAGGCCACGAGGTTTGTTCATAGAACAGAAAGGCCTGAGCATGAGGAGGTGTGCTTGTTGGGTGTGTGTAATGTCAGAGGGTGGAGTCCGCAGTGTCTGCTCACGGGGCCTTCTTCACACACTGTGACGGCTCACCTGGGCTTCTGGTCCTGAGTGGAGCTGGGGTCCTCTCCCCAGAGGGCTCCCCCCCACAGAGGGCTGGGGTCCTCTCCCCAGAGGGCTCTCCCCCACAGAGGGCTGGGGTCCTCTCCCCGGAGGGCTGGGGTCCTCTCCCCAGAGGGCTCCCCCCCACAGAGGGCTGGGGTCCTCTCCCCAGAGGGCTCCCCCCCCACAGAGGGCTGGGGTCCTCTCCCCGGAGGGCTGGGGTCCTCTCCCCAGAGGGCTCCCCCCCACAGAGGGCTGGGCCTTATGCTAAGCCGGGATGGCCGTGGGTGACTGCCAGGCCCGAGGCACAGCACCCTGCAGCCTCCATGTGGGCCGGCGGCTGCTCGCCTCAAGGCACCATCCAGGACTTTGTGTGGCTGGAGACAGTGGAAGAGGCGCTCACAGTGCCATCCAGGCTCTGGGTGCAGTCGGGATCTTTCGTGTGCCGGGGGGTCCTGCCTCCTCAGATGCGGTGGGCGTGTGAACATCTGGTCCCACTGGTGCTCGCAGGCCCGAGACCAGAAGGTGGCGGGGAACCTGGAGGCTGCACAGCGCTACGGCTCCAAAGCCAAATGCTACAACATCCTGGCTGCCATGTGGTCCCTGGTGCCCCCTCTTCTGCTCCTGGGGCTGGTGGTGACCGGCGCCCTACACCTGTCCCAGCTGGCCAAGGACTCTGCAGCCTTCTTCAGCACCAAGTTCGACGATGGAGACTATGACTGACAGGATGAGCCTCTTCTGTCCTACTTGAGGACGCTGACCTCAGGGGCTCAGCACCAGCTCCCTGGACCCTACTATACAGCCTTGATTCCCTCCTCCCTGTGACCACAGGGCCCCCTTGTCCAACCACAGCATCCAATGCCTACCCGTTCAGACCCTGCTCTCCTTCCCCGGTACCTAACTCTGCCCCTTTCTTCCTACTCACCAGGCTTACCCTCTGTTCACCATTAAATATTCCCGGTTCCAGAAGTACCTCGAGTCTCCTTCGTGGCTGCAATGGTGGGGAGGATGGGGAGAGAGACCACAGCCAAATACTTTAACCAACCCTCTGCTCTGTATTTGCTGCCCCCAACTGTCGCCTTTCCTGGGCTCCAGGGCAGCCTGTGGTTCTAGGGTGGAGGCATCTGGGTATTTTAGGATGATGCTTTGGAATGCTGGCCTTTGATCCCTGCCGCCCTGCGGTTTGGTGGCCTGTGTTCCCGAACATGGGAGGGTGTGGCCCAGGCCACATCTGTACATGTTGCTGTGTGTCCTGTCCCTCACAAGTCGAGTGCTGTCCTCCTCCTCAGCTGTCAGAACGTAAGCCCCTGAATTTTGAGAAATCGGTTCTGTGGGAGTCTTTTTTCATTCCCAACCCAGAGAAGGCCAAGAGGAAGGTAGGTGAGGGCTGTTTGCTGCCAGGGCCTGGCTCTGGACACGTGGTCACACCGTCCTCCATGTCACTGACCCCATACACAGCCTGCCTCTCTCCCACAGCTGTGCAGAGGCCATCAGTGGGTAAGGTGACAGGTGAGCCACCAGTGCAGGATGCGCTTGTGCTAGGTCACGTCCTGTGCATCACATAGCTCCCTTGGCCCGGAACCAAAGCCCTGCAACTGGAGGAGGGAGCAGCAGGGGTCTGCCTCCGCCCTGCCCCCACCGTGGGGCTGGGCCAATGACAGGGAAGGCTAACTGCAGGGCCCTAACCAAGAGATGGATCAAGGGCTTGAGCACTCTACCTAGGGTCCCTCCCCCATTCCTGGGGCGCCTTTGCGTGCCACCCCTCTCTGCGCTGGTGCAAGGGTCTTGCGTGGTTACTGTGCTTGGAGACCTCTCATCACCCATCCTGTGAAATGCCTGCAGCCATCGGTTGAGCCCCATGCTGAAGATTCTGAGCCGAGGCAGCCACTGCAGATACAGGTGTCGCGGGTCTGTGCTGGGCCTGGGATGGTCCAGGGAGGGGGCAGGGGGTGGCTGCATGTGGATCAGTGTGCGGACTCTGAGCCATATGGTGCTGGGTACACCTTCCCCCAACGGGGCAGGATTGTTGGGTCTGTGGTTAGATACGGAAGACAGAGTGTGTGGTCACCAGGAGGAAGTATTACCCAAAATCCCCTCGGCTCCTGGGTGGAGAAGTGTTTCCCATAATCCCTCAGCTCCTGGGTGCAGAAGTGTTACCCATAATCCCCTCTGCTCCTATGTGGAGAGTGTTACAAATAATCCCTCTGCTCCTGGGTGGAGAAGTGTTACCCATAATCCCTCAGCTCCTGGGTGCAGAAGTGTTTCCCATAATCCCTCAGCTCCTGGGTGGAGAAGTGTTTCCCACAATCCCTCAGCTCCTGGGTGGAGAAGTGTTTCCCATAATCCCTCAGCTCCTATGTGGAGAGTGTTTCCCACAATCCCTCAGCTCCTGGGTGGAGAAGTGTTTCCCATAATCCCTCAGCTCCTGGGTGGAGAAGTGTTACCCATAATCCCTCAGCTCCTGTGTGGAGAAGTGTTACCCATAATCCCTCAGCTCCTGTGTAGAGAAGTGTTTCCCATAATCCCTCAGCTCCTGTGTGGAGAAGTGTTACCCATAATCCCTCAGCTCCTGGGTTGAGAGTGTTACCCATAATCCCTCAGCTCCTGTGTGCAGAAGTGTTTCCCATAATCCCTCAGCTCCTGTGTGCAGAAGTGTTTCCCATAATCCCTCAGCTCCTGGGTGGAGAAGTGTTACCCATAATCCCTCAGCTCCTGGGTGGAGAAGTGTTACCCATAATCCCCTGAGCTCCTGTGTGGAGAGTGTTACCCATAATCCCCTGAGCTCCTGTGTGGAGAGTGTTACCCATAATCCCCTGAGCTCCTGTGTGGAGAAGTGTTACCCATAATCCCTCAGCTCCTGTGTGGAGAGTGTTACCCATAATCCCCTCAGCTCCTGTGTGGAGAGTGTTACCCAAAATCCCCTCTGCTCCTATGTGGAGAGTGTTACCCATAATCCCCTGAACTCCTGTGTGGAGAAGTGTTTCCCATAATCCCTCAGCTCCTGTGTGGAGAAGTGTTTCCCATAATCCCTCAGCTCCTGTGTGGAGAAGTGTTTCCCATAATCCCTCAGCTCCTATGTGGAGAAGTGTTTCCCATAATCCCTCAGCTCCTATGTGGAGAAGTGTTACCCATAATCCCTCAGCTCCTGTGTGGAGAGTGTTACCCATAATCCCCTCTGCTCCTGTGTGGAGAGTGTTTCCCATAATCCCCTGAGCTCCTGTGTGGAGAGTGTTTCCCATAATCCCCTGAGCTCCTGTGTGGAGAGTGTTACCCATAATCCCCTGAGCTCCTGTGTGGAGAGTGTTACCCATAATCCCCTCAGCTCCTGGGTGGAGAGTGTTACCCATAATCCCTCAGCTCCTGGGTGGAGAAGTGTTTCCCATAATCCCCTGAGCTCCTGTGTGGAGAGTGTTACCCATAATCCCTCAGCTCCTGTGTGGAGAGTGTTTCCCATAATCCCCTGAGCTCCTGTGTGGAGAGTGTTACCCATAATCCCCTCTGCTCCTGTGTGGAGAGTGTTACCCATAATCCCTCAGCTCCTGTGTGGAGAGTGTTACCCATAATCCCCTGAGCTCCTGTGTGGAGAGTGTTACCCATAATCCCCTGAGCTCCTGGGTGGAGAGTGTTTCCCATAATCCCCTCTGCTCCTGTGTAGAGAGTGTTTCCCATAATCCCTCAGCTCCTGTGTGCAGAAGTGTTTCCCATAATCCCTCAGCTCCTGTGTGCAGAAGTGTTTCCCATAATCCCCTCAGCTCCTGGGTGGAGAAGTGTTACCCATAATCCCTCTGCTCCTGTGTGGAGAGTGTTTCCCATAATCCCCTGAGCTCCTGTGTGGAGAGTGTTTCCCATAATCCCCTCTGCTCCTGTGTAGAGAGTGTTTCCCATAATCCCTCAGCTCCTGTGTGCAGAAGTGTTTCCCATAATCCCTCAGCTCCTGTGTGCAGAAGTGTTTCCCATAATCCCCTCAGCTCCTGGGTGGAGAAGTGTTACCCATAATCCCTCTGCTCCTGTGTGGAGAGTGTTTCCCATAATCCCCTGAGCTCCTGTGTGGAGAGTGTTTCCCATAATCCCCTGAGCTCCTGTGTGGAGAGTGTTACCCATAATCCCCTGAGCTCCTGTGTGGAGAGTGTTTCCCATAATCCCCTGAGCTCCTGTGTGGAGAGTGTTACCCATAATCCCCTCAGCTCCTGTGTGGAGAGTGTTACCCATAATCCCCTGAGCTCCTGTGTGGAGAGTGTTTCCTATGAACCTCAGCTCCTGGGATGCTGTCTGGTGGTTCCTATACTCTATCCCTGACACTCTTCATAGGGTTTCACAAGAACTCTCCTCTTAGATCTCTGATGGCAGGCCCTACACATTCTCCTACGGAAAAAAGCAGAGGGAGACAGGTCTTGGGAGATACGGATGCTTAGATCCCTAGCTCCAGTGCTGCCCACAGACTAATACGTCTTTCCTGTATGTGTGTGAAAGATTAAAAATTAGAGTTACATTTTACAATTGCTAACTGCTGATTTTGCTTCTGTAAACTTGCTTGCACTAGCACTGACCCTTCCCCTCCCTGAAAATAAGTAAAAAGTTTCAGAGTCCAGACGCCAGCCCTGGGACAAGGTCTGTAGTCGTAGATAAAGAACAAACAAGTATGTAAATTTAAATGTAAAGGTTAGTTTAACACTGTCAAAGACAGTACCTGTTTTGTTTACAACTGTGTATTTCATTCAAGAACCAAGAGAAGAGACAGGGGGAAAAACTTAGAAACCAACAGAAGACCTGTCTTTAGGGGTATACAGGCAGAAGTACACTTCAGCTGGTCATGCATGATGGGACAGGCCCTGGGAGGAGTCCACACAGGGTGAAAGGGGGCAAGCTGGCACAAACGCAGTTCATCTAACCCTAAAGAGTCGGATTGGGTGTGTGCCCATTCCATAGGAGGGGCTGAGTGGCCCATCTTTGTTCTCTCTTTTCCCTGCAGATAGACACTAAAAACATGATGGTTAAAATGAGTGATGTGATGATCTGATTAATATTGCTAAAACTTCCCCTTGGATATGTTAACATTAAAATTAAAAAGGCCTTAAAAAGAGGGTTAAAAAGTTATTTGTATAATGTGGCTTGCTTTTAATGTTTTACAATTAGAATGTTTTTAAAAGTCATAAAGATGCTAAGTCTAACTTTTTGGTTCAGTTATGATGATTGTTATTTTTGCATTAAAAAATTGTCATTTGAGTTTAAAAATCTTAATGTGTGTCTGTTTTAAAACAAGCAGCCAAGAGGCAATGAGTGACACTTGGCCTCAAGATTTCAAGGGATCTTTTCAAAATGCAAATAAAAACTAAGGTATACAATTAAAAAAAAGATTAATAGGAGACTTAAAAAATAAAAAATGGGGGGCTGGGAAGGTGGCTTAGTGGTAGAGCGCTTGCCTTACATGCATGAGGCCCTGGGTTCGATTCCTCAGCACCACATAAAGAAAAAAGCCGGAAGTGGCACTGTGGCTCAAGCGCTAGAGCGTTAGCCTTGAGCTGAAGAGCTGAGGGACAGCACTCAGGCCCAGAGTTCAGGCCTCATGACCGGACCCAAAAATAAATAAATAAATAAAATAAAATAAAATAAAAAATGGATTTTTGGATATAAAGTTTAAAGGTAAAGTTGTTTTTAACATTGGCTTCAATGTGCACAGAGAAAAATTAGGATTTCCAAAATAATTGCTATTCCAGTTTGCTCTTATAGGTTTTTTTTTTAAGTTTCCAGCAAAGTCCAGAGCAAAGCATAGAAAATTCTTACAAGTTTGTCAGATGTAACTTTGACTCTTAATAAGTTTCAGGTAAGAGCATGCTTAAGAGCTACTTCTATGTTGACCACCTTGTTGCTTTTAATTGGAGTAAGGTGGCCTTTTATAAGACTCATTGATCTGCAAACTGATTCAAAGCCAGCCCAGGGAAGAAAAAGGTCCTTGTGAGACTGTCACCTCTACTCAGCCAGCAGAGTGCTGAAAGAGCAAACAGAGATGCTTTGGGACTCAAAGTGGCAGAGTGCTAGCCGTGAGCTGTAAAGCTGAGGGACAGTGCTCAGGCCCTGAGTTCAAGTCCAGCGACCAGCTAAAGGGAAATGCCAGTGAGGCATTTATCCCAATGTGGAGAAGACACTCCTGGGACAAAAGCAATGGAGGAGCATCCAGAGGCAGTAAGCCACTGCTTGGATGGCAGAAATGTCAGATCCTAGAGTCATTTGTGCATGGCCCTTCAAAACTGGTCAGAGCCGGGAGGTCATGGGAAGATAGTTTGGAAGCATGCCTAATGTTCATGGCTACCTTGTAAGGGACAGGAACTTGCCAGTCCTCTGTGATAGTAAAAAGCTAATGTTATAAAATGTGGGGGATAGTTTAAATCTCAACCCCTTTATGTGCCAAAAGCTCAAATTGGCAGCTGTAATTGAACTGACACTAGTTACATAAAGTTCATCTGCTCAAAAAAAAAGTTTGTAAACCTGAAAATGTGTTTCTATTGATATCTGTCTAAAGGCCTGCAAAGGTAACTTAGGCATTGTTGGGATCATTAGAGATCACATTCCTAAGCCATCTAGGAAGATGCTTTTACAAACCAGAGTGCTAAATGAAAGATTAAAATTGGGGCTATGTCCATTTTACAATATGCTAACTGCTAATTCTGCTTCTGTAAACCTGCTTACGCTAACACTGACCCTTCCCCTCCCAGAAATAAGTTAAAAAGTTTCAGAGTCCAGATGCAGGCCCTGGGACAAGGTCTGCAGACATAGATAAAGAACAAAACAGTATGTTCTTCTAAGTTCCAGTTAAAAAAATTCCCCAAATGGGACCAAAGATAAGGACCATCCGGTGAGTCCAGCAAACTTGGTCAAACGTCAACCCATCACAAGCCTGTAACTATGTGAACTCCCCTCCAGGGTGACCGCTCCCCCTAGATTCGCCCTGAGCCAACCAGTTTACAACGAGTGTTACAGTTTCCCGCTTAGCAAAATGATTGCTGGAGTACACAGTGACTTGTAAGTGGACCAATCCTGGGGTACCTGGTGTCATATGCTAATCCTGTGGTTTTTGTCTTTAAAAATGCCTGTAACCTCTGCTCAGGGCTCTCTCCCTTGCCAAGGCAGAGAGCCCGTTTGGGCAAACGCTGAATAAACTCCTCTTGCTTGTTGCATCTGCTGGTTTGGAGTCTTGGTCCTTGGGGTGCCCTCCCGTTGAAGAAAGTATCCCAGTGAGTCTGGGGTCTTTCACTAAACAAGCTACACTGCTGTAGCCGGAGAAAAGGTCTGTGAAGTTGTCAAAAGTTAAATATTGTTCTTAATGACATCTAACCCTGATGGCCTCTTTGTAAAATAGGCTAAGGTTATAGATTCCTGGCTAGGTAAGATCAACGCCCCTAAAGTCAGCCTGAAAAAGTTACAGAAGATGGACCTTCACCCTTCTACCCCCTTTTTAAGATCAAGGGTCCAGAGTCAGTTTTGAAAAAATGAGACAAAATAGATAAAAAAAAAAAAAAAGGCATAAAGAATAGTGTTAACTGTTGTAGGTGTTCAAGGTGTGGAGACTGCATCTGTCAGAGATGGCTACAAGACTAAGCCTTCTGAGCCTTCTGTGTCTATTTACAAAAATATCTGGTTAGTAAAAAAAAAAAAAAAGAGTTGTGATTTTGGTAAATTGTCCTGGGCTATTGTTTAAAGATCTTAAAAACCAGCAGGATCAAAGCCTGCCAAGCCTATGCAATGTATCCTTAACCAGTCTGTGTAGGAATTTACAGCCCAGCCCTTGGAGCCACTGAGAGACCCTGCTGCTGCTGCTGCTGCTGCTGCATACCCTAATGGGTAAAGTTCAACGACGGCCTGACAGCCACCTGGAGAAACTCCTGCTTGATTCCATCCCCTGAGTCTGATTCCTGGTTGACTGCTGCTAAATCTAAGATCTTGTGGGACATTCTTTTGGGTGATATACAAAAACTCTCTCTTCCCACAGTGGATATTGGGGACAAGGATATCAGTGGCTTGCTTGTCTTAGGCACTTCAGTGCATAGTGACTGGAAATCCACTCTATGGTCACAGCCTAGTTTGGCTCTGGTATGGTAATAACCTGAGTGTGTTATCAATGGAGGTAATACTCTTAGCCTTAAAATCTAGCAAGCTTCTGCATCACAGTGGTGCCTTAAGGCTGTTCTAAGATAAAGGTTCCACAAGCAAAAAAAAAAAAAAAAAATTGGGCAGTTTTAAACTCCAGCCACATGGGCTGGGAAGGTGGCTCAGTGGTAGAGCACTTGCCTTGCATGCCAGAGGCCCTGGGTTCGATTCCTCAGCACCACATAAGCAAAAAGAAAAAAGCCGGAAGTGGCGCTGTGGCTCAAGTGGTAGAGTGCTAGCCTTGAGCTGAAGAGTTGAGGGACAGCGCCCAGGCCCAGAGTACAGGCCCCATGACCGGACCCCCCCAAAAAAAATTAGACAATAAACTCCAGCCACAAAGATGCTCAAAAAATTATAAAGAAAAAAAGGTAGTAAAAAAAGCCTTGGGAAAAAAATTTAAAAAGTAAAAAAATGTCTTTAAGACAAACCTCAAAAAGTTTAAGTATATAGCAAATGGTATGAGTATGTCTTAAAATTGGAGCTTACAAGTACAGCTGGTATAAAATTAAGTTAACTGTGATACACGGAGTCAGGACTGGTAAAAAAAAAAAATGTAAGGGGCTCTGGTACTGTTAATTTTGTTACAATCGGACCTTGTATACTCAACAGACTGGTGTTTTTTGTAAAAGAAAAAGATCAGCACAGTCCGTCTATTAGTTCTGAGATCCCAATACCAAGCATTGAGAACTGACACCCCACAAGATAATATAGAGACACCCTAAATTTTAAGATTAAAATTAGTCCAAAGAAAAAGGAGGGAATGAAAGATTAAAAATTAGAGTTACATTTTACAATTGCTAACTGCTGCTTTTGCTTCTGTAAACTTGCACTAGCACTAGCACTAGCTAGTGCTAGCACTAGCACTGACCCTTCCTCTCCCTGAAAATAAGTAAAAAGTTTCAGAGTCCAGATGCAGGCCCTGGAACAAGGTCTGTAGTCGTAGATAAAGAACAAATGAGTATGTTCTTCTAAGTTCCTGTTTGGAAATTCCCCAAATGGGACCCGAGATAAGGACCATCTGGCGAGTCCAGCAAACTAGGTCAAATGTCAACCCATCACAAGCCTGTAACTATGTGAACTCCCCTCCAGGGTGACCGCTCCCCCTAGATTTGCCCTGAGCCAACCAGTTTACCACGAGTGTTACAAAATTTCCCGTGTAGCAAAATGATTGCTGGAGTACATGGTGATTTTTAAATTGGGCCAATCCCGGAGCACCTGGTGTCTTATGCTAATCCTGTGGTTTTTGCCTTTAAAAATGCTTGTAACGGCTGCCTGGGGCTCTCTGACTGACCGGGGCAGAGAGACCATTTGCGCAAACGCTGAATAAATTCCTCTTGCTTGTTGCATCTGCTGGTTTGGAGTCTTGGTTTCTGGGGCGCCTTCCCACAGACGAAAGTATCCCAGAAGTCTGGGGTCTTTCATGTGAAGCTCTCTCCCATATCTGCTCCCCAATGAATTTAGGTTGGCTCATCACTGAAAACAGGGAGTAGCAACAACATGAAGTAAAGGCAACAAGGGAGACACAGGGCCTGCCTGGCTCCTTGAGCTTGGAAGCTACTGCACGTCCTGTCCCGAGTTGCAGAAAGAAGTCAGGATAAGATGCTTTTTTCCAGCATCAAGTGTAATTCCTCAAGCTGATTTGGCACAGGGGCTCTGGCTTTACCAGAATCTCAGGCCCAGATAGTAAGGCAATCATTCTGGGGATACCCTGATAAACTAAGTCAGGGGCTTAGGCCCAAGGTACAGAGGCTGGGCAGACCCTCTGGCAACGGACAGCTTTCCTAGCATAGCTGGCCAGAACCCTGGTCTTCCATCCCACACATTTGGCTCTGGCCCCACTGACCAGTGAGGGGCTTCAGGGTCTTTCTCTGAAGTCCATGTGACTTGTCCTGTGGTGAAGACAATACTTCCTTCCTTTCTCATAGGCTGGAGGTTGAGGATGGCTGCCCATCCCATGGGCCAGGGGCTTCTGACTCAAGAGTCTAGAAGAGTCAAAGAACATTGAGGCTCAGGGGCTCACCCCTGTCATCCTAGCTACTTGGGAGACTGAGATCTGAGGATCACAGTTCAAAGCCAGCCCGGCAGGAAAGTCTGTGAGACTCATGTCCAATTAACCACCAAAGAAACTGGAAGTGGAGCTTGGATCAAGTGGTAGAGTGCCAGCTTTAAGAAAAAAAAAATGCCAGGGGCAGTGCTCAGGCTCTGAGTTCAAGCCCCAGGACTAGTAGATAAAAGAGTCAAAGAGCTCCCACAAGCCCTGTACCAGCCCCGCCTGACCCCAATGACAGGCTAGGAGAAGCTCCTGTTTATTAAAGTTGCAGAATTTGCTAGACCTGAGAAATTCTGCAGGTGACTAATCCCCTTCACCCATGCCCTTCCTCACTGGCCACTTTCTCTGCGGGCCACTCCCTACCACCCCGTGACGAGAACAGCCCAGGAACCAGAAGCATGGGGGTCAAAGCCTGGGTCTGCACAGGGGGCAAGGTGGCATGCCAAGGAGCAGAAGTGCTGGGTCAGCCTGAGGGCAGGTGGATGGTGGCCTGGGGGGCACCTGCCGGCCCACAGGGAAGGGCTCAGCTGCCGGCAGACAGCCTTGCACTGGGGCGGAGCTGGGGGATACACAGAAGGTGTGGGTGTGGAGGACCTGTATGCCTGGTGCTCAGGGAATGGCCACAGGTGGCGGGGAATGGTGTCCCGGCGGCTCTGCAGGAGTCTGGTATCTTCTAAGGATTCTCTTGGACAATTCTCAGAGCTGGGATTTCTGGGCAGCTACTGGGATGACCTTTGAATTCGACCAGCAGAGGGCAGGAAGGAGACCTTGTGTCCTGCAGGGAGAGAGAGGTATCCTGGGGTGAGGCAGGACCAGGGCACCTGGGTCACACGCCGAGACCCTCACCTACCCAGCGGCAGGGGGAACACGGCCTGCGAGGGCCACAGGTTGGCCTCCAAAGGTGGGGCCCGGGGCCCTGCTTGGGCTGTGACTTCAACTGTCACGTGGTCCTTGGAGAAGGCGAAGTTGAGTTTGTTCCCCAGGTAGGAGAGGCCAGTGAGATGCACTCCAGAGACACCGGCTGGGCACAGGGGGTCAAAGGTCACGCCTGCCTCGGTGACCCTGCGGGGAGAGCTGGGTGAGGACGTGCACGTGGGAGCAGGTGGTCACCCTGCTGGCCGCTGTACTCACCTAAACCCCGTGCATCCGAAAAGCACTGCCTGCAGGAAGCCCCCCATGCCCGTCAGGAAGTTCACGGCGCCCGACCCGTCCGCATTCTCTGTCCACACCTGGAAAAGCCAAGGGTGGCAGGCAGGGACGCCCAGGCCAGTGGCCCTCCTAGGCCTGCCGTTCCAAGGTCAGGCAGGAGTGACCGGAGCTGAGACCCTGCCGAGACTCCCAGCAAGGGCTCAGGAGGGGTGAGCAGGGGGCGGGAGTTCTGCTGACCTTGAAGGGCTCAGTGATGTAGGCGAAGCTTCTGTCCAGAAAGTCCCGCACCCTAGCTGGGTCCTTCAGTTCCATCCATCCCACAGCAAACATGCTCTGAGGTCAGAGTTCAAAGACCATGTGAGGGTAAAACCCACTGTGTGGAAGGAAGAGAGCCGAGTGGGACAGCCGCTCACCCAGGTCATGGCAGGGCCCTGGGGAGATGTCACAGCCTCATAAATCTCCAGGTTCCTCCTGCGGACGTCGGGACGCAGCCGGAAGGGGACAGGGTATCCCAGGAGCACCACGTCTGCCTGCTTCACCTCCTCCCCTGGAGGAGACGTGGTAGTGGTGGGTGCCAGGACCGACGCAGAGTCTGGGGTCTCCACAGGGCAGAAGGCCACTTACCAGGCTCATACCCATCAAACTCAGGGTGGAAATTCCGCTCTGGGTCAAAGGGCACTTTGATCTTGTCAGCTACCACCAGCCACTGGTCTGGAACAGACAGTCCCAGATCCTGGGCCAAAGCAGCAGCAAAGCGCAGGCTAGGGGGAGAGCAAAAGCTGAAGCCTCGGCAGACTGGCAGGGCCTGCCTGAGGGGCGGCGTTGGGGCAGAAATGGGGGTGGGGTGCCTGACCTGTTCTGGACCAGGACATTGGTGTACACAGAGTTGTTGACTCCTGAGTGGTACTCGTCAGGCGGCATGACTCCTAGGCACACAAGGCCACCACCGCCTTCAGCGCAGCTCAGGAGTGAGGCCCTGCGTGAGACGGGAACCTACCCGCTCCCCCCGCCGACACCTCCCCGGGCCTTACCCTTCAGGTGGTATTCCTCATCCTCGGAGCTCCACTCCACACGGCTGCACCAGAACTCAGCCACAGCCCTGACTACATCCCAGCCACCAGCCTCTCGGAAGAGCTGCAGGTCCTGCGGGGTAGAGGAAGGACGAGGCCCAGGCCCAGAGTTGTTGTGCAGGCCCGGTGCCCACACCCCAAGCATCCAGAAAGAAAACCCTGTGCCCCATAGGCCTCTCCAGACGATCTCCCAGGACCAGCCCCACCTAGTTACAAGGTGGGCATGTCGTGGCTGCAGGGACACACCTGGGTGGTGAGGTAGTACAGCTGGAAGGCCAGCACCACAGCCCCGTTGACGTGGACCTCCTGGGTCCCATAGACCTCTTCCGGGCAGACCTCCAGACCAGAGCCTGCGCTCTCCCAGGCAAACTTGGCTCCCTGTGCGGGACAGGGGTGGAGATGAGTCAGCTTCAACCCTGATACCCCATACCCCAGTTTTACCCTTGCAGAGGTTCAGAGAGGGTGGCGCTCTAGTGCGCTCTGTATGCCCCACCGTAGGCCTGGCCAGCTGCCCACTGTGTGCTGATCCTGGGGTGTGGACCCTAGGGCGTACTGAGCCACACTCACCTGGTAGCCGAGGCTCCGCGCGTTCTCCAGGGCCCCACCCAGAGTTCTGATTCGGTACTCTAAGATGGCCCTGGCAGCCTCTGGGTGGAACGCCAGGATATTTGGGAACATCCAGAGATCCTGGGAGAACATGAGTTCTGGAGCTGAGCAGGTGCCCTCATCCTCCGTGATGCCACCCACCCACATCCAGCCCTGGTGGCTGCCGGCCAGCGCTCAGCACGCAGGGCAGCGGCCAGCGCTCAGCACGCAGGGCACTGGCCAGCACTCAGCACGCAGGCACTGGCCAGCGCTCAGCACGCAGGGCAGCGGCCAGCGCTCAGCACGCAGGGCAGCGGCCAGCGCTCAGCACGCAGGCACTGGCCAGCACTCAGCACGCAGGGCAGCGGCCAGCGCTCAGCACGCAGGCACTGGCCAGCACGCAGGGCAGCGGCCAGCGCTTAGCACGCAGGGCAGCGGCCAGCGCTCAGCACGCAGGCACTGGCCAGCACTCAGCACGCAGGGCAGCGGCCAGCGCTCAGCACGCAGGCACTGGCCAGCACGCAGGGCAGCGGCCAGCGCTCAGCACGCAGGGCAGTGGCCAGCGCTCAGCACCCAGGCACTGGCCAGCGCTCAGCACGCAGGGAAGCGGCCGGCACTCAGCACGCAGGGCAGCGGCCAGCGCTCAGCACGCAGGCACCGACCAGCGCTCAGCATGCAGGGCAGCGGCCAGCGCTCAGCACGCAGGGCAGCAGCCAGCACTCAGCACGCAGGCACCGACCAGCGCTCAGCATGCAGGGCAGCGGCCAGCACTCAGCAGGCAGGGCAGCGGCCAGCACTCAGCACGCAGGGCAGTGGCCAGCACGCAGGGCAGCAGCCAGCGCTCAGCACGCAGGCACTGGCCAGCACGCAGGGCAGCGGCCAGCGCTCAGCACGCAGGGCAGCGGCCAGCGCTCAGCACGCAGGGCAGCGGCCAGCGCTCAGCACGCAGGCACTGGCCAGCACTCAGCACGCAGGGCAGCGGCCAGCACTCAGCACGCAGGCACTGGCCAGCACGCAGGGCAGCGGCCAGCACTCAGCACGCAGGGCAGCGGCCAGCGCTCAGCACCCAGGCACTGGCCAGCGCTCAGCACGCAGGGAAGCGGCCGGCACTCAGCACGCAGGGCAGCGGCCAGCGCTCAGCACGCAGGGCAGCGGCCAGCACTCAGCACGCAGGCACCGACCAGCGCTCAGCATGCAGGGCAGCGGCCAGCGCTCAGCACGCAGGGCACTAGCCAGCACTCAGCACGCAGGCACTGGCCAGCGCTCAGCACGCAGGGCAGCGGCCAGCGCTCAGCACGCAGGGCAGCGGCTGGCGCTCAGCACGCAGGCAGCAGCGGCCAGCGCTCAGCACGCAGGGCAGTGGCCAGCGCTCAGCACGCAGGGCAGCGGCCAGCGCTCAGCACGGCAGCGGCCGGCGCTCAGCACCCAGGGCAGCGGCCAGCGCTCAGCACGCAGGGCAGCGGCCAGTGCTCAGCACGCAGGGCAGCGGCCAGCACTCAGCACGCAGGGCAGCGGCCAGCACTCAGCACGCAGGGCAGCGGCCAGCGCTCAGCACGCAGGCACTGGCCGGCGCTCAGCACGCAGGGCAGCGGCCGGCGCTCAGCACGCAGGGCAGCGGCCAGCGCTCGGCACGCAGGGCAGCGGCCAGCACTCAGCACGCAGGCACTGGCCAGCGCTCAGCACGCAGGGCAGCTGCCCTTTGGCAGGGTCTGTGCTGGTCTCTTCAGAAGGAGACTCTAGGGGCTGCTTCCAGGCCCACCCTGGGCCGTTCCTGCCTGCCTCCCTCTCCAGCTGGGCTTCACTCCCCTCTGACACACGGGTGTGCCCAGGGGCTCCAGTCAGGACCTGACACAGGCGTCCTGTGCCTGCCCTAGCTCAGCCTCCCGTGGCCTCATCCACAAATGGCCATATGCTGCTGGTAGGACGCACGGGAGGACATGGGGTGGCCCTGGGCCCCCTCACTCTCCTCCTCTGCCTCCAGGCCACCGACACCCACCTCCCACACGCTCGTTCCCCAGACCCCACTCCTCATGCGCTCCCCCTGTGCTCCAGCGGCGGAGTGTGGCTTCCTCGGGGAAACTCCAGGCCCACACCCCCGACTCTACCAGGCCTGATCTCCACGCTGCCGTGGTCCTACTCTGTCCTCATAGCCGCACACTTCGGCTCTGAGCCTGAGTACCTTCGGCGCTCTGGAGCTCTCACCTGGATCACTCTTCTCTACCAGAGTCCTGAACCTCCTTCTGAGATGCCACCGCCTCCAGGAAGCCTTCCCATCTACCGTGCACCTCCCTAACCACGAGCTTGACACTGAGGAGGGTAGCCAGTCAGTGCTCTAAGTGCCACTTGCATGTGGCTGGTGCCGGGAGGTGTGAGAAGATACATACCTGGTCCCAAAAGACGTGGCCCCAGTAGCACTCCTCCCGGCTCCCGTTGGAAAGGCCCCCGGGGCTGAGGCCGTGGCAGATGCAGTTCTGGGTCCCAGGCTGGGGCAGGGCACTGAGCAGGTAGTAGAGACAGCCACGCAGGGCTTGGCGCAAAGCCAGGGGCCCCACCACATCCAAGCCACAACCTGCCCAGAGCTGGGCCCAGGCCTGTGCGTGAGCTGTGTACAGAGTGCCCTGGGCCTGTAGCTGCAGGACCTCACCCAGGCAGGCCTGGGCCTCAGCCTGGCTGCTGCCCACCACGGTTAGGAAGTCCCAGGTCCTGTCTTTCTCTCCTTCTCCAAGAGTCAGGGCCGAGGGCACTGGTGTCCACAGCATGTGTACCTCCTGCTGTGGCCCTCCAGGCTGTTCCGGCGTGAGTGTGTGGCCATACAGGTACCTTCCAGAGCACAGAGGGGACTCAGGACAGGCTCCCTCTGGGGCCTCCCAGGAGGGTCCCAGCCCCCTCCTCACCGGAATCCCTGGAAGTCAGGCCCCAGATGCAGGTCCAGGTCTGGGCTTTCTGGGGAGAAGGCAGAACGCAGCAACACGGTGATGGGTGGGCTTCCTGCCGCCAGGCGCTCAATGGACACAGTGAAGGCCAGAAGGTGAGGCAGCGTGCGGTGGGCATAGATCCGCTGGGAGGCCCGGAAGCTGAGGCCTTCCAGGGTGTGCAGGAATGAGCCTGGCAAGGGTAGGGTAGCTGCGGTCATCCTGGAGAGAATGGGAAGGACTGCCCCCCCCCCCCGCCCCGCCACACATACACACACACACACACACACAGACACAGACACAGACACAGAGACACAGACACACACACACACAGACACAGACACAGACACACACATACACACATGCACACACACACACAGACACACACACACACACAGAGACACAGACACACACATACACACATACACACAGAGACACACACACACAGAGACACAGACACACACACACACACATACACACAGACACAGACACACACACAGAGACACATACACACATACACACACACACACACACAGAGACACAGACACACACACACACAGACACAGACACATACACACACAGACACACACACACACATACACACACACACACACACACACACACACAGAGCTTGTGAAGCCGTGGCCTCCCTAGGGGTGGCCCAGGCTGGCCTCAAACTCTAGATCCTTGCTCCTCAGCCTCCTCAGTGCTGGGACTTACAAGCGTGAACCACCACACTAGGTTTTCACGCCCACCTTTCCTGAAGCGCGTCTCCCCTCTCAACTGGAAACAGCTTGGGGAGGTGACCGAGAGTCCAGAGGCAGCTACCTGTGCTGGTGTCCAGGACAAAGGTGGCGGTGGGCTGCTCCCCGGGGCCCGCGGGAGCCTCCAGCCTGGCGCAGAGCGGGCTGGGCAGGGCGGCCCGGTGCGTGCGCCCCCCGGCCCCGTTGTACACGCCATTCACGTGCAGTGTGCCGTGGTACACGCGTGTGCCCAGGTACGCGTTGGTCACGGGGGCCAGGAGCCGGGGGTCCCCGGGCAGCGAGCGCGCGGCGAACGCGGTCGGGTCCCCGGGGTCGCCGTCCATGGCCGCCTGGAAGCGCGGAGGCACCGCCCGCAGGACGGTGAGGGGCACGGGGGCCACCCACGGGGTCACCCGCGCAGCCCTGACCCTCGGGTGCCGCCTAGGGGCCACCGAGCTTCCGACCCGGTTCCCCGGGAGAATGCCAGCGCTGACCGGCCTCCCCGGCCTCCCCGCCCGGCGCCCACACCCCGAACCCGGCCCGAGGGGAAAGGCCAGCCTGGGCCCTGCGGCCGGCCCGCGGGACGGTGTGCGACCGGACCCGGCGGGGCCGAGGGCGGCGCAGGGCGGGCGGGGCGGGACGGGGGCGTGAGACGGGGCGGGGGCGTGAGACGGGGCGGGCTGCAGGCAGGGCTGGGGCGGGGCGGGGACGTGGCACGGGAGGGCGGGGCGGGCTGCGGGCAGGGCTGGGGCGGTGGGGGGACGTGGCACGGGAGGGCGGGGCGGGCTGCGGGCAGGGCTGGGGCGGGGCGGGGGCGTGAGACGGGGCGGGCTGCGGGCAGGGCTGGGGCGGTGGGGGGACGTGGCACGGGAGGGCGGGGCGGGCTGCGGGCAGGGCTGGGGCGGTGGGGGGGACGTGGCACGGGAGGGCGGGGCGGGCTGCGGGCAGGGCTGGGGCGGTGGGGGGGACGTGGCACGGGAGGGCGGGGCGGGCTGCGGGCAGGGCTGGGGCGGTGGGGGGACGTGAGACGGGAGGGCGGGGCGGGCTCCGGGCAGGGCTGGGGCGGTGGGGGGACGTGGCACAGGAGGGCGGGGCGGGCTGCGGGCAGGGCTGGGGCGGTGGGGGGGACGTGGCACAGGAGGGCGGGGCGGGCTGCGGGCAGGGCTGGGGCGGGACGTGGCACGGGAGGGCGGGGGACAGGGTGCAGGGCGCGGGACGTGGACAGGGGACCGGGCGGAGACGGAGGAGCGCGGGTCTTTGGGACTCACCGCAACCCGGTTCGGTCCCTGAGCGTCCCAGACAGCGCCCGGGACCCTCGGCTCTACCCCGAGACCCGCGCTGCTCTGGCGGAGGAAGGAGAAGCCTCTTTCCGCGAGGAGCCGCGAGACCCGGGCGGCCCGGCTCGGTCCCGCCCCGCACGTCCCAGGCGAGCGGGCACGCCCCTCGGTGGGCGGGGCTCCGTGGCCCCGCCCCTCGGCAGACGAGGCCCACTCGGTCCCGCCCCGCATGTCCCAGGAGAACAGCCACGCCCCTCGGTGGGCGGAGCTCCGTGTCCCCGCCCCTCGGAGGGCGGGGCTCCGCGCTGCCCGGCCCTCGGGCTGTCGCTCCAGGAGGCCGCTTCCCTTCCCGGCGCCGGGGCGCTGCCCCGCCCGAACCCCTCCCCCCCAAACGTAATGAACGGTCGGCCTTTGACCTTACACATAACTCTGAGCGCGTGGCCCGCGCCAGTCATCCTAGCTGCTCAGGTCTAGGATCCTGATTTGCGTTCAGCCAGGCAATCAACCGCCGGAAAGCTGGAGGAGGCGGCGCGGCTCCGGCGGACGGCGCCCGCCGGTGGCTCGCGGGAGTGGACGTGGACGGCCCCCACTCGTCCTCCTGGAGCAGCGATCCCGGTGCGGGACGGCGCGCTCCCCAGCTCCCAGCCCAAGTCCGGCTGACGCCTGGAGCGGGCGCGGGCCCCGCCCCGGGCTGCCCGGGCCTGGCCTGGCGTCGGTCCTGTGCTCTGCCCCGCCCCAGCCGGAGTCGGCTCAGCTAGAACGAGGCCCCCCGCCTGCCCGCCCCGCCCCTCCTGCCCCGCCTACCCCGCCCCTCCTGCCCCGCCTACCCCGCCCCTCCTGCCCCGCCTACCCCGCCCCTCCTGCCCCGCCCCGCCCCTCCTGCCCCGCCCGCCCCTCCTGCCCCCCCCCCGCCTGCCCGCCCCGCCCCTCCTGCCCCGCCCGCCCCTCCTGCCCCGCCCCGCCTACCCCGCCCCTCCTGCCCCGCCCCTCCTGCCCCGCCCCTCCTGCCCCGCCCCTCCGCCCGCCCTCGCCGCCCCTCCGCCGAGCGCCCGTCCTCGCCGCCCCTCCGCCGAGCGCCCGTCCTCGCGGCCCCTCCGCCCGCCCTCGCCGCCCCTCCGCCCGCCCTCGCCGCCCCTCCGCCCGTCCTCGCGGCCCCTCCGCCCGCCCTCGCCGCCCCTCCGCCCGCCCTCGCCGCCCCTCCGCCCGTCCTCGCGGCCCCTCCGCCCGCCCTCGCCGCCCCTCCGCCCGCCCTCGCCGCCCCTCCGCCCGTCCTCGCGGCCCCTCCGCCCGCCCTCGCCGCCCCTCCGCCCGCCCTCGCCGCCCCTCCGCCCGTCCTCGCCGCCCCTCCGCCCGCCCTCGCCGCCCCTCCGCCCGCCCTCGCCGCCCCTCCGCCCGTCCTCGCGGCCCCTCCGCCCGTCCTCGCGGCCCCTCCGCCCGTCCTCGCCGCCCCTCCGCCCGTCCTCGCGGCCCCTCCGCCGAGCGCCCGTCCTCGCGGCCCCTCCGCCCGCCCTCGCCGCCCCTCCGCCCGTCCTCGCCGCCCCTCCGCCCGTCCTCGCCGCCCCTCCGCCGAGCGCCCGCCCTCGCGGCCCCTCCGCCGCCTCCTCCGGTGCCGCTCCCGTGGCCTCTCGCCCTGATCTGCACTCGGCTTCCTGCACATTCATGGTCACATGCCCGTATGCTGGGCCTTGTCTATTTACCATGAATGCATTATTATCCTAGCATCCAAACATGACACATACACACAGTGCTCTACATGCTAATGCATTGTGTTTACTGCATCTTATTTGTGTATCAAACATACTATGCACAATACAGTTACTCTATCTTCTGTCGTATTTACTTATGATGACGTGTGTGCTGTACCCTGTTTGTTTTATGCTTCTATTTATTGTATCAAGTTCATGTATTACTTATGTACTTATTGCCTTTTTGTCAAAATGCCAGCTCAAGGAGGACGAAGGCTTTGTCTGCTTTCTGGAAGAACGAACTTATTTATAAAGGGCTCACTGCAAAGTGTCCCCTCGGCAAGGGTCTCGGGGGCTGGCCACGCCGGGGATGAGCAGACGCCTCAGGGTTCAGGGCCCCGCTTTCCTCCAGGCTTTGTGCGTTTCCTCCGCAGTGAACTGAGAGTAAACCCTGCCCAACGCAGGCAGGCGGGTGCAGACTGCTCACACTTGTTTATTTGTTTGTTTTTTTAACTGTATTTTTTTGTCTTTTCTTTTTTGGTACTGGGGATCAAACCCAGGACATTGCAAGCGCTTTGCCACCGAGCTACATCCCAGCCCTGCTGACACTTTCAAAAATGATTCCAGAGGAGAACTGATTATCAGTGTCTTGGGTCTCCCCACTTGCCACCACCCCCAGACTGACCTGGGCTATTGCTCTAAGTCCACCCTCTCCTGGCCCCCTTCCTGGAGACCAGAGAGAGTGAGTGGATGGCTCGGACTCAGGCCACAACCCTAATGCCAAGTCCCATGTTCTCAGGGAAGGCCTTCCTCCTTCAGCCTGAAGATGAGGGCCAGGTTAGAGTGGTCCCTATAACACTCCATAATGAATTCCATTAATATTAGACAGAATCTACTGGCTACATTTCACAGGATAAAAACCAAAGCCCAGACAGAGGCACACAGAAGCAGGCAGAATCCAGCAGCCCAATCTCAGCCTGACCCTGAGCACCTTCCCCCAGAGCCATGGCCCGAGAGTCTCCACAGCCTCAGAAGCTTCCTCTGGAAAGGAAGCCAGCAGTCTGCCAGCACACACAGGCGCTCAGCTAATGGTCTTTCCCATCACTGCGGGTGGCTAGAGGCTCTCCGGAGAGGAAGGCAGCAATGGCTGTGAGGCTGGGGGAGGGAGAAGCCAGGACCTGGAGGGAGGGAATGTCTGAGGCCTGCCTGAGATCAGGGGCTGGGTGTGTGTGGCCCTCCCACTTGCCTGCTCAGGGCCTCTTCTCAGAAGAGCTGCCTGGAGGCTAAGGAGAGTTCTGCCCTTGGGATGGGGAGGGCTTCTCCATCTGGACTCTCACTGCACCCCCCGGCCTCACAGGGCACTGACACATTCCGTGGAAGGCTCTAGATGGCTGTCCAGTGCTGGGTGTACGATGACCAGACCTGGCTTTTCTGTCTTCAGTGCTTGAAGCTCCTGCTGTGACTGCCCACTCAGCTCCACTGAAGCCAGACTACAGCCACATGCACACAACAGGGAAGGCGGGTCAGCAATTAGAATCTGTGTGAGACTGGAGACCTTCTAGGGAGTAAAAGGCTATTGGGTTCACTGGCCCAGACTTCAGGCATGGGTAACTTGGTTCAGGCCGAGGGCCAGGGTGTCGGAAGATAGGTGTCTTCAAGCTGGAGCCTCAGATCTTCACGTGAGGTTGGGCACGTGAGCTGGGCATGTGGGGGGTGTCTTGGAGGGATTTCCCTTAAAGGTGCAGGAGAAACCCTCACAGCCTCTGGCCCCAGAGTAGGTAGGCTGGGCCTCAGCACCCCCCTTTACCTAAGGGTCTGCAGGATGCATCCTGGATGCCGCAGGACTGAACACAGGTAAGTCACCATGGGGCCTGTCAGCTGGCAGCCACTGAGGTCCAACGTAGTCAGGGCAGAACTGTGCCGGAGCAGTCCAACTAGGTATTGGAAGGCTCCCTGCAGGCCCAGCTGCTGCACCCTGGGGAGAGGGCTGACCTCAGGTACTGCTGGGGCTGGGGTCCCGTCCATTCCCTCCAGGCCGGGCCTCACCTGAGGGTCTGCACCTGGCACTTTGGCCAAGCCAGGCCCTCACTCAGCATCCGCATGCCTGCCTGGCTGAGCCGGTTCTGGAGGAGGTTCAGCTCTGTGAGGGAAGGGGCTGCCCTCAGGGCCTCCGAGAGGTCTTGGCAAACCACGTCGGGGAGTTTGCAGTGAGCCAGCCTGTGATGGAGAAGCAGGGGGACTTGTGTGCAGGCGCCTGGCCACTTCTCAGCGACATAGACTCCCCCCACTCCTTGGTGGGCTGATGCTCCGTCATGGGCCTCTCTTAAATGTCCATCAGGTTGAGATGGGCCATTACTTGTTTAGTCAGCCAGTCCCTGATTGTTGGGCAGTTGTGCTGTTTTTGTCTTTTTTTTTAAATCAACGTGCTGAGCATCTTCCTACACTCAGTACCGGTCGGATTGTTGAGTTGTCCTGGGCGTCTCACGTTAACTGGCAGCAGTCCAGCCCTTTGTCAAGCTAGTTTACCATCTGGCTGCTAATGTACAACTATTCTTTCATCATGCTCTGTCAATATCAGTCCCCATAGCTTTTATTTCTTTCTGCTCACTGGTTGGAAAGACACCTCATTCTAAGTACCTTCTGAGCCTCACTAAGCAGCACCAAGCCTCTGAGGCAAAATCTGCCAGCTGCGTTTTACAGGGAGGAAACGAAAGCCCAGAGAGAGGCACACAGCAGCAGGCCAGCCTGAGCTTGGAGGCCGACTCCAGCCATCTCCCACAGCACTCAGAAGCACCATCTGGAGAGAAACTACGCCCTTATCATCTCTGTCCTCCAGGGTGGCAGCCCGTGGCCTTCCACACAAATCAGCAGACTGCTTCCTAGTGGCCCCTAACTCAGCGATGGGTGCCTAACAGGCTCCAGCTTTCCCCACGAGCCTGACTTCTGCCTCTCCACAGGGCGCTGGGCTGTGAGGCCCCTCCCTCACTCACGTTAGGCTTTGCAGCCCACACTGCGGATCAGCCATGGCCTCACAGAGTGGACGCAGCAGGGAAACTGGGAGATGTTTCGTGGTGGCTCGAGAGCTGTCAGGAGAGAGAACAATGTGAGGCCCACGGCACCCTTTCTAGGCCCTTCTAGAAAGGGGTCCTTCCCATCTTAGCTTCTGCAGTGCTAGAGCTGGCTTTGCCACTCATCCCCACGCCAAGTCAAGACCCTTCCACCCTCAGTATCTTCCCCCCGCCAAACCCAGACATGGGTTCCCTGGGCCCAGCCTCTGTCAACACCCTAGCAGAGGCTGAGCACTGAGAAAAGGTGCTGCTAAGAAACTCTAGCAGCAGCTTCATTTGGAGGAGCTGAGGCTCTGGTGGAAGATGGGCAGTGGAGAGAGCATGGTGTAGGCTGGTTAAGGGGCACTCCTGGGACCAACGGAAGCCTAAGCAAGCTGGGGGAACCAGGGTGCGTTTGAGGACTGGCAACAAGCGCAAAGCTCAGGGTAAAAGGGCATAGCTGCTGGGCACGGGTGGCTCACACCTGACATCCTAGCTACTCAGGAGGCTGAGATCTGAGGGTTGCGGTTCAAAGCCAGCCCCAGCAGGCTTTGACTCTTATCTCCAATTGGCCAGTAAAAATTCTGAAGTGGAGATGTGGCTCAAGTGGTGGAACTCCATTTGAGCAGAGAAAGCTCCGGGATAGTGCCCAAGTTCTGAGCTCAAGCCCCAGGACAAAGACAGGCACACAGACACACACACAGTATATTGAGAAGACAAGGAGGAGAGGCTGAGCTGTGTGGAGACATGGCGGCTACGCTGATGGCGGAGGGGAAGCGCGGGAGGAAACCTGGGGGAGATGAGCAGCCACCTCACCAGGGGGAGGGCAGAGCCAGCTCCCGGACCTGAGAGCTTCGGGTCTGAACAGGCCTCCGGAGCCCCGACACGGGCCCTCCGGCCAGAGGGCGGCCCTGACCCTTAGACTCACCCCTGAAGCCGCTTCATCAGACTCTTCTTTTCCTTCTCCTGGGCGGCCACCAGCCTGCAGGCGCGCAGCCGCAGCGCCTGCCCCGCGGGGCAGCACCGCACGCAGTAGCTCAGGACCTCGAGGTCCATGCGGCTGAAGCGCACTCGCTCGAGCACCAGCTCGGGCAGGCCGCTCAGGGCCTGGCGCACGAAGGCGTCGTCCTGGGTCTCGTACAGGCAGTACAACAGCTGCAGCTGGAAGCAGTCCTCCTGCCCGTCCTCCCGGTCCTCCCCGTCCTCCCGGTCCTCCCCGTCCTCCCGGTCCTCCCGGTCCTCCTCGTCCTCCCCGTCCTCCCCCTCGCCCCCCGGGGCCGCCCCGCGCAGGCCCTGCTCCCGCACCCAGCGCAGGGCGTCCTGCTTCACGCGCTCGGGGACCGCGCAGCAGAAGTGGCGCTCGACGTCGCGCGTCCTCTCGGCGTTCAGCAGGCCGAAGAGGAAGCGCGTGGTGAGCGCCAGGTGCCCGCACCGCCGGGCGTCGGCCCGCAGGAGCGTCTCCGCGCCCGCGTCCTCCAGCAGGTAGGACAGCGCGGCCAGGAACTCCTGGAAGCTGCGGTCGACGAACTGGTAGGTGACCTCGGTCTCCAGCACGCCCAGCAGCTCCTTCTTGACCAGGAAGGGCGCCTGGACGCGGGAGCGGCGGAGCTCCAGGCGCTCCAGGTCGCCCTCGGAGAAGCGCGCGCGGCGCTGGAGGACGCCGTCCCGGGCCAGGCGGCACAGGCGGCGCAGCTCGGCCCGCGCGCGGGGCGCGTCGTCGCCCGCGGCGCCCAGCTCGCTGGCCACGAAGAGCAGGTACACGGCCGAGGCGGTCCTGGCGGCGCGCGGCGGGTCCCCGCCCCGCGCCAGCTGCTGGCGCAGCACGGTGCACACGATCCAGCACACGAAGGGCACGAAGCAGAGCTCCAACAGCGTCTCCTGCTCCTTGACCAGGCGGTAGGCGCGCCGGGCCTGGGCCTCGTCCCGGAAGAACTTGAAGAAGTACTTCTTCCGGTCGCGGACGGAGAAGCCGCAGACGTCGGCGGCGCGGCAGGGCGCGCGCGGGCGGCCGGGCGGCGCCTCGGGCAGCGCGGCGCGCGCCGTCACCAGCAGCCGCGCGCCGGGCAGCAGCGCCCTGCCCAGCAGGCCCGCGAGCACGCGCGCGCCGCCCGCCGCCTCCAGCGGGTCGGCGCAGGGCGCGGCGTCGGGCGGCACCTCGTCCGCGCCGTCCAGGATGAAGAGCAGCCGCTGCGGCCGCGCCAGCATCTGCCGCACCGGCGCGCCGCGGTCCGGGCACTGCTCCAGGACCAGGTCGGCCAGGCTGCGCCCGCCCGGCCGCTCCAGCAGCTCGCGGCACGGCAGGAAGAAGGCGAAGTCCACCTGGCCCTGGTACAGCTTGCCCGCCGCCCAGTCGTACAGGATCTTCTTGGCCGCCATGGTCTTGCCGATGCCCGCCGGGCCCTGCAGCACCACGGTCAGCGGCCGCTGGCCCTCGTCGTCGCGGCGGAACAGCCGGTTGAAGGTGTGCGTGTCGGAGCGGCGCGCGCGCCCCGGCGCGGCCTCCGCGGGGCCCGGCGCCGCCTCCCCCCCGGCGCCCGGCGCGGCCTCGGCCGGCGCCAGCAGCAGCTTGGTGAAGCGCTCGGTGATCCGGACGGAGCGGGCGTTCCTCTCCTTCACCCGCGCGTGCTGCCGGAGCACGTGCGCGCGGTACTTCTTCTCGTACTCTGCGCGGGGCGGGAGGCGCGGGCCGTGGGCCTGGGGCCCCCCTCCGCCCCTCCCCACCGAGGCCCGCCGCGGCCGCCCCACGGGGGCCCGGGCCCGACCCCGCCTCGGGCCGGGACGCGGGTGGCACCCGCGCGGCCCAGGGCGTCAGACCTACCGGACACGGAGAGCGCCGCCGAGGAGCTGGAGCCGAGCCCTGGAAGGGGAGCCCGCGGTGAGGAGGAGCCCGGGCGCAGCGAGGCCTGGGCGGGCGCGCCGGGGTGAGGAGCCCCCGCAGTGAGGAGGAGCCCGGGCGCAGCGAGGCCTGGGCGGGCGCACCGGGGTGAGGAGCCCCCGCGGTGAGGAGGAGCCCGGGCGCAGCGAGGCCTGGGCGGGCGCGCCGGGGTGAGGAGCCCCCGCAGTGAGGAGGAGCCCGGGCGCAGCGAGGCCTGGGCGGGCGCACCGCGGTGAGGAGCCCGCGCGCGGTGAGGCCCGGGGCGGGCGCGCCGCGGGGCACGTGGAGCCGGGCTCACTCCGGCTCCTCTGGACCGGGGCGCCCCGTGGGGGGTTGCAGGTAAGTGGCAAGGTGCTTTTTCCGGAGAAGGGACACGGAGGGCGACGGGCAGCACAGCCCTGAGAACACCCCGGAGTCGTCGCGAAGGAAAATGGGCGCCGGCCCGGGGGCCCGCCTGCCAGCCCGCTGGGGCGCCCCCTCCGCCCGCCCGCCCGCTAGGGCCCCCCTCCACCCGCCCGCCCGCCCGCTGGGGCGCCCCCCCCTCCACCCGCCCGCCCGCCCGCTGGGGCGCCCCCTCCGCCCGCCCGCCCGCTGGGGCGACCCCCCCCGCCCGCTGGGGCGACCCCCCCCCCGCCCGCCCGCCCGCTGGGGCGCCCCCTCCGCCCGCCCGCCCACCCGCTGGGGCGCCCCCTCCGCCCGCCCGCCCGCCCGCTGGGGCGACCCCTCCGCCCGCCCGCCCGCCCGCTGGGGCGCCCCCTCCGCCCGCCCGCTGGGGCCCCCCTCCGCCCGCCCGCCCGCCCACCCGCTGGGGCGCCCCCTCCGCCCGCCCGCCCGCCCGCTGGGGCGCCCCCTCCGCCCGCCCGCCCGCCCACCCGCTGGGGCGCCCCCTCCGCCCGCCCGCCCGCCCGCTGGGGCGACCCCTCCGCCCGCCCGCCCGCCCGCTGGGGCGCCCCCTCCGCCCGCCCGCTGGGGCCCCCCTCCGCCCGCCCGCCCGCCCACCCGCTGGGGCGCCCCCTCCGCCCGCCCGCCCGCCCACCCGCTGGGGCGCCCCCTCCGCCCGCCCGCACGCCCGGGCCGCCCCGGCTCACTCTGCAGCCGCTGCGCCTTCAGACGCGCGGCCACATCGCGCACGTCCGCCCTCTTGAGCGTCTTGCGGGCCACGTCCAGCGCCGGCTCTGGCCCGTAGAACTGGGTCAGCTGCTCCACGAGGTCCACGGCGTCTGCGCGCTCCAGCCGTCCCCAGGGGATGCTGCGGCCGTCCTCGGACGCATCCCGGAGCTTGTGCCGAAAGCGCTTCAGCTGCTCCTGGCTCAGGTCCTCCAGCGCAGCCAGGAGCAGCTCGCGGGCCACCGCCGCCAGGGGCTGCACGCTGGGGGCGAGAGCCTGCGTCGCATGCGAGGCATCCTGACCCAGGGCAGCTATTCATATGCACCCTGGGCTCGCAGAGCCAACTTGGATCAGGGTAAGGTCTTAGAAAGCCACTGGGATGGGGTGATGCCGCTTGTTTTTTTTTGGGAGGAGGTGTAATCCCGTGTTCCAAGGCTTGAACCCTTCACTGCTTTTACTGACCATTGCTTATCCCTCTGCCTCCTGTCCTCCTCCTCCCTGTTACCTGGCTAGGACTGGTAAGCTCCAGATGAGGTCTTCCCGAGGCCCTGGTTTTGCCTTTCTCTGTCTGTCTGTCTGTCTCTCTGTCTGTCTGTCTGTCTGTCTGTCTCCCTCTCTCTCCACATCCCCCCCCCCTCCTGGGAGCCATCACAGCTCCTCAGCAGGGAGCAGACAGCCCAGGCTAGTTGTGAACTTTCGACAACAGGCAGGCCTACTGCCCACTTTGGTGTGCTTCTAGGAACAGACCCAATAATGCCCTGTGGGGGTACAGGGTAGGCTTAGGAAAGGGGGTATAAAGCCACAGGGAATGAGTGGGACCAGAGGCCCCCAGAACGGATGGTGCCCACTGGTGGTGACCACCGAGGGAGCTGTACTCACCTGGAGCAGGAGGCCCCTGCCTCATCCATGGAGGCTCAGTCCTTGGGTTTGGCACTCAGAGGAAGGGGCAGGATCAGGGAGGTGACCTTTCCCAGGCTGACTTGGCCAAGTCCTGGTAGTAGAGTTGTTCAGCCCCATCCATTCCAGCTCAGCCGGCACTGAGCTTGAGTTCAGTCACCAAGGTCAAGCTCAGGTTCTTTGGAACCTGCACACCCTTGCCTTTAAATATGGAGCTTGTGACCTTTGGCTTCCTACTACTGTTATTCCCTTTGCATTAACACTCTTCCAGTGGGGCGTGGTATCCAGCTTGGCTGTGAACAAACAGGTTACTCAGAACCAATGGCATGGCTGCCCCAGAATCAAGATTCTGCAGCCCAGGCAAGGAAAAGGTTCCAGGGAACAAAAGCACCAGAGTAAAGGAGGAATTGTGTGCAGAGTATTGGGAAAGAAAGGCTGTTACCTGGGCATGCAGAGGAACTGGGATAGGATGAGTTCTGCAGCTTCCCACATCTGGCCCAAGCAGGCTGATGGGTGGAGGTTTGCCTATGCCTGGTGTTTGTGACCTCCCCCAGGCCTCAGGTGTAGGGCTGCGCTTCCTGTGTGGCATGGCTGCATGGGGGTATGGGCCTTCAGGGCCATGACATTGTGTTGGTGTGACTGTATCTATCATGGGCTGGTCAACAAGTTCCAAAGATAACAAGTCTGAATCCCTGGAAGCTGGGGATGTCCCTTTGCAAACCAAAAGGGACTTTGTGGCTGTGACTACATGGAGGGACTTGAGATGGAAGACAGTCTTGGATTACCAAAGTATACCCTAAGTGTTCTCAGCGCCAGAAGATGGAGGCAGAGGGAGTCTAGAATTGGAACATGGCAATGTTACATGGCTTTGATGATGGAGGAAGGAGCTACAAGCCAGTAAACACAGAACATCTACTGGAGACGCAGCAGAACAGGCCAAGGGAGAGGTTTTCCTTGAAGCCTCTTGATGGAGTGCAGCTGAGACAGTTCCTGGATCTCAGCCCAGTGAAACTGAATTTGGACTTCTGGCCTCCAAACTGAGAGAGAAACAATGTGTTACTTAGGCCTCCACATTTGTTGTAGTTGTTACTGAGCAACAAGAAATGTGCCCAGACTCATTAGACCATCCTCTCTGGCCACAGGTTGCTCAATTCTCAACCCTGCTTCAATCAGGAGATGTAGGAGCTGCTCTTGGGGAGGGGCTCCCTGGGGTTGGAGTCCTGGGAACGAGCCCCAAACATCTGAGGCAAAGAGGCTGACCTCGGCACCAGTGTGTCTTGTCTACATGAGGAGAGTGAATGCCATGGCGCCTGGGCAGAGCGGGAAAGGTGTCCCTCTGGGGTTCTAGTCCTCTTGATGTGTTGGCCTTGGATTTGGCTCCTCTGACAGCGATTCTGCAGACAGAAGCAACAATCCCGACACCAAATGTGCTCTACAGTGTGGTGAGCATCGCTAGCACCTGGGCCAGAGCCTCTCTTGAAGATGCCAGGGTGCCTCTCGCTGCCCCCTTGTTGATGCCAAGTCCAGTCCCAACACCCCACACACTCCGCTCACTCCTCCAGGTGCAGACACGGCCACAAAGCATGGCTGTTTTGCTCAATGTACATCTAATTTTCTCTACAAACTCGTACACACAAGTGCTCTGTCTGTCTTTTGTTGTTTAAGGTAGACGATTCGAAGCCAGAGAGCCTGAGAACCAGTCCTGGAGGCACTACCCAATAGCTGTGTGGCTTGGACAAATCACTTAACTCCTCTGTCCCGTTTCCCCATCTGTAAAATGAAGCGGGGTGAGAGTTTTGCAGCTGTAGTGCACACAGCTGGCATGCCTTGGCCATTTGCTGTCCCCAGCCAATGGTAGCTCCCCACCGCACAGTTTTTCCAGAGATGTGCATCTTCAATCTTGAATGGCCTTGTTCCTAAACTGGCCTCAGGTCTGATTCTTCCCCACCTTTCCACGACCGTTTCCCCCTCTCCTTCCCCATTGTGGGGAGCACTGAGACGGTGGTGCCAAGTCCAAGGACCAGCTGTGCCAGTTCCTGGACTTTCTACTGTGCTGTGGGACATACTGAGAGGGCTGAGAGCTGGGAACGCCCAGGTTGTGCTGGCTTTTCTGCCCAACTAGAGGGACCTTGCCTAGAGTAGACTCTGTGCCCCACAGGCTCTTAGTGCTGGTTGATAATAGCCTTATAAACCGGTTGATAATGGAAGCTTACATTTCCAGGGTCTGTGGACACAGGTGGGGTAAAAAGGGACTGGGAACAGAGGCAGGAATGAAGTAGTTAGTGCTGGGGGCTGGGGCTGGAGGGAGGTGAGCAGACAGGCATAGGGAATGGAGAAGGGAAGGGAGAGAGGCCAGTCTGAGCAGACAGGCCACTCTGGATGTGTGTAGTTCAGGCTTCACTTCTCAGCAGAGTCCCTGCCCCACCTGAACTTTGGAAATCTAACACTGCATTTAGACTTCATCCTAAGTTCCTCCGAGGCCCCTCACCAGGGGCTCTGCTGCCAGGCAGGCCTCTCTGGAAACCTCATTGCCAGGTTTTTCCTTCCTGGCAGCTACCAAGAACCTGTCTCCTGCCTGGAGAAGCTTAACAAACTCCTCTTCCTCCTCTTCTCTTCTTCCTCCTCCTCTTCCTCCTCCTTCTTCTACCTAGGAGAAAGAACCACAAAAGTTCTGCGACCTCTGTAGCAGAAATGGACCAGCAGAAGAGGAAATGGACCTACAGCTAACTCACCTTTTATACCAGAAAAGAAAGCAACACAGAAAAAATGGACACAATTTTGGAAAGACAAACTACTTAAAATTGCTTAAGAAGAAATAAAAATGTTTACATTTACAAGTTAAGAGCTTGAACTTAAAAATGTCATACAAAGAAAAGTCTGGACCCAATGGCTTTTTTGGTGGCCTATATCACCATACATCTCAGGAGAAACTCATATCCAGGGGCTACAGACTCAAAGGAGACACAAATGGAAAGCCTCTTCCCAACTCATCTGGCCAAGCCCATCAAATCTAGCACAAGCACACGAAGGTGAATGTCTGTGATGGATACTGACAGGAGAGATCCTCAGACTTTTCAGCCAACAGTCTGTAAGCAGTAAAGAGAAGGAGATCTTGCAGGAGTCTAGGCTGTCTCAGCATCTAAAAGTCAATTAGTGGAACATATATAGATACTGAAAAGGATGAACATGATTTGATTATCTTAACAAATCTAGGAAAATCACATTATTCAACAAGTCTTCATGATTAGAAACCCTAAGCAAATCAGGAGAGGTTGTAGGGGATTGAATTCTTGTATGCTGCAAGCAACAATACCCACCAGGCAGCCTTTTGCCTGTTCTCAGGTGCATCACCAGAAACTCTATTTGCGGGTACACAGCAGGTAGGACTCACTGGGCTTTTCCAATGGGTGCTACTTGCCAGGTGGCCCGCCAGGGTGGCTTCTACCAACATTATGTGTGGCTTGTGCCTGTCTTGCCCTCAGCCTGGGAAAAATGCCAATGGTTCCTGAGAAATGGAAATCTACCTGGCCCAAGTGCCTCAAGACTTCAGGCTACTTAAATCCAGGAGCTCTGCATTTCTAAGTCCCTTCTGCATGAAACACTTATTGAATTTGTACTTGTTATCAGCCAAGTATACAGTCTCTTCCTTTCGTGCATCCACAGACTTGGCCCTCGGAAGGTAATGCTGCCTGTAAGGAAGTTCACAAGGCCTTACACATGCCTCTGTCTGAGGACAGATGTAGAGAGCTTTATTCAGCCAACTAAGCCAAGAGTTTTCTCCTGGGAACAAGTGTCCTGTGTGATGGCCCTCAGGATTGAAGCTGGTTCATCCACCAGTTTATTTCCCTTCAGACCTTAGATGGCAGACAGGGATGAGTGGTGGCCTAGGCTTCTCCAAATTGCACTTAGCCCTCGAGGCCAGTACTTTGTGTAGAGGGTGGTCTACATAGGTAAGACCTGCTGAAGCAGGACAAAGCAGGAAAGAAAGAAAGAAAAAGAAGCTGGGCCGGATGCCAGTGGCTCACACCTGTAATCCCAGGACTGAGGAGGCTGAGATTTGAGGACTGGTTCAAACCCATCCTGGGTAGGAAAGTCTGTGAGACTCTTATATGCAGTTAACCCCCAGAAAACCTGAAGTGGTGCTGTGATTCAAAGTGGTAGAGCACTAGCCTTGAGCAAAAAAGCTCAAAGACACTCCCCCAGGGCCTGAGTTCAAGCCCCACGGGGGGGGGGGGGTGCGGAGGAGTTGGGCTCTGGGCTGGAATGGCCACAAGATGGAGCAGATCAAGTGGTGGTTCTGGCTCTCTGCACAAGATTTCTTCCTGGTTGCATTTAGAAATATAGAGTCTAGTTTTTGTTTTTTATTTTCTCTAGCTACTTTATGTCATTTTTACTCTAGCTCACTAAATTGTGTAATGTACTTGAAATTTTATTTCTGGTTCATCAAGATACAGGAAAAGAGACGCTTATTAACAATCTGCCATCTTGGATACTCGATGATGACTTTTTAGATGTAACACTAAAGCATGATACATAAAACAAAAATTGATAAATTGGACCACACTGAAAGGAAAGTAGAGCTTAGATGTAGCTCTGTGGTAGAGTGCTTGCCTATCATGCAGGCACAAATAGGTATAAACCTATAAGGAAAGTAAAGGAAAGAAAGGAAGGAGAGAGGGAGGAAGGGAGAAAGAAGGAACAGGCAAGAGAAAATAAGAGAAAGATAGAAAGAAAGAAGAAAGGCACTGTCAAGCAAATGAAAATATAAGCACTGGGAAAATATTTGTAAAACATACGTTCAATAAAATATTTGTCCCCAATATCGAAAAAATGTACAACGGAACCAGGAGGTAACAATTCAGTTAAGATGACAGAGACCCCTTACTGAAGAAGAGACAGAGGCAGCAAATAGTGCATGGAGAGATGCTCCACATTAGGGAAGTGAACATTGCAGAGTAGTGTGACACCTCTTTTGGAAAGGCTGAGGGTGTGAGCCACAGGAACCCTCCTTCATTACCGGTGTGAATATGTAGTGGGGCGGGGGGCAGCACTTCGGAAGGAAGTTCCAAGTTCCTTATGAAGCTAAGCGCAGGCTTACTCTATGATCCAGCAACTCCTATTCACCCAATTAATTGAAAACGTATGTCTATATGAAATCTTTTTTTTTTTTTTTTTGGGTCTGGTCGTGGGGCCTGAACTCAGGGCCTGGGCGCTGTCTCTCAGCTCTTCAGCTCAAGGCTAGCGCTCTACCACTTGAGCCACAGCACCACTTCCGGCTTTTTTCTTTTTGCTTATGTGGTGCTGAGGAATCGAACCCAGGGCCTCATGCATGCAAGGCAAGCGCTCTACCACTGAGCCACCTTCCCAGCCCTCTATATGAAATCCTGGACATGGATATTTATAGCAGTTTTAATTACTAGCAGTCCAGTGCCCTTCAGTGGGGAGTGAATGAACAGTGGTACCTCTGGACGGGGATGTTACATCACCAGGAAGAGGTCCAGCTCAAGAGGCAGCTGGTGCCAAATTTTGGACTAAAACCCCTGAGGATTCCCAGAGTTTACCAAAGCTGAACAGCCTCATCCTCAGACAGCCTCTCCCAAGGTTGGACCAGGCTCTCCTCAACAGCAGGGTCCTCGGACCAGGCACATTCAGTGCCCTCTGTTTAGACCTCAGCGACCTGGGGGTGTGCGCACGCTGCCCTTCCCTTCCCCAGGGGTCCTGCCCCCCAACCTCTGCCTGAAAAAGCAGCCTAGAGTGAAAGGCCATACTAGTTCTGCCTGTAATCCTAGCTACACAGGACGCTGAGATCTGAGGCTCGAAGTTCAAAGCCAGGCTGGAGAAAGTCTGTGAGACTTATCTCCAGTAAATTACTGAAAATCAACCAAACAAACAAAAAACCCAAAGTGGAGCTGTGGCTTAAGTGGTAGGTACTAGCCTGTGCAAAAAGCAGCTCAAGGACAGCACCCAGACCCTGAGTTCAAGCCCCAGGACTGGTTGGTTTGTTTGTTTTTAAGGAAAGCAGTGTGTGAACCAGGACGGATGAATAGGCGTAATATTCTTGAACTGTGCACTTAAACATGGCCAAGATGGGACCGTTTTGTGTCATGTGCATTTGTCCCATTAGGAAAAAGAAGGGGCTGTGGTGTGACTCCGTGGGGAAGTGCACGGGAGCATGGGGAAGACCCTGGGTCCCCTCCCGCCCTCACTAGACGTGGAAAGGATGAAGGAGGCCATTGTATCGGCAATCGGATTAATTATTAGCCCAAGTGTTCTCATCAGGACCTCTGCTCCCTTCTCACGCAAGGGCCACAGCTGCTCAAACGGCTGGGGAACCTTTAGAGGACTTTGGAAGCTGAAAGAGCAGGGTCATAAAGTTTTATCAGCATCACAACCACAGCCAACCCTTGCCACCCTCAGAGGGCAGGGGTCTGCCGTGTCCACCTCAGCCTGGCTGGGTCTGGACAGAACCCTGAACCCTCTTCAAGGTTGAAATTAATCATCCCCACGGGTGCCCGGCTCTGTCGGGACAACGGAGGACACCTAGTGGAGGAACTGGAATAGGTGGGGAGATGGCAAACAGACAACTCACGCACAAGAGGAGTGGATGCTGAGTGCGATTTAATGCAGAGGATAACAAGCTTTTATAGCAAAAGTCTCCATGAGAAAGGGGCAAAAGGTCACACAATCTTGCTGCAGGGCTTCGTTCTTGAGTGGTCACCAGCTGGTTGCCTGATAGGCACTTGTTTCCGGCTTTACCTTTATTTTTAAGAAATACAATGGGTTTCGATGTTTGTCACCAATTAACCATTACTTTTTTCTATAGAGGCCTTAACTGTCCCATAAGATCTTTCCTGTTCCTTCTTTAATAGTAAGCACCAAGGAGGCCTAGATCTAGCAAGTCTCTTAGTAAATGAAAGAGAGTAACAGGAAGTTCTTTCTCCTAAGTAGTTTTCCCAGCAATTGCCATCCTTATCATACACACCTGTAAAAGGCTATGGATTTAGGGGAAGTCTCTGGGGTCCTCTAGATAATGGAGGAGCCCACCATTTTCCTCTGATAAGCCATTGTCATCTTTTATCTACCAACCTTTTAGGAGTCTTATTTAGCTTTTGGTCTAAATATCCCTCTACATCTTTCTTATCTACAGGATATCTATGTGAATCTATTGTATATGTTTTTATGATTAAAGGAAAGTCCCCAGTAGCCATACACTCTTTTTGTTCTAGCCGTGCCTACAGCTTCTTGTAAATCTCTTACAAACAATTCCTTCTGCTGAAGTGACGTCATGAAAACCCCCAATACTTTTATATTTGCTTATGACTTGTCTACTAGCCTCCATAAGAGGGGCTTTCAGGGTAGCACTTAACTCTGGTGAGTTAGTCCCATTTTTAAGACACTCATCAGATGTTGGAGTTGTCAACACTCTTAAGAAAGAGCTTTGAATAAGGGAACGTTGAGCATGAGTAAGTACAATGAGCAGCAGAAACAGTAAAAGATTAATAGGCACTCCTATACAGTGAAGAAAAGAAAAGCAGGGACAGAAACACATCTTTCCCAGGGGCTTGCCAGCCTTTCCGGGAGGTAGGCCTCTTTGAAGCCCCATTCTCTGAGGTAGACTTCGGTGAAGTCCCATTCTCACAGATAGTCTTCTGTGAAGCCCCGTTCTCAGGTCTGAAAGCAGGTTTCCCATGCTAAGCAGACTCCACCGGAGTAGGCGTGGCACACGGGGACACCCTCGTGGCCACGGCCGAAGAGTAGGCTCTTCCCTCGCGGCGGGCCTGAAACTCCAAGGTCAGGTGACCCTGCTGGTCTCCCAGTGTGTTGCCAGTGCCTCTCACAGCCAGGACAAAGCCTGGGGGCAGCAGCCAGGTGACCCCCAAAGCAAATGGCCTTGAGAGCACACAGAGCCCTCCTTGGGGGAGGCTGCTCAGGAGACCCTGCCACCCTGTAAGGGTGGGAGTGTGCTGGGGTGGGTGTGCTGGTTGCCCAGGCCTGGGGTGGGTATGTTGCACTGGAGCCCTTTCCTGGCCTGGCTCCACCCTCTTCCTCTATATAGCCACAAGGCCCAGGGGCCCTGTTCATCCACTCCTGGGGCTCCTACCAGCCCCACAGCCCCCTCCCACCCGGGATGCATGCAGGCCTGGGGTGCTCTGCAAGCAGCTCTGGGGAGCTCACTGACCCGGTCCATCAGGCCGACTGCTCCCACCCTCTGCCCACGTTTCACTTCCTCAAAACCCTGGTGGCCCACGTTCCTCCCTTTGAGCACCTGCTCAGCGAGCAGCTGAACGGACTCCTGGCTTGGCCACTCTGGCCACCCTGTGACCCAGACTGTGCTCCTGGCCAACGTGGGCCTGCGCCTCCTCCTCTGTGAATGGGCATTTCCTACTTTCTCAGGCAGTTGTGAGTTTGACTACTGACACATTGAAGGCTGTACTTGAATGAGTCTCAACTTCCTGCCTCACACTACAGGAATCAACTCGAATTAACTCAAAATGGACCAAAGACACATATCCAGTAGCTAAATCCATAAAACTCAATAAAAAATTTTGTGATCTGCGGTTTGACGGTAAATTCTTCAATATGACATTCAAAGCATGAACTACAAAAGAGAAAAGATAAATTGTGTCTCACCAGGATTGAGACCTTTGGTACATCAAAGGACACTGTCAAGACACTAGAAAGACAGTCATGGAATGGGAAAATATTTGCAAGCCATATATTGATAAGAGATTAATATCTAGATTATACAAAAAAGCTCCTAAAACTCAGTAACCAAAACCCAAGCAACAAACTTTTAAAATGAGTGAAAGGATTTTTGTGAAGAGACCAAGACTGACAGAAGCTGGAGGCTTCTCAACACAGAACCTGCAAGTAGGTTCTTACAAATCTCTTCTCTCTCTTCCTTCCTGGTAAAAAAATCACTGGAAATATTTGTCTGTGGAACTTTGCTTAAGGCAGATCTTCAGCTACATTTTTTTTTTTTTGCTTTGTGAGGAGCTAGACCATCATCAAATGCAAGTTAGCAGTGTTACCAGTGAGACAGAGCCTCACTCCGTGAACTGCTGTGTGTCCACTGGGAATCCTAGCACCTTGTGTCAAGGACTCTGATGTGGAGATGCAGGTGATGCACACACTGCTGGAGGTCTCAAAGGGGGGCAAAACTGTGTTTTTTCTGTTCACCAGGGCTCTGCCTTTATCTAGTGTGTTGATGAGAGATGGGCGTCGTCTGCTGTCAGAGAAGATGATTTCTCCCAGGTTTTAGATAATAATTTCGTTACAGAGCCTAAGTGGACCAAGCATGAACGAAGGGTGTTGGGTTTCTCACTTGGCTTGGCCTTGGCCTATGACTTTAAATGGGAGCGTTAGGGCAGGGGACTCAGCCGACTGCCTCCTCCCCTCCTGATCGAGGCCTGGCATCTTCTAAACCCCAGCACGTATCAGGAAACACCCATGAAGAGGTAAAAGTGGCTTCAGTTCTAAGAGGGGGTGCAGGGATCTTCTTCCAGGACAGGAGAGTTGAAAGGAGAAGACATCCAGGCCATTGGGAAGGAGCTGACACCAATAGAACAAAAAGTGGGATTTTCTACTAGGAAGCTTAGAAAACAACTGGAAAGGAAGGAAATGAACAGCAGAGGTAAAGAACAGTGTCAGAAGAGGAGCTTTAGATGAGACATACATGAAGCTGGAGTCCAGGGGGGTGGTCAGGCCTTGGGGAGAGGAATCCTGCACGACCACGGTGACGAGGATGGGCAGGTCAAGGGTGATGAAAGGAGGGTGAGAGGAGGAGACGATAGAGACAACACCGAGGGTGAGAGGAGGAGGATGATGGAGACAACACTGAGGAGGAGGAGGATGGAGACAACACCGAGGGTGAGAGGAAGATGATGATGGAGACAACACCAAGGGTGAGAGGAGGAGGAGGATGGAGACATCACCGAGGGTGAGAGGAGGAGGATGATAGAGACAACACCGAGGGTGAGAGGAGGAGGATGATAGAGACAACACCGAGGGTGAGAGGAGGAGGATGGTGGAGACATCACCGAGGGTGAGAGGAGGAGGATGACAGACAACAGAGGAGGAGGATGATAGAGACATCACCGAGGGTGAGAGGAGGAGGACGGTGGAGACATCACCGAGGGTGAGAGGAGGAGGATGATGGAGACAACACCGAGGGTGAGAGGAGGAGGACAGCGGAGACAGCAGGGATGGAACAGAGGGCAAGAGGAGGACCGTACTTGAGCAAAAGAAGTTCAGGGACAGGGCCCAGGCCCTGAGTTCAAGCCCCAGGACTGGCAACAAAAAATCTTTATATATCTGATTCTCTATATCTCTTTCTCTCTGTGTGTAAAATGTTTCTGGGAAACCTGATCTCAGTGTAGTTAACTACAGATTTCCCAAATCCTAAAGGTCTTGATTTGTCATTGACCGACAAGGTCTGGAACTCAAGCCCAGGACCGACAGCCACAGCTGCCAGAATGCAGCACAGGGGGCACAGGCAGCGAGGCCCTGGTCCCGAGGTGATAGAGAACACAGGGAGGAGGCGCAGGCAGCGAGGCCCTGGTCCCGAGGTGATAGAGAACACAGGGAGGAGGCGCAGGCATCGAGGCCCTGGTCCCGAGATGATAGAGAACACAGGGAGGAGGCGCAGGCAGCGAGGCCCTGGTCCCGAGATGATAGAGAACACAGGGAGGAGGCAGATGCACAAGGCATTCAAGGCTCAGTGGTGGAGGGCCAGGCAATGAGCACAAGTGTCAGACCCAGAGCTCAAGTCCAGTTTCACACAAACGAAAGATAAAAAGCTGTTCCAATAGCTGGGTGCAGATGGCTCACACCTGTAATCCTCATTATTCAGGAGGCTGAGATCTGAGGATGGCAGTTCAAATTCAGGGAATAGGGAAAGACTGAAGCCAGGAGTAGGAGCACTGGTCAGGAGCAGCACTGGTCAGGAGCAGCACTGGTCAGGAGGAGCACTGGTCAGGAGGAGGAGCACTGGTCAGGAGCAGCACTGGTCAGGAGCAGCACTGGTCAGGAGGAGCACTGGTCAGGAGCAGCACTGGTCAGGAGCAGCACTGGTCAGGAGGAGCACTGGTCAGCAGCAGCACTGGTCAGGAGGAGCACTGGTCAGGAGCAGCACTGGTCAGGAGCAGCAGCACTGGTCAGGAGCAGCACTGGTCAGCAGCAGCACTGGTCAGGAGGAGCAGCACTGGTCAGGAGCAGCACTGGTCAGGAGCAGCACTGGTCAGGAGGAGCACTGGTCAGCAGCAGCACTGGTCAGGAGGAGCACTGGTCAGCAGCAGCACTGGTCAGCAGCAGCACTGGTCAGGAGCAGCACTGGTCAGCAGCAGCACTGGTCAGGAGCAGCACTGGTCAGGAGCAGCACTGGTCAGGAGGAGCACTGGTCAGCAGCAGCACTGGTCAGGAGGAGCACTGGTCAGCAGCAGCACTGGTCAGGAGCAGCACTGGTCAGGAGCAGCAGCACTGGTCAGGAGGAGCAGCACTGGTCAGCAGCAGCACTGGTCAGGAGGAGCAGCACTGGTCAGCAGCAGCACTGGTCAGGAGGAGCACTGGTCAGCAGCAGCACTGGTCAGGAGCAGCACTGGTCAGGAGGAGCACTGGTCAGCAGCAGCACTGGTCAGGAGGAGCAGCACTGGTCAGCAGCAGCACTGGTCAGGAGGAGCACTGGTCAGCAGCAGCACTGGTCAGGAGCAGCACTGGTCAGGAGGAGCACTGGTCAGCAGCAGCACTGGTCAGGAGGAGCACTGGTCAGCAGCAGCACTGGTCAGGAGCAGCAGCACTGGTCAGGAGGAGCACTGGTCAGGAGCAGCAGCACTGGTCAGGAGCAGCACTGGTCAGCAGCAGCACTGGTCAGGAGGAGCAGCACTGGTCAGGAGCAGCACTGGTCAGGAGCAGCACTGGTCAGGAGGAGCACTGGTCAGCAGCAGCACTGGTCAGGAGGAGCACTGGTCAGCAGCAGCACTGGTCAGCAGCAGCACTGGTCAGGAGCAGCACTGGTCAGGAGCAGCACTGGTCAGGAGGAGCACTGGTCAGCAGCAGCACTGGTCAGGAGGAGCACTGGTCAGCAGCAGCACTGGTCAGGAGCAGCACTGGTCAGGAGCAGCAGCACTGGTCAGGAGGAGCAGCACTGGTCAGCAGCAGCACTGGTCAGGAGGAGCAGCACTGGTCAGCAGCAGCACTGGTCAGGAGGAGCACTGGTCAGCAGCAGCACTGGTCAGGAGCAGCACTGGTCAGGAGGAGCACTGGTCAGCAGCAGCACTGGTCAGGAGGAGCAGCACTGGTCAGCAGCAGCACTGGTCAGGAGGAGCACTGGTCAGCAGCAGCACTGGTCAGGAGCAGCACTGGTCAGGAGGAGCACTGGTCAGCAGCAGCACTGGTCAGGAGCAGCAGCACTGGTCAGCAGCAGCACTGGTCAGGAGCAGCACTGGTCAGCAGCAGCACTGGTCAGGACCAGCACTGGTCAGGAGGAGCAGCACTGGTCAGCAGCAGCACTGGTCAGGACCAGCACTGGTCAGGAGCAGCACTGGTCAAGAGCAGCACTGGTCAGCAGCAGCACTAGTCAGGAGGAGCAGCACTGGTCAGCAGCAGCACTGGTCAGGAGGAGCAGCACTGGTCAGGAGCAGCACTGGTCAGCAGCAGCACTGGTCAGGAGGAGCACTGGTCAGGAGGAGCAGCACTGGTCAGGAGCAGCACTGGTCAGGAGGAGCACTGGTCAACAGCAGCACTGGTCAGGAGGAGCAGCACTGGTCAGCAGCAGCACTGGTCAGGACCAGCACTGGTCAGCAGCAGCACTGGTCAGCAGCAGCACTGGTCAAGAGGAGCAGCACTGGTCAGCAGCAGCACTGGTCAGGAGGAGCACTGGTCAGCAGCAGCACTGGTCAGGAGCAGCACTGGTCAGGAGGAGCACTGGTCAGCAGCAGCACTGGTCAGGAGGAGCAGCACTGGTCAGGAGCAGCACTGGTCAGGAGCAGCACTGGTCAGGAGCAGCAGCACTGGTCAGCAGCAGCACTGGTCAGGAGGAGCACTGGTCAGCAGCAGCACTGGTCAGCAGCAGCACTGGTCAGGAGCAGCACTGGTCAGGAGCAGCACTGGTCAGCAGCAGCACTGGTCAGGAGCAGCACTGGTCAGGAGGAGCAGCACTGGTCAGCAGCAGCACTGGTCAGCAGCAGCACTGGTCAGGAGCAGCACTGGTCAGGAGGAGCAGCACTGGTCAGTAGGAGCAGCACTGGTCAGCAGCAGCACTGGTCAGGAGCAGCACTGGTCAGGAGGAGCAGCACTGGTCAGCAGCAGCACTGGTCAGGAGCAGCACTGGTCAGCAGCAGCACTGGTCAGCAGCAGCACTGGTCAGGAGGAGTAGCACTGGTCAGGAGCAGCACTGGTCAGGAGCAGCACTGGTCAGCAGCAGCACTGGTCAGGAGGAGCAGCACTGGTCAGGAGCAGCACTGGTCAGGAGGAGCACTGGTCAGGAGGAGCACTGGTCAGCAGCAGCACTGGTCAGGAGCAGCACTGGTCAGGAGGAGCACTGGTCAGCAGCAGCACTGGTCAGGAGCAGCAGCACTGGTCAGCAGCAGCACTGGTCAGGAGCAGCACTGGTCAGGAGGAGCAGCACTGGTCAGGAGCAGCACTGGTCAGCAGCAGCACTGGTCAGGAGCAGCAGCACTGGTCAGGAGCAGCACTGGTCAGCAGCAGCACTGGTCAGCAGCAGCACTGGTCAGGACCAGCACTGGTCAGGAGGAGCAGCACTGGTCAGGACCAGCACTGGTCAGGAGGAGCAGCACTGGTCAGGAGCAGCACTGGTCAGCAGCAGCACTGGTCAGGAGGAGCACTGGTCAGCAGCAGCACTGGTCAGGAGGAGCAGCACTGGTCAGCAGCAGCACTGGTCAGGAGCAGCACTGGTCAGCAGCAGCACTGGTCAGGAGCAGCACTGGTCAGCAGCAGCACTGGTCAGGAGGAGCAGCACTGGTCAGGAGCAGCACTGGTCAGCAGCAGCACTGGTCAGGAGGAGCACTGGTCAGCAGCAGCAATGGTCAGGAGCAGCACTGGTCAGGAGCAGCACTGGTCAGGAGCAGCACTGGTCAGCAGCAGCACTGGTCAGGACCAGCACTGGTCAGCAGCAGCACTGGTCAGGAGGAGGTCCACACAGCCCTGCAGCCCCTAAGGTGAATTCCTTGTCTCTGTCTCCAAATGGGTTATCTGAACCCCAAACTCTCCCCCTGGTCCCCGATGTGGGCAGCTCTATCCTCCCAGAGCTCTGTCTTGCCCTGAAGTCCACTGCACGTCCCCAGACCCCTGTGCTGGTGGCCTGGCCCAGCCCCAGCACCCTGGCCTCACAGGCCTGGCCCCATCATCCTTCAAGGGGCCCCAGACGCTGAGAGCCGCCAGTGTGGGTTGGTGCACGCAGAGCCCCTGTGCCTCTTGTGCTGGTTCCCCAGATCCTAACCCCGCCTCAGAGGGAGCAGCTGGGCTGCCCGGGACCCCCAGGCCTAGGAAGCATGGCCGTGTGCCCGTGGTGGAGCTCTGGCTTTGAGCTCACAGCGCAGGGACAGCGGGAAGCACGTAGGCCCTGGGTTCAAATCCAGGACTGGCACCAAAAGAAAGGAAAAGAGAAAAAGAAAAGCCACCCTCAGCATGTTTCCTGTCAGAGCAGCTTTTGAGCTCCCACGAACCACCGAGACCTTTGAGAATGTGGCTGGAATTGCACAGACGCTGTAATATAGTTTGGGGGCTCTTGCATGATTAATCATGTATACTACAGCTCACGAATACAATATGTCCCTTCAACTGTTTCTTTCTTTCTTTCTTTAATTGTGAAAATACTGAGCAGAGGGGTTGCAATTACCTGGGCAAGGTAATGAGTTCATTTCTTATCAAGCATTGTTGCCTCCTCCTTTGTTTCCCCTTCCCATCCCTTCCCATCTCTGCCCTCCCTCCCCTCCCTCCTCCCCACCAAAGTTGTAAAGTACGTGTTTCGACATAACGACTTGTACATCTCATTGTTGCAATGGGTCCACCTGTATCCCTATTTAAATGATTTGTTTTTTTCTCTCCCCTCCAGAAATTATAACAACGTCAAATACAGTGAAAACAGGGTTGTACCTTTGGGGAGGGACATACAAAGCAACAAAGAAATCATCTTATAAATATGTTAGAAAAACCATTTGAGTCCTTATCTTGGGGTTCATTTCCCTAACATCAACTTATCTGACCTTTTCTGCTTGACTCAAACATATACTAGATATTGCAAATAAGGGAAACCATGGGACCTATGGTTCTTTGGGCCTGGCTTACTTCACTTAATATAATTTTTTCCAAGTCTTTCCATTTCCTAACAAATGGGGCAACGTCATTCTTTCTGATGGAGGCATAGAATTCCATTGTGAATATATATACCACATTTTCTTGATCCATTCATCTACTGAGGGGCATCAGGGTTGGTTCCATATCTTAGCTATGGTAAATAATGCTGCAATAAACATAGTTGTGCTGGTGGCTTTAGTGGGGTCTGGAACGTTTTGTGTTTCCATATAAATGGCACACAGAATTTTCATACACATGTGGGTACTCTTGCTTCATTCTGATTCTGAAAGAGAAAATTATTATTATTTAAGATGATAACCCTAAAAATTACTTTAAAATGATAAACATGTTGATTTTGATAACATCATTTTCTTATTATAATCATATAATTTTGTCTCCTTTATTAATGAAATAAATTATGCTAATTTTTGAAATTTTAAATGTCTATAAACTCAATTATGTATCCATTTTTTTTATTTGTCAGTTGTGGGGCTTGAACTCTGGGCCTGGGCGCTGTCCCTCAGCTCTTCATAAGGCCAGTGCTCTACCACTTGAGCCACAGCACCACTTCTGGTTTTCTGGGGGTTCATTGGAGTTAAGAGTCTTGCGGTCTTTCCTGCCTGGGCTGGCTTTGAACTGCGATCCCCAGCTTTCAGACTCCTGAGCAGCTAGCATTACTGGCATGAACCACCAGCTCTTGGCTTCCTGTAAGTTCTGATATGTTTTTTATTGTCAGTTTGTTATTTTCTATAGTGTGTATGTTTACAAACATGTAACTATTTATCAACGGCTGTGTTTGGAGTTGAGCCGAGGATCCTTTCAAAATGTGAACGTCATTCTTCACTTTCAGCGCAAGGTTTGGCTCCAGGGCCTTTGCCACCCCAGGCAGTCCACAGGGTCTGTGCTGCTGCTTCCACGTAGCACAGTGCAGTGCTGTTCATGTGGTTGTGTGTCTTGGTACTTAGTTCCTTTTTACTGACGACTAATTATCTCATGGTACAGATATTATATGCTGCTTTTGAATTTGCTTGTTTTATTTAATAGCCAACATGTTTTCGCATCTTTTCATGCTGGTGTATATAAATCTACCCACCATCTTTCATCATAATTGCCCAGGACCGAGTTGTGCTACCAGTTCTCTGTAAGGATAAGGGACTCCACCATGTCTCTGTCACACAGGTGCTCTAGCATAGTGCTCACTACATGGAAGCTGCTAAATGCAGGTAGTGATGCTACAAATGCACCCTCAGGCCCAACTACCACATAGCTGCTCTGATAGCAGGAGGGAAAAGCAGTCTGGCCATGTGCTCAGGAAGACAGGCCATCTCTGATGCTGGACTTTCATATTTCCTATGAAGTTATTGTTCTATTACTGAAATGCATGGCTAGATATTTTCACAAATGGGTAGATAGAAAATGACTAGATGATCGATAATAGAAAGATTGCTAGATAGATGACAGATAGATGATGGTAGTGGGTGGCTAGATGACAGATAAGAAGGTAGAGAGATGATAGATAAGCACATATATACCTTCCCTGGAAGGGAAGACTACTTTATCAACTAGAATCTTTGTTGTGGCTTTACAGAGCTCATCATGTCTGACAGCCCCTTCCTTTATACAGTGGAGTTTCTGGACGCATGCTGCTTTCATTCTGGGGTTCCCCGGTGAACTGGATGGTAGTTCTGAATGTTACCATTCACCTTGAATCTGACGATTCTGGCACAATGTCAAGTGGCCACCTACTGCCTCACTCCTTCCAGGGCTCTTGGGCTGCTTCTAGGCCTTGGGCAGGAAATAGATGAATCTGAGCATTTTCAGAGGATGTTCTAGATAAAATTTGCAGAGCATAGGTAGCGATGTATGTCCTCCTAACTACTCAGGAGGCTGAGATCTGAGGATTAATGTTCAAAGCTGGCATGGCAGAAAAGTTTTTGAGACTCTTATCTTCAATTAACCACCAAAAAAGACAGAAGTGGAGCTGTGGCTCAAGTGGTAGAGCACTAGCCATGAGCAAATAAGTACCCAGGCCCTGAGTTCAAGCCGCATTACTGGCATACCAAAAACCCAAAGATAAAAAACTTGAATACTCCCTTATGAGGATATTCTAAAGGGTGGAGATCTGAAAGAGAGAACTCCCAGTGCCCAAGCTAGAGAAATCGGAAGAGCTACATAAAGAAGCATTGATTACAACCCAAAGTGTACAACTAATGAGTTCATACTGAATAACTAGCAACAATGAGGGAAATAAATGACAATTTATGAGGGAAGAGAGACAAATATCCCCCATAAAAGGACTCTAAATAAATTATGGAGCGATTCCTCATCCACCCTTACGTTCCTCAGGTGTGGGCTCCGTGCCAAGAGCTTACCTTCCAAAATGTATGACATGGGAAGGAGAGCGCTGACACACAGCCAGGTGTTCAGGGTTGGCATTGGCAGAGCTCACTCACAAATCACGCAGACAGGGGGCTCTAGGCAGAGGTGACCAGAGCACATCTGACCCTAGTGTTCCTCTCCTCACCACAGCCCAGACCAACAATGAATACCACAGTAGACAGTTTCCATAGAGCCGCTCACAACCCCTGCACTTCCAGGACTGGACACAGGGGGGTGCCCTGCGCCCACGGTGTCCACTCAGGCCGCAGGGGTCCTGTGGGCCGAGGTGAGCTTGCAGTTTTGTAAGGAGGTGTGCAGCCCGCTGGGCCTCCCTGCTGCTCCCAGCATGAGGGTACGGCTTCTGGCTGGAGGAGGACTCGGCAGCAGGGCCACGCTGCTCTCCAGGTGCTGGGACAAGTTAGGAAGGGCTGGCTAGTCCGAGCCATCTCTGGTTCTTAGTTACTGCTGACCGCTATTTGAGTCTTGCTCCCAGTCCATCACTTCTATTAGTAAAAGCTGACCTGAGGGCAGAGGTTCCAGGCCTAGGTGGAGGGAGGGAGAGGCTTTGATGCCTACTGAGTCACAGGCTTGCTTTGGGCAAGCAAGCTGACCAGGGAAGGCTCTGTTGCAGGTCAGAGGCCCATGAGATTTATGAATGGGGTCGCGCCGAGGGCCATGTTATGCCTACAAAGTTGTGGAAGGTCAAAGAAGCCACAAGGCCTAGAGGTAGTATGGGAGCTGAAGGCCAGAGACCATGTGATCATTTGGGCGTGAGGGAGACTGAAGATCTCTCCTGGCAGTGGACCCTCCTCGTGTAGCCCTCCTGGTCTGGCCTGCAGGGCTTTACCCACCATGGCTGACCTGGGCGTGTGTCTGAGGCTGGGGGGACAGTAGGCCATTTCTACTCCCCAGGGCTTGGACAGAGATGGAGGCCTCTCGACGGGCAGGTCTCGGGGGTGGGCAGGCAGCAGGCCTTATCTCTCTCCACTGCTCAGGGAGTGTTTCTCTGACTGAATGGCTCAGGTGCACAGTCTTATCCTAAACTTGACCCCAAGGCTATAATTAAAGGTTCAGGTGGAAGGGATTATGACGGAGGTGGGGCTGAGAACTAGCCCCCCGCCGTGGGAGGCAAGTCGGAGCTACCAGAGATAACATTGAGAGAGCCTTCCTCCTTCCTCAAAGTCTTCGGGGTGGAGAAGCAGGGGGCCTGGAAGAAGTTCTGCTCTTAGGAAAAGTGGTTTCCAGGAAGAAGATGAGTGAGGTCAAGTTCATAGTGGGATCTAGTCTCGTCCTCAATTCATCAGTTATAAACACACTGATCAAGGCACAATTGTCCTCCGTATGAGTGGCAGCTGTGGTCCTGGAACTGGGACCACATCAACACGGCATGGAAACAACCGGAGAGCACATTGTGCCGATGGCTTTTGTCACTGTCATGTCAGTATGTTGGGTCATTCTGATTTGTTATTGTTTTGTCAGTGGTGGGGCTTGAACTCAGGGCCTGAGCACTGTCTCTGAGCTCTTCAGCTCAAGGCTAGTGCTCTACCACTCTATATACCACTGTATACCAGGTGTATACCTGACCTGTCCTTAGATATACCTGGCTGGTTGCCTCTCCATCCCACCTAACCATCCATCCACCCAGTCTCACCCAGCCTCCTCTAGGCCCCCAGATTTAGTGAACACACCCCCATGGGTTCCACTCCAGCAAGGGTAGCACACGGTGTACAGACATGGATCTGAACAAGGCTCAATTACCTGAATAAACATAGGAGAGCAGGAGGGGAAGGCTACCTAGAAGGTGCGCGGAAGGGAAGGGACCCTGAGGCATGGGTCTGGTGACCAGGTCTCTTGGGCTCTGGGGCTCTGGTGATCAGGTCCCTTGGGCTCTGGTGACCAGGTCTCTGGGGCTCTGGTGACCAGGTCTCTGGGGCTCTGGTGACCAGGTCTCTGGGGCTCTGGGCCTCTGGTGACCAGGTCTCTGGGGCTCTGGTGACCAGGTCTCTGGGGCTCTGGTGACCAGGTCTCTGGGGCTCTGGTGATCAGGTCTCTGGGGCTCTGGTGACCAGGTCTCTGGGGCTCTGGAGACCAGGTCTCTGGGGCTCTGGTGATCAGGTCTCTGGGGCTCTGGAGACCAGGTCTCTTGGGCTCTGGGGCTCTGGTGACTAGGTCTCTGGGGCTCTGGGGCTCTGGAGACCAGGTCTCTGGGGCTCTGGTGACCAGGTCTCTGGGGCTCGGGGCTCTGGAGACCAGGTCTCTTGGGCTCTGGGGCTCTGGTGACCAGGTCTCTGGGGCTCTGGAGACCAGGTCTCTTGGGCTCTGGGGCTCTGGTGACTAGGTCTCTGGGGCTCTGGGGCTCTGGAGACCAGGTCTCTGGGGCTCTGGTGACCAGGTCTCTGGGGCTCGGGGCTCTGGAGACCAGGTCTCTTGGGCTCTGGGGCTCTGGTGACCAGGTCTCTTGGGCTCTGGAGACCAGGTCTCTTGGGCTCTGGTGACCAGGTCTCTGGGGCTCTGGTGACCAGGTCTCTGGGGCTCTGGTGATCAGGTCTCTGGGGCTCTGGAGACCAGGTCTCTTGGGCTCTGGGGCTCTGGTGACCAGGTCTCTTGGGCTCGGGGCTCTGGAGACCAGGTCTCTGGGGCTCTGGAGACCAGGTCTCTGGGGCTCTGGTGACCAGGTCTCTGGGGCTCGGGGCTCTGGAGACCAGGTCTCTTGGGCTCTGGGGCTCTGGTGACCAGGTTTCTTGGGCTCTGGAGACCAGGTCTCTTGGGCTCTGGTGACCAGGTCTCTGGGGCTCTGGAGACCAGGTCTCTGGGGCTCTGGAGACCAGGTCTCTTGGGCTCTGGTGACCAGGTCTCCGGGGCTCTGGTGACCAGGTCTCTTGGGCTCGGCGCTGTGGTGACTAGGTCTCTGGTGATGGAGGTTTGCGCAGGACATGGAGCAGAGGCATTCATTGATGATCAGACCTGATTGTTCCACAAGGATTGGATCTGGGATTGGATGAGGAGCGGTGACATAGTGCTGTTGGTGAGACCAATGTGAGAATGGAAGCTGCTGCCCAGACATTTGGGGCCTGGAAAAGGAAGGGGCACGGGAAGACTGCCATGTGGTAGGGCTGGAGGTCAGGACTGACTAAAGGTCAGGACTGATAAGGGACAGCTGGGAGGGTCCAGGGCCTAACAAGGTAAGGGAGGTAGGTGGAAAGGTCGCAGGGGACCTGGGGCCATCAGATGTCAGGCAGAGGATAGATGAAGTGGAGGAGATGAAGGCTGGCGATGGTGCTTGGTTGGGGGTTTGGGGGAGGAGGAGGAGGTGGAGTGGTGGTAATGGAGGTAGCACAGACAGGCCCACAGGAGGGCTAGGGGCTTACATGGAGAGAAGGGTGAGACAGTCCCCAGAGAGAAAAGTTAGAGTCCAGGGAATGCCAGAGCCCAGCCAGTGCCAGAGCGAGCTGGACAGCTCCACCACGGCCCAGGGCCTAGTTTGTAAGAGACAGTGTAAGCGATGCTTTTGCTTGGCCTGTGAATTAACTAAAAGCATAAATCAACTAAAATTCACTTGGCTGTGCTCTTTACTCTCAACCTTACTTCTGAAGTTACTTTGTAATTACCTTGGGCTCCGTGAAGAACAAAATTCACTGATAATCACCTGTGGCAAGAGACAAACTGCTCCCCAACGGGCAATGCCTTATCACAAAGAAAACCAGCAGAGTCTACAGACCATCTTCCAGCTCCCCAGAGACAAAGACTTGAGCACTAATGGTCAACTGCGCTGTACCTGTGACTTGAGACTGGTTTTTTTTGGTTGTGGGGCCTGAACTCTGGGCCTGGGCACTGTTCCTCAGCTCTTCAGCTCAAGACTAGCGCTCTATCACTTGAGCCACAGCGCCACTGTGGTTTTCTGTGTATGTGGTGCTAAGGAATCGAACCCGGGGCCTCGTGTGTGCAAGGCAAGCGCTCTACCAGTGAGCTACCTTCCCAGCCCATTGAGACTGCTGTAGAGATTTCATACTTCACACTGTCTCCTCTTCTGTTTGAACCTGGGGCAATGAGGTGTACCTCTGAAGATGTCTGAAGTGTTTTCCAATGGCTACAATGTAATGAATCTCTGTGTGTTGATTTCCCAGAGCTAACATGAGGTGCCTGGAATTTGGGCCTCAGGAAGTATCTGCTGAGTTCTGCAGCGTGACTGGAAGCCCACTGAGGAAGGAGGTTGTCTGCTGGGAAGACCGTACAGTGTTCTGAGCAGGCTTCTGGAACAACTGGTGGTGAGGGCGTCATCTGAGGATGGGAAGGCTGCAGCTGGGCCAGCCATCCCGAGTTGGAGACGAAGCAGCTCTGATTGTACAGTAGTATGGCCGGCACTTCAAGGTTTATTTTCAATCTTGCCGCCTTTCTCCTCTTGCAGTTCAAGCCCACCTCCCTCCAGTCCGCTTCACTGTGGAGTGAACACCCTTTCCAGAGCTGCCTCAAGCCCCTCAGTCAATGCAAGGCCACATGCCAGGCCATGCTCTCCCCAGCAGGTGTCCTTTCTGCCAAGTCCCGTGACCAGAAGGGACGGCTGTAGCTTCCAGCCACCTGGCTGGAATGCAGGGAGGTACCCTACAGAACCTTGCTAACTAAGGTTGTCCCCTACCCTGCAGTGACTCCACACCCCCTCAGGGGCCAGGTGGTTTCCAAGGTCCATGTCTCCACCAAACCAGCCAGAACCCCCACTGTCCCCATGGAGAGTGTCCCCCAAGGCAGCTGTGGGCCATCTTGAGGACTGGGCCCGTTTCTTGGGTGTTAAAGGAGAGGTGACCTTGGTGTTAGGGGTCAGTGCTGTGGCTGGCGGTGCATGCCCAGATGTCATTGCCGGAAGACCAGGTAACTCAAGGGGTCATCAAATGCAGAGCTGGACTCTCCCTTCTCAGGCCTCTGCTATCTGGGCACAACCAGCTGAGATACTCAGGTGGATCAGGGCGCAGGTGCAGAGCGAAGACCCAAATAGTAACTAAGCTGGTGGAGCTCAGGAGTGTGCTTAATTACCAATAAAACAAAATCCAGGTCATTTGCTCATGATGACATAGCTAAGCATGAATTCAGACGAAGGTTCCTGTTCTAGGCCAAATTTGTTCTCAAATTCTAGGGATTAAACAGGAAGGGCTAGTCTCTAGCTGGCCCTTTTCAGGCGGGAACTGCGGATGTCGGCCTGGTTCTGAGTCTGGTCCCCCAAGTTCAGAACCAAGAACACCGAGCTCCAAGTGGGGTCACCTCTGCACACCACACTCGGTCATGCAGCACAGGGAGTTGGACCTTGTCCACCGCCAAGTTAACTCAGTGGCTCAGCCATTCTGCACTGCACCCCAGCATACAGCCACAGCTGGGAAGTGAATGCACACTTATGGCGTGCTGGCAGCCAGAATCTTGAGTGCTGGAGCCCAAGGCTAGTCCTCCTGCAGGGACAGAGGCTGCCAACCTGCTAACACCACTGACAAGCGGAAGGCCAGAGGAGGCAGGGACAGCGCCATCTAGCTGTGGAGGCTGCTTCTGCCTGAGACAGCTCCACACTGCGGGTCCCTGTGGACTGGGGCAGTCAGACTTCCTCTGGTAGTCAGGCATGGCCCTGTGACTCACGTGTTCTTTTCTGTCAGGAACGGGCTGCTGGGATGGTGACCTTCGTCAGCTTCCCGATCCCTGCAGGTGGGTCTTACCTCACTTGGAGAGCTGCAGGAAAAGCTCTCAGCATGAAGGCACTGGAGCCTTACCGTGCACAGCCCCGAGGTCACGTTAACCCTTCCCCGCCTTCACGCGGACTCTCACCCAACTCTTGCTCAGGTCAGGGTGCCCTGGTTTGGAGGAGGCAAAGGTGTCACGGGTGTGAATGCGTGGATCCCTGAAGGCAGAGGGGGCAGAAGGAGAAAGGGGTCACTATGGCATCTGACAATAAGGACAGGACTTGCTCCTTAGGTGACTGAGCGCAAGCCTCTGCCCCGATCCTGTGTGCAGTGGAAAGTGAGGAGGCAGAGCGAAGGCCCTGGCCCCCAAGTTCTAGGGCAGGCTATCTTTAGGCATAGGCGTAGCCTGAAAGCTAAGAAAAGAACCGTAAACAGGACAAAGCAAAGGCGTTTATTGTCAGAACATTTCTGAACTGCACTGGTAAAGATCCAGCAGGTGGACATGGGTGGAAATACGGATTCCACTTTCAATCTCGTCCTCATCATCTGAGGCCTGAAGGACCCTTTCACCACTCAGGCTGCTTTTCCAGAGGGCGAGCAGCTGAACACAGGTAATCCTCTCTGCTGCCAGTTTCCTGGGCCAGGAAATGCCTCCTTGGGTGAGGCTGAGTGGAGCACTGGAGCGGCTCTAGGTGAGGATGTCCTGAGCCTGGTGCTCTACCAGCATCTCCATGCTCTTCACATCGGTGCACCACAGCTCCAGCCGGTCCTTCATTCCTGTGATCTGAAGGCAAATCAGGACCAGTGTGTCAGGACCAGTAAGTCACAGGCAACACAGGACCATGTTATGTCTCCAGATCACTCCTGGGGCAGTGGTAAGAATATCAGAGCTGGAGGTAGGGGTGTGTGTATGATATGATCACCCCTGTTAATTCCTATCACAAGGACATTATTAAAGAGAACAGGTGAGAATAGAGGAAATCCGCAGGATTAAATTCCAGCAATACGAGTAAGAAGGATTTGAGCTCAAATCACAAAACCAGGAACACATTTGATTTGAGTACCAATTTTGAGATTATAACCAGCATGTTGTCGCTCTAAGCTTCTAAATGCAGTGCTCAAACCCTAGGTACATGAAACTGACTTCCTGTAGCAGTAATCCCATCTCTAACCCTCTTGTTGAGCAATGACTCCCTCCCAGGTGGCATGTGCCACAGGAAGCTAGGACCCCACAGGTGCCGCCTCCCTCTGGGAAGGCGGGCAGCCTCAGTCACCTCACCTGCTGCAGGTCCAGCACTCGGGGCTGCACCCAGGTCATGTGCACCCGCTTGTCCACCTCATCTATGCTGCCTCTCACCAGTCCCACCGAGAGCGCCTTCATCACCAGCAACTCCACCTGTTTGAGGACTTGTGTGAGACACTCTGGGTGCACACAATACTGCTTCTGCTGGCAGGGTGGGGTGGGGGGAACGGGCCGGGGCACAGTGCTCACAGAGGCCCTCCTCTGCCTGGAAGACACACATTCAGTTGCCTGAGCTCTTCAGTACCCCAGGCCAAGAACTGTACCTCATTCACTGTGATTTTAGCACTTTTGGCAATTTCTTCAAAAGTAAGCTGTCGGTGATTGGCAGGCCGTGTGAAAGTCATCTGAAAAAAATGTTATTTAAAACAATTTTCCCAAATAAGAATGGTCGGAGAACTGATTGGTAAGGATTTTTTGGTCAAAACCTACTCTGAAAATGGAGAACCCCCTTGTTAGTATCCCACATACTACAGCCATGTGTTTTACTATAAAGAAACTCAGGAAAGGTGGGAGGGGCCCTCAGGGTCCAGCAGCCTGATGGCAGCCTGGATGCATGGACAGACTGCTTCCCGGGTGCTTCTTACCTCCATCAGGCACAGCAACTGGATCTTCCTCAGAAGCTGGGCTTCATTGGCTGCTAAATCAGGCTGCAAAAAGACAGAGACATCTCTCATGTTTCAGCTGATCAATTACTTAACCTAGGTGTTTTTTGTTTTTGTTTTGTGCTGGTCCTGCGGCTTGAACTCAGGGCCTGGGCTGTCTCTGAGCTTCCTTTGCTCAAGGATAGCACTCTACCACTTGAGCCACAGCTCCACTTCTGGCTTTTTGGATAGTTTAATGGACATAGGAGTCTCACAGACTTTCCTGCCCTGGCTAGCTTTGAATTGCAGTCCTCATCCTGTATTTCAGGACTCCTGAGCAGCTAGGATTACAGACACGAGCCATCAGTGCTGGGCTTAACCTAGGCTTTATTATGGTGCATTCAACAAAAAGAAACTGGGCAAACCCAAAATATTATACTGTGGGTTGATAAAGTTCATTGACAAATGATATACTAACTTCCTTTTATGCAGGAAATGAAAGACTTTTATGAGCTGTTACTACCAACAAGGACTCTGTGAGACAAGATTAGTAATGGTATCACAAACACTGCCAGGTACCCCCAGCCTCTCCTGGCACAGGCACCTCCAGGAAAGGACTTGTCCTGTGCTCCTGGAGGCTCCCAGTGGCATTGCTATCCATCAGCATGGTGCGGAACTCCTCTGAGGAGCCCCTGAGTCCTGGGACTTGTGCTGAATCAAGTAACAAGTGTCTGGTTTATAAAAGAAAATCGTGTTCTAATATGAACTAGCACTCTTTTGTGAGGCCTGCATATTCTCTCCTGCCAACAGACCAGCAAGTTATTTGGTGAACACAGAATTAAACTAATGGCAGTTGATGACTTAATGCAAACACTGATAACACACAGCAGCAGGCAGAGTGGTTTGCACCTATAACCCTAGCACTTGGGAGACTGAGGTGGGAGGATCTCCTGGCCCACAAGTCAGCCTGGGAAATACAGTGAGATTCCATCTCAAGATAAAAAACAAAAACGATCATGAAACCTTACTCTCCTCAGCAGGAGCGTTTCCAGCCTAGTCACTGGTATAACGAACCTCTGATCTTACTCTCCCTTTATAAACTGCTATGGCTAGCCAATTGGTGTGGTCCCCCCACCCCTCTCTGGGGGGTGGGTGGCTACTGAGGTTTGAACTTAGCCTTATGTTTGCTACACAGGTTGTCTACCGCCTATATCATGCTCCTAGCCTTCTGCTTTCTTTACTTTTCAGGTAGGGGGACATCAGGGATGGACATATTGACACATCCACTCACCCAGACAGCAGTCAACTGCACAGTGTTTTCTGTACAGCTGGAAGAAGGCAACACGAAAGCTGGCTCACGGAGATGGAATCTTGCTAGCTTTTTCCCCTGGACTGACCTCAAGGCCTGATCTTACTATCTTTTTTTTTTTTAATATATTTTTATATTTTTATTTTTATTTTTTTGGTCCAGTCGTGGGGCCTGAACTCTGGGCCTGGGCGCTGTCCCTCAGCTCTTCAGCTCAAGGATAGCGCTCTACCACTTGAGCCACAGCGCCACTTCCAGCTTTTTTTCTTTTTGCTTATGTGGTGCTGAGGAATCGAACCCAGGGCCTCATGCATGCAAGGCAAGCGCTCTACCACTGAGCCACCTTCCCAGCCCTGATCTTACTATCTTTACTTCCCAAGTAGTTGGGATTATAGGTGTGAGCTACTGTACCCAGCTTTTTTTTTTTTTGACAAGGTCTTCTAATATTGCTCAAGCCAGTTTCCAAGTGCAAGGCTCAAGCGATTGTCTGACTGCAGCTGGGACTACAGGTATGGGTCACTGTGCCCACTCTATGAGCGCACATTTCTGCACAGATGCCAGTACACAGACTCAGTTAAGGCCGACTAAGTCTAGTACTTCTTGCCTCCTCTGGGATCCTACGTTCATACCCATCCTGCTCCATTATATATGAACTTTGCAAGTTTAAGCTTTAAGAAAGTGGAAGTTTCAGGAAAATACATAATCAAGAACACAACCACAATTCCTACTACAGTTAACACCAGCAATTTTGCTACTAGTTTCACTAAAAAAGGCTTGACTTATCACTAAGCACCTCTTGCTAACTCCTCCCACCACCATGCTCCTGTGTGGCCCCCCCATCCTGTGGTTCCGGCTGCACTGCATTCCTGAGAGTGACTCCCTCTCCTTGCATTTTCTCCACTCTTTCTCACACTAAGCGACTGCCTGCTTATGTAGCTGCACACACATGCTTACTCAGTTTAGCAAGCATACTAAGCATTTGCTTTTCCCTTACTATTTCACGTTTCCCCGGAGGGGGTAACATCCTTTCATCCAGCACCGACGAAGGTGTTGATTCTGTTCTTCTAACGCCCAGGCCAGTTCTTCCCTCAGGAGGTTGACACCTTTTTATCTGCACCTTCCGTGCAGATGAAGGTGTATGTACGTACTGCTCTTTTATACACCTTCTACTCTTTCTTTAGGGTTAAGCATCACTGACCATCTGCTGCCTTGGTGTGCTACTGCCCCCTCTGTGCCCAAGGCCTCCTGGGCGCTAGACACGTGTAGAGCAAAGGCCAGGTGAGTACTTGTTTGGTGAGTGGACACGTGTAGCCAGTGGCACACGGGGCCTACCTGCTGGCCCCAGGCAGTCTTAAGTGTCTGGAATCTGTCTACAGCGCCGCTGTTGAAGGCATAAAGGGTATCAATCAGCCACTGCCGGTCAGTGCTTCTCAGAGACTCCAGAACAGGGTGCATGAGCTGTGGAGAGGAGACATCAGCAGGCAGAAGGCAGCCTCCCTCTCCCCTGCTCCATCAAGGAATCTATACAGGTCAACTTACAAGTTCTCCAAAGTTAAAAACTCCCTCGCCGAGAAGTCCTGCGAGCCCCAGTGTGAAGGCTCTCTCCTGCTGCTCTGACACTGAGACAAGAACATACCAATCATATCCAACTCTTGTTTGGCCTTGAAAAGCCAAACAAAGTAACAAAACATAACACAAGTAAGAGAACACAGTCTTGGCAGCTTCTTCTTAAAGTGTTGAGCCAATCTGGGTTACAATAGGAATCACATAGAAATGAATGTTATGGATGGAGCAATCAGATCACTAATTGTTTCCAAAATGCATGTGAATTTGTTCAACATTCAGTTTGTTCTTTCCAGAGTAATGAGTTTCTTAGAACCATCCTGGTCCTGCCATGGGAAGTAAAACTGCCACTCAGCTGTCTGAATGTCACCTCAGTCTGCATTTATTAAAACTAGAACAAAGCCGGGCGCTGGTGGCTCACGCCTGTCATCCTAGCTACTCAGGAGGCTGAGATCTGAGGATCACAGTTCAAAGCCAGCCCGGGCGGGAGAGACCGTGAGACTCTCATCTCCAATAAACCACCATAAAACCGGAAGTGGCGCTATGGCTCAAGTGGTAGAGTGCTCGCCTTGAGCTGAAGAGCTGAGGGACAGCGCCCAGGCCCAGAGTTCAAGCCCCACGACCAACAAAAAATAAATAAATAAATAAATAAATAAATAAATAAAATAAAAATAAAACTAGAACAAGCCAGCTTTCTGCTCCCTTGACATCAAGCCCTCTATTCTCTGGGCTGCAGTAGTTGCGTTTCCAGTGTATTTTTCTTGATCTGCAAAGCTGCACCAGCATTTTTTAGAGTTTCTGATCCCTTAGCTTCACCAGCATATTTTGAGGTCTATCTATACTATACTGTTGTTTTGGGGTTTTTTGGGGGGAGGGGGTGGGGGGGAGGAGACTTGAACTCAGGGCCTGGGTGCTTTCTTTGTGCTTCTTTTGCTCAAGGCTGACACTACCACTTGAGCCACAGCTTCCCTTTTGGCTTTTTAGGTAGTTTTAGTGGAGATAAGATTCTCACCTGTGGCTCATGCTTATAATCCTAGCTACTCAGGGGGCTGCTATCTGAGGATCACAGTTCAAAGCCAGCCTGGGCAGGAAAAGTCTGTGAGATGCCTATCTCCAATTTACCACCTGAAAACTGAAGTGGCACTCTGGCTCAAGTGGTAGAGCACTTGCCTTGAGCTGAAGAGCTCAGGGACAGTGCCCAGACCCAGAGTTTGAACCGTAGGACTGACCCCCGCCTCCAAAACAAAAAGCTCCAACTTTCCTGTCCTGGCTGGCTTTGAACTGTGATTCTAAGATTACAGGCATGAGCTACCAGTACCTAGCTTATGCTGAAATTTTTTTTTTTTTTGGGTCCGGTCGTGGGGCCTGAACTCTGGGCCTGGGCGCTGTCCCTCAGCTCTTCAGCTCAAGGCTAGTGCTCTACCACTTGAGCCACAGCGCCACTTCTGGCTTTTTTCTTTTTGCTTATGTGAGGCTGAGGAATCGAACCCAGGGCCTTGAGCATGCAAGGCAAGCGCTCTACCACTGAGCCACCTTCCCAGCCCCTTATGCTGAAATTTTTATGCAAATGCATACTTTTCTTTCTTTCCCAAAGCTCTGGCCAACTTTCTTTCTACTTGTCAGATCCTTGAAAGACTCTAATCCAGAGCTTGGTTTTCAGAAGCCCTCAGCTCTAGGGAATTTCAGGGACCTCCATCTTGCAGGAGATCAGAAGGTCCTTGTATCACATACTATACTTCCTGTAAGACCTCTGACTTAGGTAACAGTATGAACCTGGAGAAGATGAAGGGATTAGTAGGACTTAGCCTTGCTGTCATACACATTAAGTGCTGGAGACCAATAAGTTATAAACCAGAGCTACAGAATCTTTCTACTTTACTTCAGAGGATGAACCCACCTGAATGAAGCTGAACCTACTTCCTCCAGCACCTCATAACTGCTGTGCTCAGCAATATGCCTGTGTGACATGAACTGTAAAGGCTCTGTTACCTGGTAGATCCTTGATGTCAACGCAGCCCAGAAACCGTAGAGCGTCCTTGTAGTAGGATGCATGGTTCCCAATTGTTTGGTAGTATTTACTGGATAGGTCATAGAAACGACTATGAACGGACGTCACTCCGGGGAGGCTGCTGAGCATCTCTTCCACATCTTCAATTGTCTCCTACACACAGGAAGTGTAATTGTCCTCCAATTTAAAGATTTAAAAAGTAACAAAAACAAAAAGCATATACTGCAAAGTGAGGCACTGATAAACGCGACACTAGAAAACTTAACCTCTAGTAAATTTGCAAGAGTACAATGACATAAAAATACCAAGGGAGGGCTGGGAAGTTGGCTCAGTGGTAGAGCGCTTGCCTTGCATGCTTGAGGCCCTGGGTTTGATTCCTCAGCACCACATAAGCAAAAAGGAAAAAGCCGGAAGTGGCACAGGCCCCCCAACCGGACCCCCCCCCCAAAATATCAAGGGACAGGCTGGGAAGTTGGCTCAGTGGTAGAGCGCTTGCCTTGCATGCTTGAGGCCCTGGGTTCGATTCCTCAGCACCACATAAGCAAAAAGAAAAAAAAGCCGGAAGTGGCACTGTGGTTCAAGCGGTAGAGTGCTAGCCTTGAGCTAAAGAGCTGAGGGACAGCGCCCAGGCCCAGAGTTCAGGCCCTACGACCGGACCCCCTCCCCCCCCCCCCAAAAAAAATCAAGGGACAAAGGCAGGAAGCATCAGGAGTCTGGGGGCTCACACACCTCATACTCAATTCTTCTCCAGAAACACACATGGGAGACTGCTCACATACACAATAAACTAGACATAGAGATGATAATAAATTACGTGTAGAAGCAACTTATATCCCTTCACCGCATTTGTAAGTTGTGAAACAACACATGGTAGAAGAAAACTTGGGTAAAAGTTGCCTACATCTATACATGATGGCCCTAAAACCAGAGGAGTAGAGATTAAGAGTTGTACACATCTGCCTGGACAAGGAAGTATGCACTGAGAGGCCCCAGTGAGGAGGAACAGGGTTGGGAGCACAGTGTGCTTACTGCATATGCTGCTCTGCTCCTGACCTGGTTGGAACTCAAGGATGGCCAGTTACAGAATTCCTTACTGTCTCACAGTGGCCATGTGTCTTAAATAAAATCAGTGTAACAAGTATGCACAAGATCCTGGATGGGTAGCAATAATTAAAAGGCATTTTTTTTTTTTTAAGGCAAGGAGAACTTCCAACCCTTACCCCACCAACCTATTTTCATTAATATCATGGTTACCAAAATCAAAACCAAACCAAACAAAAATACATGCAGTCTCTGGTTAAACAAAATAGATGACTAGCCAGGCATCTATAATCCTAGTGACTCAGGAGGCTGAGATCTGAGGATCAAGGTTCAAAGCCAGCCTGGGCAAGAAAGTCTGTTAAGACTTTTCTCGACTCAAACACCAAAGAACCCAAAGTGGAACTGTGGCTAAAGTGGTAGTGCTAAAAAGCTCATCAGGGACAGTGCCCAGGCCCTGAGTTAAAGTCTCAGGACTAGCACCACCCCACCAGCCCCACCCCACTCTCCTCCCCCTTTACCCCCCAAGGACTAACTATATACTTTGGTCTCACTGTTAACCATACTCCACATTTGTCCCCCAAACTGAACAAAGATAAAAGAAAGGCAAGACAGGAAACTTCAACAAGAGTTTTTGAGGCAGAAAGAAGATGGAGGAGCACATGACCTGCCAGTAGTGAGGAGGCTGCACCTGGCCAGCAAGAGCCCAGGAATGTCACCTAGCCAAGGCGAAGTGGAGATCTGACAGAATGGAAAGCTGTGGTCACACAGGCAGTGTTCTTTTGTTTTAAGGATAGCAGGCTTCATATGAACAACTCACTATGAAATGATTTTGAGAAAGAAAAATCACACACACGCATGCACACACACAATTAGGCAAAAGTGGCAAAATGTAATCACTGGGGAATCTGGATTAACTCAGTACAGGTTGTTCATGCCTGTAACCCTAGATTCTCAGGAGGTTGAGATCTGAGGATTAGAGTGCAAAGCTAGCCTTAGCACAAAAGTCTGAGACTCTTATCTACAATTAACCACCAAAAAGCCAGAAGTGAAGCTGTGGCTCAAATAGTAGAGCACCAGCCTTGAGCAAAAAAGCTAAGGGAGAGCACCCAAGCACAGAATTCAAAGACCTATCAGCAGAACAAAGAAGGGGAAAAAAAAAAAAGGAAATATGAGTGCTATTTTGCACCTTTTCTATAACTCAAAACTATTTTGAGTTAACAGTTAAAGAGAAGGGAAGTTTTTTTTTTTTTCAGTTCCCCCCACTCCCAGTTTTAAACCACAGATAAATAGGTTATTATGGTAACCTTACCTTTGTAGCCTGTAAGTCCCCAATGTTTAATTTTAAGGCTCCAATTGCTGTTTTACACAGGATCACTGCCTCATCGCTACTTTTTACCTAACAATATCAAAAACAAGAGAAACTCAGAATGTGGGCAGCAAATTCACAAAGTGAGTCACTACTTGGTCATTGATCTCACTTTCAAGCCAGGAGATTAAAGGCTTCTAAAGAGGAACATTCAAGTCTCATATATTCCCACAGGTGCTGTTAAAACTTTATATTCACCTTCTCACGAGTCTTTTCCAGAAAAGTAAGAGCTACATTAGGATCTAGAAGAGAAAGAAGAACAAAGTCAGGCTCACCAGCAGCAGAGTTTCTACTAGCCAACACCTTGCAGGGTTAGATCAGAAGGTGTAATAAAAACTTAACTCAATCTAATGTTTTTTTCTTTCTCTTTCCTTGGCAGTATGGGGATTGAGCTCAGGGCTTTGTGATTGTCAGGCAGGTGCTCTACCACTTGAGCCAACCTCCAGCCCTTACTGCTTTGGTTATTTTTCAGGTAAGGTCTTGGGCCTTAGCCTAGGCTTGTTGAGATAAACCCTATCTCATTTAATTTTTGCTGGAACCATGATCTTCTAAATCCAACTACCCAATGTAGTAGTTGAGATTACAAGTATGTGCCAGTGGGGTTTTTTGGTGCTGGTCCTGGGGCTTGAATTCAGAGCTTGAGTGTTGTCCCTGAGCTTTTTTGCTCTCTACTACTCTACCACTTGAACTACAGCTCCGCTTCTGTTGTGTGTGTGTGTGTGTGTGTGTGTTTAATTGGAGATAAATCTCACAGACTTTTCTGCTTGGGCTAGCTTCAAACCGCAATCCTCAGCTTTGAACCAGAACCCTCAGATTACAGGTGTGAGCCACCAGTGACTGGTTTTTTTTTTTTTTTAAAAGACAAGTTTCTTAACTACATAGCCTAAGCTATATTTGCACTTGTGATTCACCTGCCTTAGCTTCCAGAGTACAAGGATTCAAAGTGTGCACTCCTCCCAGCCAATACTGTTTATTAAATTACATTTAATTACATTTCATTCAGTTAAAAGCCTATTTCAAGATCACTTTAACTACCACTTGATCTGTTCTACTATGAAACAAAATGAGGCTTACCGGTCATTTGTCTAACCACGTGAAGGATAATTTCTACCAGGGACAAAGGGTTCACCCTGAAATAATAACCACCAGCTTTTGAATGTCAAAAAATATCAACATATTTATTTTCAAAGTAAATAACTAATAAAAGGTTTTTTACCTGTGTTCAAATTCACTAATGAAATTTTCATAAAGCTGTGAAACCAAAACAGAAGAGTAAGTACAGGATGTCTTTCATTCTGCAAAATCAGATGTCAAAACCACTATTTTTAGTTAAAGAAGCTGCATCAGTATTACCAGGTGTAAATCAAAATGCCCATCATATACAAAGTAGCTGAGGAGACGGCAGACATGAACAGATTGCACTGATTCTGAAGGATAAGGTAGAAGACACTGGAGATTAGATTCTTCTCTAGGCCAGGCTGAACTAGGAAAATAAAACTAGGTACAGAGAAAAACACCAGAGAACACTGAGACCACTGGAAGAAGAAGACTGAAAGACAGTGGAACAGAGCATTGTTGAGGATACAAAGACATGCCAGTAAGTTGGACCGGATATGATCAGATGTGGGCTGGGCACAGGGAAGGCAGGTTGACAATGAACTTCTAAGGTCACAACTAGGTTAGCTGGGGAAAGGGAGTGTTCATGGTGGGTAAAGAGAAGAAACCTCCAGATAACTTCAATTTTGAAACGAGCATGATAGTTCTCTAGAATACAAAGCAGCAAGATGGAAATGTTGCTGTGTCAGTTATTTATATCTGGCATACAATCATCTAAATAAATATAATCATCCTTCTCCCAACAGGGGGATTATTACTCAAAAAGTTTGCTGATTTTTAAAAATTGGAGTACATAAACAAAAAACAGTGACTGTATTAATGAGTACCATTCATTTTACACTATGTGAACTTGGTCTTAACAACTTTCAAGGTTTATTTATCTATGAAAAAGTGAACTCAAATCTGCTGAGTGTCATATTACTACAAGAGCTGAGTGAACACTTTGCCATATATAAACAATTCAAAGGTTAAGACTGCAAAGATAACAATGAACTATATTTCACTATAGGATGTAGAACCTTGGAGAACAACTGTTAATACTTTTTTTTAAATCATTTTTCCAATGGTCAGCAAAAAACTTTATGCTTACAGACAACTGCAAGTTATTTTTGGTAGTAGAGTGGCAAATTGATGGATATAAACCATAAAAAGGGACTGGGAACGTGGCTCAGTGGTAGAGTGCTTGTCTTGCATGCATGAGGGTTCGATTCCTGAGCACCACATAAGCAGAAAAAGCTGGAAGTGGTGCTGTGGAAGTGGTGCTGTGATTCAAGTGGTAGAGCACTAGTCTTGAGCTGAAGAGCTGAGGGACAGCACCCAGGCCCAGAGTTCAGGCCCCACAACAGTCAAATAATAATAGTAATAATAATAATATTTTTAAAAAAACACAAAAAAAGTTTTCAGCTTTAGGAGGTGGAGTGGTAAAGTGGTAAGCTTCAGTATGTGCGATATAATGCATTAAGTGCTGGTGGCTCACACCTATAATCCTAGCTACTTAGGAGGCTGAGATCTGAGGACTGAGGTTCAAAGCCAGCTCAGGTTTTGAATCTCAAAGTCTCTGAGATGCTCCTCTCCAAATAACCAGAAGTGGAGGTATGGTTCAACTGCTAGAGCACTAGCTTTGAGCAAAAAAGCATAAGACCTTGAGTTCAAGACCCAGTACTGGCACACACACATTCACCCACACACACAAATTAACGATATAAACAAAATAATGTATTCAGGAAAAATAACTCATGTTACAATTATAGGTGCGCTATCAATAGAAATCTGATTCATTCAAAATCAGAAAAAGATGCCTGAGAAGATCTCAAGAGGCTTCTGAGTTCTTTCAGGGGATTCAGGCTAGAAAGTTTTTTTCCCTTTCCTGCTTACAAATCCTCAAAGTAATCTATTAAAAAGGCAGCATATTATGCTGTTGCCCCTTCAATCCTACTTCTCTCAAGTGAACAAATATTGTTTCTACATTACTAAGGTCAGAAGTATTTCCACAAGCAGAGTGGTAAAGAAGGGGAGTGAGAATTATCTACAAGGTTCCTATGGCAATCTTTCTTTGTATCATCCTCTATTTTGAACTTTCTATTCTTTTGGAACAGTTTCCCTGAAGTAAAATACAACAGCAACAAAAAACCAAAGTGGTTCAGGATTATAATCTCAGTTCTTAAGAAGCTTAAGATAGATGAGGATGGAAGTTCTAGACTACCCTGGCCTACATGACACTGAAAAAATGTGTAAATAATAAAAGATACCTGGACATGCTATAAGGTAGTATTTTAAGCTAGAATTTTATTTCATTCATCTATATCTATTCTCGTGTGTGTGTGTGTGCGTGCGTGCGTGCGTGCGCGCGCGCAGCCCTGGGGCTTTAATTCAGGGCCTTGGCATGGTCCCTGAGCTTTTTTTTGGTCAGTCATGGGGCTTGGGCGCTGACCCTGCGCTCTTCAGTTCAAGGGAGCACTCTACTGCTTGAGCCACAGCGCCACTTCCGGTTTTCTAGTGGTTTATTGGAGATAAGAGTCTCACAGACTTTCCTGCCCGGGCTGGCTTTGAATCTCGATCCTCAAATCTAAGCCTCCTGAGTAACTAGGATTACAGGCGTGAGCAACCGGCACCCAGCTTCCCTGAGCTTTTCTACTCAAGGCTAGCACTCTACTACTTGAGCCACAGCTCCACCTCCAGCTTTTTTTTTTTTGGGGGGGGGGGCGTAATTTATTAGATGTAAGAGTCTAACAGATTTTCCTACCTGAAATCTCAACCTCCTAAGTTAAGAGTACAGGCATGAGACACCAGCACCTGGCCTTTTCTTGTGGTGCTAGTCCTAAGACTTGAAGTCAGGGCTTGGGCACTGTCCATAAGCTTTTATGCCTAAGGCTAGTGCTCTACCACTCAAGAGTCTTCTGGACCTTCCAGCCTGGGCTGGCTTCAAATCATGGTCCTCAGATCTCAGCCTCTTGAAAAGGTAGAATTACAGGTATGTGCCACCAGTACCTGGCCAAAACAAAAACAAAAAAAACAGGGGCTGGGATGGTGGCTCAGTGGTAGAGCTCTTGCCTTGCATGCCTGAGGCCCTGGGTTCGATTCCTCAGCACCACATAAGCAAAAAGAAAAAAGCCGGAAGTGGCACTGTGGCTCAAGTGGTAGAGCACTAGCCTTGAGCTGAAGAGCAGAAGGACAGCGCCCAGGCCCAGAGTATAGGCCCCATGACCGGACCCCCCCCAAAAAAAACAAAAGACAGGTCTCACTATATTGCCTAGGCCATTGAACTTATGATCCTCTTGACTGAGTCTCCTGAGATTATATACCATTTCACTGTGTTTATTTTGTTTTGGTGGCGCTAAGGATAAAACAACAGGCTGCATGAATGCTAAGCACAAACTACAACTCAGTCTCATTCCCAGCTCTAGTCTAGAATCATAGAAACAAAAATTGTAGTTTTCTTTCTTTTTGGTGATACTGGGGTTTGAACTCTGGACCTTGTCAATGTGAGGTAAGCATTCTACCAATTGACCACACGTTAAGCCCTTTTGTGTTGTTATTTTTCAGATAGGGTCTGCCACTTTTTGCCTGGGTTGGCCTCCAGGAATAATGCTCTACCTATAATTCCCATGTTGCTGGGATTATAGCTGTGAGCCACCATTCCGGCTGAGACAATATCTGTCTCTGAAAGCTCTTCTGTGACTTGTTAGGTAGGTTAATCATTTAACTCTTAGGTCTGCTTCTAGGAAAAAAGAAAGAACAACAACCACAAAATTAAAAATAGTAGCTATTCCCCAAAGTTATAAAAAAATATAGAGTGCCTACAACAATCCCTGGCATAAAGTGATTTGATCTCATTATGATCATCACAAAGCAGTAGTCCTTAAACATATTCATAGGAAGTGGCGCTGTAGCTCAAGTGGTAGAGCGCTCGCCTTGAGCTGAAGAGCTGAGGGACAGCGCCCAGGCCCAGAGTTCAAGCCCCACGACCGACAAAAAAAAAAAATAAATAAATAAAAAATAAAAAAAAATCATAAGCCGGGCACTGGTGGCTCACGCCTGTAATCCTAGCTACTCAGGAGGCTGAGATCTGAGGATCACGGTTCAAAGCCAGCCCGGGCAGGAAAGACCGTGAGACTCCTATCTCCAATAAAACCACCAGAAAACCGGAAGTGGCGCTGTAGCTCAAGTGGTAGAGCGCTCGCCTTGAGCTGAAGAGCTGAGGGACAGCGCCCAGGCCCAGAGTTCAAGCCCCACGACCGACCAAAAAAAAAAAACATATTCATATAATCTGACTTATCACCATAAATGACTTACCTTAATGAGACCATCTCCTTGGGCAAAGCACGGGTCTTGCACAAAATCAAGCACCTGAAGTGTCAGCTGATGCCACAACCTGAAAAACATTATGCCCTTTAGAGCCATAAACTAACATGAAGTCACAAATATTTTCAACCTTGCCAGTCCTAGCAAACAACAAATGCTAACCAGTTTCCTTATTCTTTATAGGGCACAGTGTAAAGAATGCTAAGACTCTGCTACTAATGGTCATGCTACCTTGAGCTCCCTTATCCTAAGTCAGTTTTCCCAGCTATGAAATGGAAAACATCTTTCTAGACTTCGAAGGGTGATTGTTTCAACTGGAAACAATCTTGAAATTATGCAGTACTATATTGAAATCCAAGTTCTCCTACTTGTTAGCCAAGTATCTCAGGGGAGGCAAGAAAACAACTTCAGTTTTCTCATCTGTGGCTGAAGGATGGAATGAGCTAAAACATAAAACCTCTAGGACAGTGACATAACACCCTTCACATAAACACTAAAGGCGAATATTTAATAATGCAGATCAAATGTTACCTACCATTTGTCACACACTAAGAACTGATACTATCAGAAGCCTGACAGACACTATGAAGACATGTGAATGTTTGGGTGAAAGGCTGTTAAATGCCCCATGGTCAGTAGGAGGGATACTATGGGACTTGTCTCTTCATGGAGCAGCTCCCAATGCTGGTAATTTACTTTTTTGGTGGGTGGGGCTGTAATGGGGATTGAATTCAGGGTCTCCACTTGCTAAGCTGGTGCTCTATCTCTTGAGTCCAGCCCCGCCCCTTTTGCATTGGTTATTTACCAGGTAAGGTTTGCTTTGTTCCCTGGTAGGCCTGGGCTGCAATCCTCCAAGTTGTTTCACAAAGTTGTTGGGCTAACAAGGGCCAGCTACTTTTCCCCCTCTGGCTGAGATAACAGGCCCACACTACTGCACATAGCTTTTGGTCATGATACTCTCTCAACCTTTTTGCTGGGGCTCCAACTGCAGTCAGCGACCTCCACCTCCCAGACAGGGACACAGGCTTGAGTCGCCTGGCCAAACGCTAGTAACTTACGGTGGATCTAAATCTCATCCTGTTTCTAAACAAACCCAAACTCTGAGACCTCTCCGGAGCAAGAAGCACAACGTGAAGTGGAAAGTAGGGACAGGAAGTACTGGGGCATCCCTGTAACCGGTCGCAGAACGCACCAATCGCACGGCTGACTGGTGTGGGCTCCAGGCCGTGGGAAAGGTCACTGTGACACGTGACACGCGGAGGAGCCCCGGGACCTGCCGCTCCCTGTGGAGCGGCTGCCACCGCGCGCTGGCCCCGGGCCGCCACGACCCTGCGGGCCCTGCGGCAGGGCCAGAGGGAGGCGCTGGGAGGCCGGCCGGCCGGGGAGCGGCGACTCCTGCCCCCAGCCGCTGCGGACCGGCTCGGGCCCCGGGGTCCCGGGGCCGCGCCCGCGCCGCCCCGCGCCCGCGCCCGCGCCGCCTCCCCGCGCCCGCGCCGCCCCGCGCCCGCGCCGCCTCCCCGCGCCCGCGCCGCCTCCCCGCGCCCGCGCCGCCTCCCCGCGCCCGCGCCGCCTCCCCGCGCCCGCGCCGCCGCCCCGCGCCCGCGCCGCCCCGCCCCGCGCCCGCGCCGCCGCCCCGCGCCCGCGCCGCCGCCCCGCGCCCGCGCCGCCTCCCCGCGCCCGCGCCGCCCCTCTCCCGCGCCCGCGCCGCCCCGCGCCCGCGCCGCCTCCCCGCGCCCGCGCCGCCTCCCCGCGCCCGCGCCGCCCCTCTCCCGCGCCGCCCCTCTCCCGCGCCGCCCCTCTCCCGCGCCGCCTCCCCGCGCCCGCGCCGCCCCTCTCCCGCGCCGCCCCTCTCCCGCGCCGCCCCGCGCCCGCGCCGCCTCCCCGCGGCCGCGCAGGCTCCCGGGCTCACTTCTTGGTGTAGAGCTCCTCGAGTCGGTGCCACACGGCGGCCTGCCCGGGCCCGGAGCTCTGGCTCTGCTGCAGAAAGCCCGGCACGTCCTTCATGGTGGCCGAGCTCGGGTCTCCTCACAGCCGAGAGGGCGGCGGCGGGGACGGCGGCCGGAAGTGCTCGGTCACTCCCGGAAGCGCCGCGCCGCGCCGCCCGGCGCGTGGCCCGCTGGGAGCCCGGCGCCGGCGGCGCGCGGGTTGCCCGGGTAACGTCTCTGCGCCCCGCCCCGGCCCGGGGCTCGCTCCGCACGCGCACGCGCACGCGCACGCGCACGGCCCGCGTCCGGGCTGCTCCCCTGGTGCCGGCGCTGCCCGGAGCTGCTTTTGCCCAAGGCCAGCGCTCGACCCCCTGAGCTCTGAGGACTCGAACCCGGGCGTGGTGCGCGCCAGGCCAGCGCTCCGCCGCCGAGCCACGCTCCAGCCCGCGGCGCTGCAGCTGCGCGCGAGCCCGGGGTCCCGCGGGGACGGCCCTCCCCGCGCCGGGACCAGCGCCAGCGCCGTGGGCGGCAGGTGCGCCTCCCGGGCCGGCCGGGGACTGACGGCCGGGCGCTCGACCCCGGGGGCCGCCGTCGAGTCCGCCTCTGACCTGCGGGTGCGGGCCGGGCGCCGACCGCGGGCCGAGCTCGGGCCCACGCGTGACACCAAGGGGCGGGGCCGAGCTCGGGTCTGCACGTGACACCAAGGGGCGGGGCCGAGCTCGGGCCCACGCGTGACACCAAGGGGCGGGGCCGAGCTCGGGCCCACGCGTGACACCAAGGGGCGGGCCGGGCTCGGGTCTGCACGTGACACCAAGGGGCGGGCCGGGCTCGGGCCCACGCGTGACACCAAGGGGCGGGGCCGAGCTCGGGTCTGCACGTGACACCAAGGGGCGGGCCGAGCTCGGGCCCACGCGTGACACCAAGGGGCGGGCCGAGCTCGGGCCCACGCGTGACACCAAGGGGCGGGCCGGGCTCGGGTCTGCACGTGACACCAAGGGGCGGGCCGGGCTCGGGTCTGCACGTGACACCAAGGGGCGGGCCGGGCTCGGGCCCACGCGTGACACCAAGGGGCGGGCCGAGCTCGGGTCTGCACGTGACACCAAGGGGCGGGCCGAGCTCGGGCCCACGCGTGATACCAAGGGGCGGGCCGGGCTCGGGTCTGCACGTGACACCAAGGGGCGGGCCGGGCTCGGGCCCACGCGTGACACCAGAGGGCGGGCCGAGCTCGGGTCCTGACACCAAGGGGCGGGGCCGAGCTCGGGTCCACACGTGACACCAAGGGGCGGGCCGAGCTCGGGCCCACGCATGACACCAAGGGGCGGGCAGAGCTCGGGTCCGCACGTGACACCAAGGGGCGGGGTGAGCCCGGGTCCGCGCGTGACACCAAGGGGCGGGCAGAGCTCGGGCCCGCGCGTGACACCAAGGGGCGGGTCGAGCTCGGGTCCGCGCGTGACACCAAGAGGCCGAGCTCGGGCCCACGCATGACACCAAGGGGCGGGGCCGAGCTCGGGCCCGCGCGTGACACCAAGGGGCGGGGCCGAGCTCGGGTCCACACGTGACACCAAGGGGCGGGGCCGAGCTCGGCCCCGCGCGTGACACCAAGGGGCGGGGCCAAGCTCGGGTCCACGCGTGACGCGCCGGGAGCTAGCCGGAATGTCGGTCTACACGTGACACCAAGGGGCGGGCCGAGCTCGGGTCTGCACGTGACACCAAGGGGCGGGCCGGGCTCGGGTCCACACGTAACACCAAGGGGCGGGCCGAGCTCGGGTCTGCACGTGACGCGCCGGGGCGGGGCCGAGCTCGGGTCTGCACGTGACGCGCCGGGGCGGGGCCGAGCTCGGGTCTGCACGTGACGCGCCGGGGCGGGGCCGAGCTCGGGTCTGCACGTGACGCGCCGGGGCGGGGCCGTGGCCTGGAGGCCCGAGACCGAGCGGCAGGGACGCGCCCGGGAGCACCATGGCGCTGCGGGGTCAGCGGGCGCTGGCCGCGCTCAGGCTGTGCGGCCTGGGAGGTGAGCGGGCGGGCGGGCGGGCGGGCGGGCGGGCCCGCGGCGCCGGGAGGCCCCCTCCGGGAAGGTCGTGCAGCGGACGGCCGCCGAGCCGCACCCCGTCCTGCGCGGCGCTGACCCCCGCGACCTGCGCGGCCGCGGCCCAGGGCCCGGAGCTGCCCTCAGAGCGGCCCCTGGGGGTGCGGGCTGGGCCTTGACCTGGCCCGTGGGCCTGCTCGGAGGGGCGGGCTGAAGCAGGGGCTCGAGGAGCCAGTGGAAAGCTTAGAACTGCACTGTGGGGAGTCCTCGGGTGCCAGGAGTACGGAGACCTTGGGCCAGGGCCGGGGTAGGTGGCGTAAAGGAGATGGGTGTGTGCAACTCCCACACAAAAGGCAAAAGAAAGCACTATTAGGATCATCCTCCTGGGATATAGACCCTGAATTGTCCTCACGGCTAAAGATGTGCCTTTAGCATCTTCTGGCATGCGTGGCTAACAAAGGAAATACTCTTAGTCGCCTGTTATTGTGTCTACTTGGCTTCCACCTCATGTATTTGAAGAGGGTGTCATACTCTTTTCACTTCTCCACAATGTAGACAGAGATGCGGCCAAAGAAAGTCATCAAGGACATCTGATAAAAGAATGGACCAGGGGCTGCACAGCCCTCAGGTTATAAGAAAGACGCCCTTGGCCCACCTCACGGCAGGTTGCCAGAGTAAGGGGAGGAGCTGCACTTGATTAGATGTTAAGAGGGCCCAAGAGTCAAGCTCTAGAGTAGACCCAGGAGGTCTTCCAGAGAGCCGTTTGAAACAGTGGTGCCTGAGCTTCTCTGTGCAGACCTCAGTAGAGCTGCCATAGACTCTGTATTACTTACGTTTTTGGTTTTCTTCTCTCACTCTCCCCGATGTTGAATAGTTTACAGATCCCAAGGCCCTGCTATGTGCTTTTTTTCCTCTGAAAGATAAACTTCAAACTCCTAATGTTGTTAGTTCCTGGTTTCTGAAGGTGACCCAAGAATCCCAGAGCTGCCCAGGGAGATCCCTGACCTGTAGTATACACACTGCCTTGCCTGCTGTCTAACCTTGGCTGCTGAGTTGTGGCAGTCTGAACTTGAGCTGTCAGGTGTGGAATAGTCACTAGAGCCTAGCTTTCTTCCCAATAATACATAAGCATGAAAGTTTTAATTTTCTTTGAATGTCATTGTATATCTGTCATATGTCACTGTATACCATATGCTCTTCAAATGTCATACTGTATACCTGCCACATTAAGGTGTAGAGCTTTGATGAGAACATTCTCCCACCCCCATAAAGGAATGGTTTTTGCCTGGCTTGAACTTCGGTATGCTATTCTAATTTATATAATCCCCATTAAACCAGTCTTTTTGCCCCCGAGTAAATCTTGATTTCTAATTCAAGACTACTCTGCTAGTAGTTATCTGTGGTGAGAAAAGTAGTTATTTTAGGGAGCCTGGGAGAAGTGATGGTTTTATGATGGGAAGGGTTGAATCATACACATTCTTGCTAGTTTGAGACTGATTGTTGTCTGCTGCTTTTCTGCTCTGCTCTTGCTGTCAGTGCTACAGGTGGAAGAAGATTCATATCTCTTTCTGTGGGTGCTTCAGGCCTCTTTGGAAGTGGAGGCAATCATGAGAAGGAGAAGCTTTCCCTTCAGGATATTGCTGAGCTGATTCGTGCCAGAGCCTGCCAAAGAGTAGTGGCCATGGTTGGGGCTGGCATTAGCACACCCAGTGGCATTCCAGATTTCAGGTACACTTCAACCCCCAGTGGCATTGATGCTATGTCTCCACTCTTTTGAAGGGTTAGACTTCTTCCTTTTATCCCACAGATCTCCCGGAAGCGGCCTTTACAGCAACCTCCAGCAGTACAACATCCCATACCCTGAGGCCATTTTTGAACTTGAATTTTTCTTTCACAACCCCAAGCCCTTTTTTACTTTGGCCAAGGAGCTGTACCCTGGGAACTATAGGCCCAATGTCACTCACTACTTCCTCCGACTGCTCCATGATAAGGGTCTGCTTCTGCGGCTCTATACACAAAACATCGACGGGCTTGAGAGAGGTGAGCCCTCTATCCCCCTCGAACATTCTATGCCTGTTTTCAGGTAGGGCTGGGCCTCATCCCTGGGGCTGTTTCAAGCCAACTGGATATGCCTTTGCATTCTCCAAGTGTTCCAGACTATTGTTGGGAGCCTCCCTATTCCCACAAAGTTACTGGGTTGTGAGTTTGAGGAAGAACTAAAATTCACATTGTTTTATGAATCTAGTGTGATGATCTCCTTTTTGTCTCTTAATAAATATGTGGAGCCACTTGGCTCATGCCTATAATCCTGGCTACTCAGAAAGCTGAGCTCTGAGGATCGAGTTTGAAGCAAGCCTAGGCAGGAAAGTCTGTGAGACTCTTAACTCCATTTAGCCATCAAAAAGCCAGAAGTAGAGCTGTGGCTCAAGTGGTAGAGCACTAACTTGAGCAAAAAAGTGCCCAAGCCCTGAGCTCAAACCCCAGAACTGGCACAGAAAAAGAAAGAAAAGAAATGTGTCAAGTACATAAAGAGAACGTTGCAAGGAGCACTTATGTCTTCTCCATAACTCTTCATTACTGACATGTCAGTCCATGTTGGTCTGTGCTCTTCCTGCATTTCCTTCACACTCCTGCCCCCAATTTAATTTAGAAACAATCTAAACCAGTGGGTGTCTTTGGGAGATATACTTTAGAACATAGATCACCACAGTTATTTAAGACAATTGTTATCACACAGAAGAATCACCAAATATTCAGTGCTGTCCAGGTCAGCCTGTGATAATTTCTTGGTGAAATTGCTGTGGTTGCAGTAGCGTTGTGCAGGCTGTGCTTGCCAGGCTATTTGTGTGAGGGAAGCGCCGTCAGGGCCTTGCCCAAGGTGCAGTACTGGTGCACTGCCGAGCAGCAGCCGCCCTGCCAGTCTGCAGAAGTACTGTCATCTGAAAAGACCTGCCTGCTTTGCTCCAGGAGCACACTTCCTGGGAGAAGGCCCGAGGCCCTCTCTTCTCGCAAGGAGCAGCTGGGCAGGCCTTGGAGGAGGGTGGAGTTGCCAGGCCATCGCTCCAGCACGGTAGTTGGGACACTGGTGGGAAGCTGCCTGGAGGTTTCTGCCCCAAGCCTTTCAGAAATGAACAGCAATAGCACACTTTTTGGGAAGTCTCCATCTCTTCACCTTCTGTTTTTGTTTAGAGACAGTCTTGCTTTGTAGCCTAGGCTGGTCTGGAACTCATAATTCTCTTGCCTTAGTCTCTTGAGTGCTGGTATTAGAGGTGTGCTGATCACCATGCCCGGTTGAGAAGTTACATTTTAGTCTGTTTATTAGCCATTCCAGTTTGTTTAAAGTTTAGGCTTGCCAAGCCCCAGACTTCAGCTATCTCAGGCTGTTAACACTGAACTTTGGTTTCAATTTCAGTGTCTGGCATCCCAGCTGGAAAGCTGGTAGAAGCTCATGGGACTTTTGCCTCAGCTACCTGCATAGTCTGTCGAAGGTCCTTCCCAGGGGACCACTGCTGGGTGAGTTTTCCACTGATGAGTCTCCTTTCTTCAGTTCTTGAGGGTGCTGTAAAAGTGGTAAGTGCTATTCTAAAAATGTGTGTGAACCGGGTGACCATGGCTCATGCCTATCATCCTTTCTACTCAGGAGGCTAAGATCTGAAGATCTCGGTTCAAAGCCAGCCGGCGCAGGAAAGTTCGTGAAACTCCTATCTCCAATAAACCACCAGAAAACCGGAAGTGGCACTGTAGCTCAAGTGGTAGAGCACTAGCCTTGAGCTGAAGAGCTGAGGGACAGCGTTCAGGCCCAGAGTTCAAGGCCCATGACCGACAAAAATAAATAAATAAAAATAAAAATGTGGTGACTACGTACCAGTGATTCATTGCTGTAATCCTAGCAACTCAGGATCTGAAGATTGTGATTTAAAGCCAGCCCAGGCAGGAAAGTCCAGAGACTGTTACCTCCAATTAAACACCAAAAAGCTAGAAGTGGAAATGTATTTCAAGTGGTAGAATGCTAGCCTTTAGTAAAAAGGCTCCTGCACAGTGGCCAGGCCCTGAATTCAAACCTCAGGACTTTTTTGTTCTGCTACTGAGACTTGAACTCAGGGCCTGGGCGCTGTTCGCTTATCTTTTTCATGAAAGGTAGGCACTTCACCATTTGAGCTACCTCCACTTCCAGCTTTTGGGTGGTTAATATGATATTAAAGTCTCACGGACTTTCCTGTCTGGGCTGGCTTCTAACCATGATCCACAGAGCTCAGCCTCCTGGGTAGCGAGGATTATAGGCGTGAGCCCCTGGCACCTGGCTTTATTTTGGGTTTAGAAAAGTACCATGTGCTTATACAAACTAAGGCAGGGCTCGGGCTATGAGTCAGTGGTAGAGCACTTTCTAGGTGTGCATAAGTCACTGGGTGTGATTTCCAGCACCAAGTTGCATGATGGGAAGACCAAAATTGGAAACTAAAACTAAGTACAGAAATATGCAAGGAAATTGAATTTCCCTTTAACCAATCCCTCCTGCCTTGCCTTTAACAATTTGGTATATAATGTTCAGGGCCTTTAAAGAAAAAGAGAAGTGTCTGCACATGGACATTAATGTTTTTCAGTGATGGAGTCTTAATTAAGCTTAATCTTCTGCACTCACTTTCTTTGCAGAATTTTAGTTATCTAGTGTTGACACCTAAAGCCCTGCTCCTTCTTTTTATTAGCTATGGAGTATTACATTTAGCCTCTCACCTGTTGTGGAACACTTTGTTTGAGTAGTATGGGGTTTGAACTCACGGCCTTGCTATTGCAAGGCAGGTGAATGATCACTTGAGCCATACCTCCAGCTCCTTTTTGTATTGGTTATTTTTGAGGTAGCCTCTTTGTTTTTATACCTGTGCTTCAATCTTCCTACTTTTTTTTATTGCTGGGATGTGTCAGGCAGTTGAGTAAGTTCGAGTTTCATAAATTTTATGACCAGGATGGCTTTGAACTGCAATTCCTGATCTTCTTCCAAGTAGCTTGAACCATTGCACCCATGTTTACTTTTGATATTTGTAATTTTCTTTTTCTTGGCAGTACTGAGGGTTGAACTCAAGGTCTTGCACTGGTTAGCCAGATGCTCTCCCATTTGAGTCCAACTCTGTCCTCTTTGCTTTTAGTTTGCTTTTCAACTAGGGTCTTGCGTTTTTCCTCAGGGTGACCTCAGACTAAATTCTCCTGCCTCTGCTACTCAGGCCTGGGATTTCAGGCCTGTACCACCTCACCTAGCTTATTTTTCCCAGGCATGCATAAGGCCCTGAGCACCAAAGATAAAGGGGACAAATAGAAACAGGATTTCATCGTTTTGCCTGGGCTAACCTCAAACCATAGGAATGAATAAAGTATATTTTTCTTCAAGTAGGTTTTATTTTTTGGAGTTTTAGGTTCAAAATTGAGTAGAAATTATAGACAATTCCCATATACTCCCTGCCCCATACATGTACAGCCTCCCCTCTCTCAAATTCTCCAATAGAGTGGGGTGTGCTGTGAACCCCCATGGACATGTCAGTATCACCCAGAATATAAAACTACAGTGGGGCTCACTCTTGGTGTGTATTCTGTGGGTTTGGACAAACGTGTGATGCTTCAAGTCCACCATTATAGTAGCATACAGAGTAGTTTCATTGTCCTAAAATTCTTCTGTGCTTTACTTGTTTAAGCCTCCTGCCCTTCACCATTCTGTCAGCCTGTTTTTTTTGTTTTTTTTTTTTTTGGTTGCCTGTGGGGGCTTGAACTCTGGGCCTGGGCGCTGTCCCTCAGCTCTTCAGCTCAAGGCGAGCGCTCTACCACTTGAGCTACAGCGCCACTTCCGGTTTTCTAGTGGTTTATTGGGGATAGGAGTCTCACGGTCTCTCCTGCCCGGGCTGGCTTTGAACCTCGATCCTCAGATCTCAGCCTTCTGAGTAGCTAGGATTACAGGCGTGAGCCACCAGCGCCCGGCTGGTTTTGTTTTTTTTGTTTGTTTGTTTTTACTGACTCTAAGTTTTAATTTTTCCAGAATGTTACAGAGTTGGAATTGTAAGTAGTATGTTACAATAGTGGAAGATCAAAAAATAGGCCAGACTTGCTCTCAGCAGGTGAGGACTGTTTATTATAGCAGTGAGAGTTAAGCAAGCTTTCCTCTGATGAAGGTTGTGTGGGGAGGTGGAGTTGGGGTCAGGTTTCTATTGGTCTTAACAAGGAAACAGAAATAAAATAACAGGCTGTGGTCTCTTGGGGGCAAAGGGCAAGCACCCTTGGCCTGGGTGAGGGAACTTTCAGCCAGGCATAGGTCAGAATGACCTGCCTGCAGTTACGCCCATGAGTGTGCTCCTGGTGTTTCGCTTGACCTGGGGGGCGGGGGTGTCGATTCTTCATATTCAGTCTCTGGATAGATAGAAAAATTGGACTGAGACCAAAAAGGGGAGGCTGGAAAAAAAGTCAATGGTCGTCCTTCTTTAGCTACTTCCTGCTGATGAGAGGCAATGTTTAGATGTTGGTTTCAGTGAGGTCTTGTGTTGGCCAGGGCTCCTCTTTGTCGAGTGGCTGGTATCCCGTGGACATGAAGGAGTTGGTCACCCATTGGGATGTGAATGTTTGCACATGTTCCTGGAAATCAGACATTTGACAAGGCAGGGGCCTATATATATTGCCAGTATGATCATGATAATTGGGCCTACAGACTGCAGAAGGATGGAAAAGAAAAAAATTGGGTGACTTGGCTAGCCCCTGTCTCCTACATTCTAGGCGGTCCTGGAGTTAGTGGATCATGTCCCTTACTACTCTGACTAATTAACATCAGTGACTGGGTAGAGGAGGGCATAGTGGACAGAAGCTGAGGCTGGATTGGAGTGGTTAAAGGACTGATGGGCGGCCTTAATATTATAGAGTATGGAAGCCGGGCGCTGGTGGCTCACGCCTGTAATCCTAGCTACTCAGGAGGCTGAGATCTGAGGATAGCGGTTCAAAGCCAGCCCGGGCAGGAGAGACCGTGAGACTCCTATCTCCAATAAACCACCAGAAAACCGGAAGTGGCGCTGTAGCTCAAGTGGTAGAGTGCTCGCCTTGAGCTGAAGAGCTGAGGGACAGCTCCCAGGCCCAGAGTTCAAGCCCCACGACCGACAAAAAAAAAAAAAAAAAAAATATTATAGAGTATGGTTGGGAGATCCACTATTAATAGAAATAGCAGGTAATAGATGTAAGTTCCTGCCCAGTTAGAAAAAAGACAGGTATGAACATAAATAGGCATGCTTATCAACTATTTTCTATGGTCTCTTGGCTCTGGTTAATTTTGAAAGGGCATGCACAAAGTGAACTCCATTTAGCGCATGACATCATTCTCTCTTATCTGAAGTTTTTCCAACTGCCTCTGGATAGACTCTCATCCCCAGGACAAGCTTTGTCATGTGGGTGTCTGCTTCTTGCTGGGCTAATGTCCCACTTGGCCTCTTTTATCAGTCCTGGGGCTTGAACTCAGGGCCTGGGCACTGTCCCAGAGCTCTTTTGCTCAAGGCTAGTGCTCTACCATTTTGAGCCACAGTACCACTTCCAGCATTCTGCTGATTAATTAGCCATAAGAGTCTCACAGGGACTTTTCTGCCATGGCTGGCTTTGAAGCACGATCCTCAAATCTAATGAGTCTTTGTAATAGCCCCTTACTCCCAACTGAAGTAACAAGGAGATCAATAGAAATAGTTTTGACACAGGGCTTACCTAAAACTTACCAAGAATAAAAGTTAAGTCTGACCAAAAAGTATTTGGAAGAGTTATTTATTCCCTCTCCCCCCCGTGGGTCTGACTAAATGCTGCAGAGCACAAAATCCATAATCACAAAACTCAACAATAGATGTGAGAGTTTTGAAACAGCAACTGATTAAACAATCTAGTTACTTTTTAACTGAAAATAGCACTTTTGGATATAATTAAGATGTCAGTTCTGTATCTAAAACATACATACTTGGGAAACACATTAGACACATGTGTTCACACACAAATCTGATGAACTTTTTTGAGGCTTAGGTTTAAAACTACCCACTTTTTTCCTTTGGTCTGGGATCCAGCTAAATCTTGGTTATCTCAGAACTGCACAATAACTTTCCTCAAGGCAAGTTACTGTTTTCCACCCACAGTCAGGCTGCCTGGGCAGAGCCAGTTTGCTAGATTTTTATCTCAATCCAAACTGTCCTTTCTCCTAGTTAAGGAATTAGGCTCACTTTCTAAGTACCTAAGTATTTTGCTACTTGCATTGATAAAGATTTTCCTTCTAACCGCAGGATACTTGTTAACTTCCTTGACACAGGATTTGCATTTCTCACATGGCTGTTGGTCTCTGGCAGCACAGATAATAGTGACAGTTGAAGTTAAAAAGCAATTTCAGGAAATATCAGCATCAAAAAATCAATATTTAAGATAGAAGCACTTTAGTTTGATAGGAAGGACTACTTTTCTCACACCATGGTGACAGTTTTTATGTATGAAAATGAGCTTATTTTGAACATGTTTACACACACACTTGTGCACTAAAGTTTTAAGGTGCATTTAGGTTAAAAAAAATGAAAATCATGGAGCTGGGAAGGTGGCTCAGTGGTAGAGTGCTTGCCTGGCATGCATGAGGCCCTGGGTTCGATTCTTCAGCACCACATACACAGAAAAAGCCAGAAGTGGTGCTGTGACTCAAGTGGTAGAGCGCTAGCCTTGAGCTGAAGAGCTGAGGGACAGGGCCCAGGCCCAAAGCTCAGGCCCATGACCGACCCCCCCCCCAAAAAAAAAAAAAAAAGAAAGAAAATCAGCTATAAGTTTTCTGGAATTCAGCAGCAAAGGATATTTTTGCCTGTTGTATGATAGAACCACATGGCCAGTGGCAACACCAAACAAAATACAAGACAAACTCAAGAGCAAAACTTGTGCTAACAACAAACAAAACAGAATTTCACATGTGAACAAACATTGGTTAGTGAGAATGGGAAAACTTTAAAATTATTTTGGTAAAGCTTGGTAGAAGAGTGAGGGGTCACATGGAAACATACCACCTGGCCTTGGTCTCTTCAGTCTCAAGGGCTTGCAAAGAGAGTTGGGGAAGGTTCCCAAACCAGGTTTTCAGCGGAGGAAGTGGTGCATCACCTAAATTCCTGTAGACATTTTTAAGGGGAGGAGGCAACAAAATGTAGGTACAGAAAGAGAGGCTTAAAGAGTGAACGAGTGATTGGACAGTGCTACCAGAGAGGGAAGAGGGAGAAGGAGGGCTTCTCAGGGTGCCTTTTGCAGCCTTCTATAGGAGTTCTGAGAACCAGATTCTGAAGTGAGTAGACTCAGGAAAGAGAAATGGAATGGATTAGTGTCTGAGTCCCCAAAACAAAAAGATCCGGTTTGTTTTGGGCATACTGTCTTACTGTTCCCATTATGGGATTTTTGGGTGGGAAAAAGGGCCAGATTATTCAAGTCAGAGAAAGAAACTGGCCCCTGTATGTTTGTCAGCGATAGACTGGTGAAGGAGCCAGAGCAGAGGCGCCATTTTGGCAGTGATCTGGCACAGGTGGCCCACCTGGGGATGCCAAGAACTGGTCTGGCAGGCACAGAGGGAGTTTACTTATAGAGGACTGACTGCAGAGCGGAAGAATGCAGTTACAAGAGCAAATACAGAAAAAGGCTTGGGCTTAGGGAACTCTGACCACTTGCCATTCCATTGGAGAAATGTATATCTTGCAGTATTGTGGGGTCAAAAGTGCAAGTCTACAACAGCTAGCCTTCAAGAGGGAACCTAGAGGGGTCCCCAGGACCCAGCCTGCATCTCCCTCTCGATACACAAGCTGAAGGGTTGTCAGCTGGAATGGAGGCAGTCCAGTGGTAAAGGGTCTCTGGTCCGGAGGTCATCAGAGGGAGAGAGAAAAGAAAAGGTGTGTGTGCAGGAAGAGACAGATTGAACTGCCATAAGACAAGGTAAGTTACCTTTCTAGAGGAGATGGCTGGGACTTTTTAGATGACAATTTAGATTTTGAGAATGTTTTATGGCCGAGAAGGATTTGGTGAGCAGAACAGGAGAGCAGGGGAGGGAGTCTGGAGGCTTGGATGTAGGGGACCTGGACCATTTCTTTGGAGGAAGTCAGTCAGAATGTCAAAATCTAAAGTATCAAAGTTGGGCTGGAGTTTGTACTGAAGCCAGCCAGATCTGGGTACATAAGTGAATTAATTCTAGGGGGCTGCAATTGAGAACCCATTTCAGAAAACTTGGAAGGACTACGAAATGACCTGTTCTGCCACCAGGGGCATCTCTGAGGCTTAGGGAAGGCAAAGAACAAACCCAATAATTAGGAGAAGGGCATCCCCAAGGTCCTAATTAAAGAGAATCTGGGGTCAGTCAAATGTGAAAGATTGCCAAAGTCTCTGGAGACCGTGCAGACCAAGAGAAAGTGGGAGATTTCCAGAGTCCTCAGAGCCGCGTTGGGGCGTCTCTACCGTGGATCTGGATGAATACCTTGTCCTGAAGGCTGTGTGCAGGGATGCAGCCTGCCAAACAGTGAAGGGTCTCCTGGCCTAGAGATCAAGAGTCACGGGATGGAGGAGAGGAAGAGAGATTCGGAGGGGCCAGGGCTGACGCTGATAACTCAGGGAGTTCCAGGGGTGACTGGTGGTTGTTTAGCCTAAAATAGTAAGCGTGGTAGGCTCTGTCCTCCCAGTGGAGAGAGACCCCAAGGAGAGATGGAGACTGAAGATTGGGGAGACGTGGCCAGGAGGCGGAAGGGGGGGTCCGTTAGCTCTGGATACTAACCTCTCCTGGGTTTCGGCTCCCTATGTTACAAAAATGGAGGAGAAAGAACAGGCCCGACTTGCTCTCAACTATTTATTACAGCAGTGAGGGGTAGCAACCTTCCCACAGGATGAAAGTTATACAGGGAGGTAGAGTTGAGGTCAGGCTCTTAACGAGGAAGCAAATACAAAATCAGGCTGTGGTCTCTTGGGGGCCAACAGTAGGCACGGCTGGCCAGGCCCAGAACCGAATACTCAGCCTGAGGTGAGGGAACTTTCAGCTGAGCTAACTGATAAAAGCTGCACACTGCATTGACCCCTGCCAGGTGCTCAAGTGCTTACATGCTTAACTGCAGACAGGTCATGTAGTAGTAGTTTGATCATAAATCACCAAACTGTCTTCCAAGTGGTTTTACGTTCCGTGCGACGACAGCGCTGAGGGCTCTGTTGCCTCTTGTCCTTCCCAGCATGCTTCCTTGTTAGCTCTGGATGTGGGCCACTCCCACAGGCGTGTAGACGTGACACAGGCATGTAGACGTGACCACAGGCGTGTAGAAGTGTCCCACAGGCGTGTAGAAGTGACTCACAGGCGTGTAGAAGTGACTCACAGGCATGGAGAAGTGTCCACAGGCATGTAGACGTGAATCACAGGCGTGTAGAATTGTCTGACAGGCGTGTAGAAGTGACTCACAGGCGTGTAGAAGTGACTCACAGGCGTGTAGAAGTGTCCACAGGCGTGTAGAAGTGTCCCACAGGGGTGTAGAAGTGTCTCACAGGCGTGTAGAAGTGTCTCACAGGCGTGTAGAAGTGACTCACAGGCATGTAGAAGTGTTCACAGGCGTGTAGAAGTGTCTCACAGGCGTGTAGAAGTGTCTCACAGGCATGTAGAAGTGACACAGGCGTGTAGAAGTGACTCACAGGCGTGTAGAAGTGTCCACAGGCGTGTAGAAGTGACTCACAGGCATGTAGAAGTGTTCACAGGCATGTAGAAGTGTCCCACAGGTGTGTAGAAGTGATTTACAGGTGTGTAGAAGTGACTCACAGGCGTGTAGAAGTGTTCACAGGCGTGTAGAAGTGACTCACAGGCGTGTAGAAGTGTCCCACAGGCGTGTAGAAGTGTCCCACAGGCGTGTAGAAGTGATTCACAGGCGTGTAGAAGTGACTCACAGGCGTGTAGAAGTGTTCACAGGTGTGTAGAAATGACTCACAGGTGTGTAGAAGTGTCTCACAGTCATGTAGAAGTGACTCACAGGCGTGTAGAAGTGACTCACAGGCGTGTAGAAGTGTCCACAGGCATGTAGACGTGTCCACAGTGTAGAAGTGTCCACAGGCATGTAGAAGTGTCCACAGGCATGTAGAAGTGACTCACAGACGTGTAAAAGTGTCCACAGGTGTGTAGAAGTGTCCACAGGCATGTAGAAGTGTCCCACAGGCCTGTTGAAGTGTCCACAGGCGTGTAGAAGTGACTCACAGACGTGTAAAAGTGTCCACAGGTGTGTAGAAGTGTCCACAGGCATGTAGAATTGTCTCACAGGCGTGCAGAAGTGTCCACAGGTGTGTAGAAGTGACTCACAGGCATGTAGAAGTGTCCACAGGCGTGTAGAAGTGTCCACAAGCGTGTAGAAGTGACTCACAGGCGTGTAGAAGTGTCTCACAGGCGTGTAGAAGTGTCTCAGGCATGTAGAAGTGTCCACAGGCGTGTAGAAGTGACTCACAGGCATGTAGAAGTGAGTCACAGGTGTGTAGAAGTGTCCTACAGGCATTTAGAAGTGTCCCACAGGCGTGTAGACGTGATTCACAGGTGTGTAGTAGTGTCTCACAGGTGTGTAGAAATATCTCACAGGCGTGTAGAAGTGTTCACAGGTGTGTAGTAGTGACCCACAGGCGTGTAGAAGTGTCTCACAGGCGTGTAGAAGTGACTCACAGGCGTGGAGAAGTGACTCACAGGCGTGGAGAAGTGTCCCACAGGCGTGTAGAAGTGACACAGGCGTGTAGGAGTGTCCCACAGGCGTGTAGAAGTGACTCACAGGATGTAGAAGTGTCCACAGGCGTGTAGAAGTGTCCCACAGGCGTGTAGAAGTGACTCACAGGCATGTAGAAGTGACTTACAGGCATGTAGAAGTGTCTCACAGGCGTGTAGAATTGTCTCATTGATTTAATTTTTGTCACTTGACGACCTGTGATGTTACACATAATTTTATGTGGTGTTTTATCTTTGAATCTTCTTTGGGGAGGTTTCTTTTTAATCTGTTTATTTTTTATTGTTGAGTTTTAAGAGGTCTTTAAATTTTAGTTAATATTCTTTATCAGATAGGTCTTTTGAAACTTTTTCCTGTCTGTGGCATTTTTTTCTTTCATTCTCTTAACAATATCCTTCACATAACAAGAGCTTTTAATTTTAATATATGACATGAATTACTTCTTCTATGGCCTTTGGGATTGTTTTTTTTTTTTTTTACTTTTGTGCTGATCCTGGGGCTTAAATTCAGCGCTGTCCCTGAGCTTTTTTATAACTTACAGCTAGTGCTCTGCCACTTGAACCACAGCTTCACTTCTAGCTTTTTGCTGATTAATTGGAAATAAGAGTCTCATAGACTTTTCTATCACGGTCCTCAGATCTCAGCCTCTTAAGTAGGATTACAGGTGTGAGTTACTGATGCCTGGCCATTTTTAGTTAATTTTTGTGAAGCATGTAGTCTGTCCAGACTTTTTTTTTGCATGTGAACATCCAAGCATTCCAGCACCTTTTGTTGCAGAGTGTTGTTTCCCCATTGGATTGCCTCTGCTTCTTTATCAGAGATCAGTTGCCTTTGTTTGCCTCAGTCTGGGCTCTTATTTTGTGCCATGGATCTCTTTATTTTTTTATTTTTTGGTCCAGTCGTGGGTCTTGAACTCTGGGCCTGGGCGCTGTCCCTCAGCTCTTCAGCTCAAGGCTAGCACTCTACCACTTGAGCCACAGTGCCACTTCCGGGCTTTTTTCTTTTTGCTTATATGGTGCTGAGGAATTGAACCCAGGGCCTCAGGCATGCAAGGCAAGCACTCTTACCACTGAGCCACCTTCCCAGCCCTCCCCCCCCCAAAAAAAAAAAATTCTTAATGGTTATTTTTTTGGTGTGAATCCTTAGGCTTGAACTCAGGGCATAGGCCCTGTCTCTGAGCTTTTTTTGCTCAAGGCTAGTGATCTGCCACTTGAGCCACAACTACACTTCTGGCTTTTTGGTGGTTAATTGGAGAAAGAGTCTTAACAGGCTTTCTTGCCCAGGCTGGCAGATCCTCACATCTCGACCTCCTGAGTAGCTGAGATTATAGGCGTGAGCTACTGATGCCTAGCTGTTATTTTTTTTCTTTCCCTTTTAATTTGAACATGATACAGTAAAAAACAACAAAAAAAAAAACTGTAGATGACAATATCTGAAGTCCAAGCTGGATCTTTCTTTTGCCATTTGTTTCTGTTTGTTCTTGCTGGATTCACTCTACTAATGCATGTCATGTTAGTCACAAAGCTTTGTCTTATAATGCAAGTGTCTTCCTCCCCTCTCCCCCCCCTTTTTTTTTTTGGGTGATGGTACTGGGGCTTGAACTCCCAGGATAGCCTGGGTGCCATCCCTGAGCTGTTTTGCTTGAGGCTAGTGCTCTACCACTTGAGCCACAGCTCCACTTTTGGCTTTTTGGTGGTTAATGGGAGATAAGTGTGGTGGAATTTCCTTCATTGGCTGTCGTTGAACTAGGACCCGCAGACCTCAGTCTCAAGTAGCTGGTATTGCAGGCGTGAGCCAGGAGCACGAGGCTGGGATGCCTTCCTCCATGCTTCCTTTCTCCACTTGGTGCGCTGGCCCAGGGTATATTAACAGTCGCTATCTATCCCATCTTGTCCTACAAGGAAATGGTCTTTGGCAGCTGTTGTCAGCCCTGGCCATGCCAGCGAGTTGTAGAAGACTAAACGCCAACACCAAAGCAATGCCCTGCTCACTTCAGCTTAAACCAGGAACAGACGTCTGCTGTCTCACTGTAGGCCAGATGCCACAGAACAGCATTTGAGGGCCGGGGACTGCACAGATGTGGTTCCGGGTAGACACGCAGCCTGAGGGACGATTTGTGCGTGAAGCTAGGTGATATCTAGGATTTTCTCTTAAATGCTTTAGGACATTTATGTGAAACATTTGTCAAACTATTGGTAATTAATTACTAAAGCTGTGTGCCTGGCCGTTCATTACATAATTCAGCTTTTGTGCATACTTGAGATTTTTTGAAACATTGTTGCCTTCTCCTCTTTTCCTCTTACAAGATATCTTCTTAGTGCAGCCCTCTGTCTCCCCAGGCGGAAGTGATGGCAGACCGGGTGCCCTGCTGCCCTGTCTGCACGGGTGTTGTGAAGCCTGACATCGTGTTCTTTGGGGAGCCAATGCCCCAGAGATTCTTGCTGCACGTGGCTGATTTCCCCATGGCAGATCTGCTGCTCATCCTGGGTACCTCCCTGGAGGTTTGTCAGTGTGGAGGTGGGTGCTGGGTGGAAGTGGGTACCGAGGGGTTACCACAGAGTAGTGGTGAAGATGCCGTCTTTGCAGGTGAGTGGATCCAAAGCATTTCCTGTTTGGTGGCCCTGGGGGAGTGGGTCAGGTTAGGTGAATGGGTATGGGACGGGAGGAAGAGAAGGTGCTGCCGTGTGGTGGGTCTCCCAGACCAGGTCAGGAAGCCCATCTTGTATGGGACCAGGCTCAAACCTGAGCAGCTGACCCGGGGCTGGAATTGTACCTTGGATGCTACTGCAGGAGTGGACTGTAGCCTGGGGGAGGGGAGCATGTAATGCTTAGTTTGCAGGGCTGGCTTTGCTGGTAAGGGGTGATCCGGAGAGATACTGAGTTGCACACGGTTGCCTAAGACACCCACTAGATGTGTCCAAGAAGTTGATTTGCATCTGGCTCTGATTGCCAGGAAATTTCTAAAAGGTGTGATTAGAGTAAGCAGTGAGACCATGAAAAAGAGCTGAGCCTGACTGGATCTAGGCACCAGCAGATAGAAAGACCAGAAAGCCCAGCCTGCTGACAGGCCCAGCACTATTACTGTTCCAGTAATCCAGGCCTCACTGGTGTTCTGGACAAAGTAAGACAAAGGTATGAGCTTACAGGGTTTTTAGAGGGCAGGGTGTACTATGGGAAAACCAAACAATGGGTCAGGGTGGGTCAGTGGATGCAAAGTGAATTTGGACACAATCTTGTCAGGTGATATATGTGTGCCTTCAAGAGAGACGAATGAGCTGAGGGGCGTGATGGCCAGCATGGAGAGCAGGGCCAAGAGGCCCTGATGCGCTATGCCAGGTCTCTTCCTGTTGATTGATGCGCTATGTCAGGTCTCTTCCTGTTGAGAGGGCTCTGCGGTCCTGTGCCCTTGCAGGTGAGGTCAGATGGTGCTGGCTGGTACAGGTAGACCTGTAGGGATCGACACCCATGAGAGCCTGGATGTCCAACCTGGGGGTGATATGAACTCCTGTAACCCTAGAGTATTGCCTGTATTTCACTGGGATTTGAGGCACTCATTGTTGGAAGTGAAAGGCACGTGGAGTTCAGCAGAGCTGGGGGTACAGGTGTGGGACAGAGGAGACTCCTCAAGGCCTCGAGGTCTATAGTCAGGTTGTGGGTTCAGCCAGCCCCATTACCCAGGCTACATCTTTATTTCTGAAGTAAAATGAAAACAGCCCCCCACCCCATCCCCACTTCTACTTATAAAAGTACCATATGGGGCTGGGAATATGGCTCGGTGGTAGAGCGCTTGCCTAGCATGCATGAAGCCTGGGTTTGGTTCCTCAGCACCACATACATAGAAAAAGCCAGAAGTGGCCCTGTGGCTCAAGTGGTCGAGTGCTAGCCTTGAGCAAAAGAAGCTCAGGGACCGTGCCTAGGCCCTTAGTTCAGGCCCCAGGACTGGCATGAGAGACAGGCAGACAGACAGATGACAGACAGAGACATTAAGTTGTAGAATGTGTCTTGAGTGAAAAAGCTAAGCAAAAGCTTAGCCCTCAGTTCAAACCCCAGTACCTGTGCATATGCACACATGCATGTACACACACACACACCCATATAAATTTGTTCACAAATTACATTTTTAAATTAGTTTATCAATTAGAAATACTAACAGTCACATATGTCTGTGGTGACGGGAAGTTTAAATGTTCTTAAACTCCATAGTCTATGTGGATACTAATGAACAGTAGTCAAATCTGTCTCGTACCTTTGTCTAACTTCAGTTAACACACCTAGAGAGGTCCTGCTCTACCCCTATGCATAAACTGTGGGTTTTCATTGTCAGTGCACTCTATTTCAGGCTGGCCATGAACCCCCCATTCTGTCTCTAGAGGGCTGGGTTTCCAGGGCTAGGTGTGCCACCATATCTGGCCAGAAATTTTTAAGGAAAGACAGGATTGGGTATTTACTCTTCAGATATAAGCCCATCTTGATAGCATCATCTTATTTGTCACAGTGTTATCTTGAAAGAGGATGGTGCTTGAGAGCCAATGCTGGTAACATAGGCCTCTTTGGAACACTGATTCAGCCACGGGCAGGGGCTCGGGGCCTCTCCATCAGCTAAGATAGGTGTGGAAGGGTCTCAGAGCCCAGGCTGTGCTACAGTGGGCAGCTGAATAGAAGACGCTCGTGGCAGAGCTTGCAGATTGGCAAGATGGATAGAGACTGGGAATGTGAAGCAGATAAGATCATCCAGTCAAGTGGTAGGAGGTGATGCATGGTAGGGCTATGTGTCTGGTTTTGCGTCCTCAAGGTTTCTGTGGAAGTGGTGTGTAGTCCTGAGCTGATGAGGTGAGATTCTGATGGGGTGAGGCAGGTACTGATGCTGCTCCTCACACTTGACCATTTTTCAGGTGGAACCTTTTGCCAGTTTGTCTGAGGCTGTACGGAGCTCAGTGCCCCGACTGCTCATCAACCGGGAACTGGTGGGGCCCTTTGCTTGGCGTCCTCGAAGCCGGGACGTTGCCCAGCTAGGGGATGTGGTTCACAGCGTGGAAAAGCTGGTGGACCTTCTTGGCTGGACAGAAGAACTAAAGGACCTTGTTCAGCGGGAAACTAGAAAGATATAGACTACTGAGCTCTGGGGTTTGGTCACCAGATTGGACTTTGATGGCCTTTTCCTAGCCAGACTCATTTCTGGACAGACTTAAGAACCTTGGGGTGGCCTAACAACTTGACGTGTATTTCCAGCACCACAGGGGTTTATGTTATGATGGGGTGTGTTTTCATCGGCTTTTCTTAAGAACTACCAGTCAAGGTTACTTCTCCAAAGTGTTATGTTTTTGTGCATGTGAGAGCATCAACACAGAGTTGTTAAAATCCACTGGAACAAGGCTTCCATTTGGACCCACTTCTGCCAGGCCTGCTGGGATCTCTTATTTACAAAGACAAGAGCTTCTGTTTTGTAAAATTATTTTGCTTGTCTTCAGCTGTGTTTGAATTAGGCCTGGGGTCCAGTAACTGGTACTCTCTCACCTTTGTACCAGCTGAATGGATGGGACAGGTAGGAGGGTAATGGTTAGCCTAGGAGAAATTATCATACAGCAGATTCACATCCCATTTCTAGTGAGACAACGTGCTTGAAGACAGCGTGGGCAGGTTCACAAATCTTGGACAAAGCAGGAAACAGCCTGAGCCAGAGTAGACATCTGAGGCTGCACTGGAACTTCTTCGTGGATGGGCGTGTTTCACATCACACACATGGATGGCAAAGAGCCGCTTACTTGCCTTGTCTTCTTCGTCTAGTTCTTCACTCTGCTGAAGCTTGTAATATACTTTCTGCTGGCAGTGGCTCTCGACCTGATTCACCGGATCCCGGACTCGGCTTACTTTATTGTACCAGACTGTCGAGGGCAGTTCAGCATGTCTGTCACAAGACACAGGTCTGGGTCACATAGCCTTTGGTACCCTAGCAATGGACTAGGGTTGTCTAGTGTGCCAACATCTGCAGTAGTTAATCAGCAAATTTCTCACACGAAATAAATGCAAAACCAATCATCCTTTTTGTCTTCTCAAGACAGCAAGTGTTGGTATCAGAGTGGAAAGCTAACTTTGTGACATGGTGTCCCCCTCTTGGGATAGGAGGGACTGAACTCGTCTGTCCTTGGATTGTGAAAATGGTCCAGGCCTTTCAGAGCAGTCTGCCCAGCAGTTCCTAACCTTCCTCTTGTCCCCCACCCCTACACCTGGGTGTCTAGTTAGGGTACTGAAAACTTCAAACACAAGGTACCATGTATTAGGAAACGTTACTGGCTCCGCTGTTAGCCCCAGCTTGTATGGATGCGTACTGGATCTCCTATTTTGTAGAGGTACTGTTTCCTACATGGCCCAGACACAACTCTTAATAGCTGACCTCCTTATCTGCCACCCATATGTTGTACCCTCTTTCCTGGTGCATGCGGACCATTTCCTGTCCAAGCTGCACCTGAGGGGGAGGGTGGGTGATGGGAAAAGTTAAGACTCCATGGAAGGTGGTTCTGGGACCTTGCTTCTCAGTTAACAAGACTGTTAACTGAGTCTGGAGGAAGTGTTAGATTCGGAGAATAAAACTAGCTTGGGTTTTTACTTAATATCAGCATGTTTACCTTTTTTTTTTGGCTAGTCCTGGGCTTGAACTCAGGGTCTGGGCACTGTTCCTAAGCTTCTTTTGCTCAAGGCTAGCACTCTACCACTTGAGCCATAGCACCACTTCTGGCTTCTGCTGTTTATGTGGTACTGAGGAAATTGAACCCATAGCTTCATGCATACTAGGCAAGCACTCTACCACTAAGCCACATTCCCAGCCCTGTTTCACTATTTTATACAGATACTCAAAAGCATGGTCCTGCCCAAAACTCATCTTTATTCCATTCCTCTGAAGTCAGTTTACAGTCTCACAAGGGCATTTTCTTTCATGTGTTAGGCTAGAATAAGTAGGTAGGATTGATCTATTTATCACAACCAGTAAGGTGGCTGAGCCCTGTGCTGAGCTGAGGAAGCAGGAACAATAGCACATGCTTTGCTCTGTTACCAAACTCCAGCTATATAGTTAGAGGCCCATTCCCCTGCATAAAACACACCACATGCCCCATACAGTAGCTCTGGGCCAACATACCAACCTCAGATGGTTTTGCACCTGTGTTCCCAGCTCAGTACCACCCTTCCCCACACATACTGGCTGTGATGTCTCTGACCAAGTAGCCTCCGCACTTACACATATCACAGAGACAACTTTGCATGTGGAAAAGCTGATTTCCCCACCTACAGCAGAACACGACCATCACAGTCCTAGGCAGATCACAAGACAGAACTTGGGGGATAGAGAAGGGGGTCCCCAGATAGAGGAGTGTGTGGCTTCCCTGGGTGGCACTGAGGGCGTCTCTGGAAGCAGCACCAGTTCAGGAAGAAGCAGAGACACCATGTCCTCAGTCAGGGTCCGAGTCAGGGTCTGAGGAGAGCTGTTCCTCCATGGTCTCACACATTGCATCCTGCAGGGATGTCAGGTGGCCCCGGGGACTCATCCCCATGGGCTGGATGACTCTGTGCCTGAGGGGAAAGCACAGCAGGGCTGGGCAAAGGGCCTGCCTGCACACCTCTGGCTGCGACCGGGGCCTAGGGAGTACCCTGTGCCAGTCTGGCCCAAATCTTAATATCTAACAGACTTAATGTTGGACAGTCCCTCAAATTCTTGGCCTGTTTTCATCACTGGTAATAAAGGGTACAATAAGGACCTTCCCCTCTTTTCTGTGGGATTTCTTAGAGGGCAAGCAGTGAGTTTAAACAAAGTAATGCAGCCTTTCCAAGGTCTTTTCCTTCCTCTGGTCCCCTTTCTCTCAGCCACAGGCCCTTCGGTTCACCACTCTCACCTGGAAAGCTTGTCAAACATGTTCACCAGCTTCATGGCCTCATGCTCTTTCTGCTCCTCTGTCATGCCCTCCATAGGGTTGGGAGGCTTCTCTTCCACCCTCCCGGTCACCGGGTTGATGCTGCTTCCCAGGGCAAGAGCATGAGACACGTGTTAGGTTACTTTCTAAGACAAGTGGTGCTGGGTGGACAGGCGGTGTTCCCATCTTCCTCATCAAGCCTGGTCTGGGAAGAAACCCAGATTTTTGGTGGTGATGGAAGAGGTAACTTTCCTTTCAGGAACAGTAATTGCTTCTGCTCCAGGCAACTCCTGGCTCCCTAGAGAGCCTGCTCGGAAGCCTGAGCATGTCATCAGGACAACCATCACTTGGGACAGGTGGATGATTCTAGAAAAGTCTCACCCATTCTTCATGCCATCCCACCTACCACGGGAGTCTAGGCAGGGAGGGCAGGAGCAGGGACTGACAGGTCTGATGGTGAGCTAGCACACACCTGGCCTTGGCTTCCTTGTACTCCTCTGTGTCTGTGTCCTCGTCCTCTGAGTACTGACCTTCAGGCCGGCCCCCTGCCATGAGACCTCTGGCAGCCAAGAGGCCTGCAGCATTTCCATAGCCTGTGTACTTGATGAATCGAGGCACTGCAGGCCAAGGCAGGAATCAGTGTGTGAATGCAGCTAGGGCAGGGCAGACCTGGGAACTGGGCACCCCTTACCACTCTCAGAGCACAGGACAAAGAGGAACTCGGCAGCTACTCTCTTCACGTCAGTGTCCAGGTGTGTCATGAGGCGGACAAGCTTGTTCCGGAGCAGGTCCCCGACCTCAGGTCGGGTCCGGACATCCTGCAGAGGGGGCAGCACCTGGGAGGGCAGCTGTCCCTGAGGCCAGGCTTGGAGACGCCAGGCTTACGTGGATTGAGGCAAGTCCACCCCCACCCCCACTCAGGCTCCTCTGCTGGGTACCTGGGCCTTCAGGAACTTCCTGACTGGACGGTGCATGCGGGCACACTCAGTCAGCACACTCAGCACAGGAGCCACACTCTCCTTGAGCCTGTGGGTCTGCAGAAGGGCCAGTCACCCCTGGGGTGGGGTGCAGGCCACCCACACACAGGCAGTGCTGGGTCCTGGCAGGAAGGCTTGTGAGAGGCCATGCTGGAGGAAGTCAGTGGAGGGCCAGAGCTGGGGGTGGGTGTCTGTCAGCTTCAGAAGGGATGGGAACAGGACCTAACTCTGTAACCTACTTAAAGACGTTGTGACCTGAAGCAAACAGCTCAGTTGCTTTTAATGTAACTTGCTCAATTATAAACTAGGAGTGTGACTGAACTACACGTTGGAAGCTGTCAGCATACCCCTGGTATACATACTATCCTCAGGAAATGATAGCAATGAGAAACAACAGACTCCTTATCCTGGGAGCCTCCCTTGCAGACAAGTAGCTGAGTTTCTATCTGTGCCCAGCCGCATTATTTCTCTGGAGCCCGACACCAGCAGCTGTAGCAACAGGGGGCTTAGCCAGCTCCTCTCTGCACTCGCACAGCTCACATGCTCTGTACTCCACACCCACTCCTGACGCACCACACACCTCTCTCAGAGGCCCGCCACACTTCAGTCTGCAGCTTTTCCCCTGCCTAATGTCAGTGAATCAGAGGGACCTCTGATCAGAAGCTTCAGTGCCAAGGACGGATAATGCGGGTAACCTAGGGTTGCCATGCCCGAACACTAGAAGTGTGAAGGTCACAAGCAAGGACTAGGAGCTTTTGAAGACTATGCAGGAGGAACCTACAAAAAGACTTAAAAGATAACAAGCACTTCACTAAGCCCTAAGAAACTTGTTTCCTTGCAGAAAACAACAGCAGAGAGGGCGTAAGCATGCAGGTGTCCAGAGGGAGACAGGGTAACGTTTGGCAGCTTTCCCTAAGGCTAGGCTTGGAGCAGCCAGGTCATCAGACCTGCATTTGCTAATGTGAGCAGGGCAGAAACAGTGACTATAGCCGTGTGTGGATGCCAGGGCCAGAACCCCTAGGGACGTCCAGGTAAAGTTCCTGCTTACCTGGTGCAGACGCTTTTCCAGGAAAGCAAGGAGCGCACTGATCACATCCATATTCACTCCCAGGAACTCCAAGGAGCCCTCATGAAGCTCCAGGGTGAGAAGGGTATCTAAACACTTGAGAGGCAAGTTCCCCAGGAGGTTCACTGCGTGCCTGGGGAAAGATGGATGGAGGATCCTTGAGCTGGTCCTCAGCACAGGTGTAACTCCTAGTTTCCCCTTCTAGGAATACACGGTGCAAGTCAGCACTTAAGGTCTTAAAGAATAGTACTAAGAACCACAGTCAAGAGCAAGGACTGGTCTCAGAAACATGGGGGGAGGGGCTCCTCTGCAGACACTGCCTTCGCCACCTGTCTGGGCTGAGGCACCACTTTATCTCTGGAAAGCTAGGCCAGCCCAGGCACTGAGACACAAAAAACAGGTTGCCTGGTGATCCCTGCCTCTGCCCTAAGCCCTGCCCCTATGTTCCATACGGGGAAGCACCTGCGCTCTTGGGAAGCAAGCCAGTTAACGTCTGATTCCCCAGACAAAAGTTAGACACTGTGGTACAGCCCTGGCTCTCAAGGTGGTTCTAGTCCACAGGCAAGTGAGACACCCCCACCTAGGTATCTGAGTATGTCACTCCCAAGCACAAGCCCTGCTCTCACCCATGGAACTCCTCTGTGCGGTCTCCGGCAGCAGCGATCATCACACAGTGTCGCAGAAGCGTTCCCAGGTACTGGTAAAGGGCGATATCTTCCTGACCAAAGACAAAGGATCTCCTGTGAGGAGCATCACTCTGGCTGCTGCACCCCAGGGCCTCCCTAGCCAGTGCTAGGCTGAGACGACCGTTGCTGCTCTCCCAAACGGTCCTCGATGCAGACTAGGACGTTAGTGACTCCCCTTGGGATGACGTTAACATACCCTAGTTCCACTTACAGAAACAGGCATGGCTCCTGTCTTGCCACATCCATGAAATGGCCTAGCCGAGCCCAGCCCCACCTGTGCTCACCTCGTCCACCTCCCTCTTGATGGACTCGAAGGTGATGTTGAAGAGCACTTTGAGGATCTCCATAGCTCGCTCAGTCTCTTGGAGGGGAAGGAACTCAGGGGGGCTCACTTCGGGGGTCACTCCCAGCGTGAGCTCCAGCGTGTCGGTCAGCAGCCGCACACCCCGCAGCTCCTGAAACAGCTGCTGGCGCACGTCGGTGCGGAGCGCTGTTAGCAGGAAGAGGAGCCGCAGGTCAAAGAACTGGACCTCGTGGGGGAAGCTCCTCGTTCGGTAAAGTCCCACGCGCTCCGTGAGCCTCACCACCAGGTTGGCCTCTGCGGCCGCCAGCTGCGCCGCGGGGCTGCTGAGCACGAGGTTGCACAGGCATTTGAGGGCCTCGAGCGTGACGGCCATGTCCGGGGGCCCCGCGCCGGGCCCCGCGGGGCCAGCGATGTCCGCCCAGAGGGCCAGCGCCCCGATGCTCTGGCGGCTGGCGAACGGGTCCAGGCAGCCGCGGTCCCGGGACAGGATGCGGACGGTCTGCAGCCAGGTGACGCGGTGCGAGGGCGGCGGGCCCCGCTCCAGGACGGAGACCAGCAGGGAGGCGAGCCTCTGTGGACGGGACGGAGCGGCTGCGGCGAGCGACCCCCGCCCCCCGCCCGCTCCTCCAGCCCCGCCCGCGCCCGCCCCCCCCAGCCCCGCCCGCGCCCGCCCCCCCCCCCCGCTCCCCCAGCCCCGCCCACGCCGCGCCCCCCCGCCGGCGGCCCCTCCCACCCGCGCCCCCGCCGCCCGCGCCGCCCCCCCCCGCCCGCTCCCCCAGCCCCGCCCGCGCCGGCCCCCGCCCGCTCCCCCAGCCCCGCCCGCGCCGCCCCCCCCCCGCCCGCTCCCCCAGCCCCGCCCGCGCCGCCCGCACCCCCGCTCCCCCCAGCCCTGCCCGCGCCCCCGCCCCTCCTGCTCCCCGCCTGCGCCCCGCGCCCCGCCCCGCCCCTCCCGCGCGCCGCGCCTCCCCGCCGGCGGACCCCCCACCCGCTCCCCCCGCCCCGCCCGCGCCCCCGCCCCTCCTGCTCCCCGCCGGCGCCCCGCGCCCCGCCCGCGCCCCTCCCGCTCCCGCCCCGCCCGCCCCGCGCGACCGCACCCACCTTCCGGTCCTCCAGCTGGGCGTCATCGAAGGCGAAGCTCTGGGCGTGCTGCGGAGAGAGCGCCGGGCTCAGGGCTGCGGCCCCGCGCCGCCTCCGCGCCGCCCTCCCGGGAGGCCCGGGCCGCGCGCCCCTCGCCCGGCCTCGGCGCACTCACCTCCCGGTTGTACGACCGCAGGGCTTCCAGAATGTCGCCTTCCTCGCCGCTTTCCAGAGCGTCCGCGACCGCCCGGGGCTCCATGGCCCCCGAGACGCCGCGCCGCCAACTCTCGCTGGGAAAACGTCAGCGGGCGAACCGACGGCCCCGCCCGGCCCGGAAGCCGCGCCCGGCGCGAGGGCTGCTGGGGCGCGGGGCTCGCGGGCCCGGCGCGCGCCGCCCGGAGCCCGGAAGTGGCCGTGCCCGCGCCTCCCGTGGCGCTGGACGGGGCGCGCTGCGGGCCGCGGACCCCCCGGGCGCCCCTGCGTGGCTCGGTCCCGGAGGCGCGGGCGGGAAGCACAGCAACCCGCCGAAGGCCGAGCCGAGAGCGCGGGCGGGCGGCGCAGCGGCCCGGAGGAGCCGCGCCACGCACCAGAGGGGCCGGCGCAGGCCGCGGGGCCCACGCGAGAGGGGCGAGGCGCGCGCGCCCGTGGGGACGGGATTGCACGGCCCGGACGCCCCGCCTCCTCCGGCCCGGAAGGACGGGGCTGACGGGCAGGTCCCCGAGCCAATCAGCGGCCCCGCGCGCTCCTCGGGGGGCCCCGAGGCTGACGTATTTCCGTCCCGTCGCTGCCCTTCCGGAAGTGATTGGCCTTGAGCGGAAGAGGAGAGGCCGGAGAGCTGCGGCGCGAGCGCCTCGCGAGCGCTGGTGCCACGTCCGCGGTGCCGCTGCCGGGCGGGGACGCGATGGCGGACTGGTCTCGGGGTGAGCACTCGAGAGGGCGCCGCGGGCGTGGGCCGGCGCCGGGGCCGCGGCCGGCCGGCTCGGAGGCCGACCCCGGAGCGAGCGTGGCCGCCCGTCCGGGGTAGCAGAGACCTGGAGGGTCGACGGGCCTGGGGCGCGGGCGCGGGCGCGGGCGCGGGCGCGGGCGCGGGCGCGGGCGCGGCAGTGGGCGCGGGGTTCACGGGAGTGCGCACGCGCAGCTCGCCCAGGGCCTCCCCTCCGCTCCCCTCCCCCTTCCCCCCTCCCCCCTTCCCTCCCCCTCCTCTCCTCCCTCCCTCCCCTCCCTCCTCTCCTCCCCCTCCCCTTCCCCTCCTTTCCCCTCCCCTCCCCCTCCTTTCCCTTCCCCTCCCCTGCCCTCTCCCTTCCCCTCCCCTGCCCTCTCCCTTCCCCTCCCCTTTCCTCCCCCTTCCCCCCTCCCCTCCCCCTCCCCCTCCTCTCCTCCCTTCTCCCCTCTCCTCCCCTCCCCCTCCCTCTCCCCTCCCCTCCCCTGCCCTCCCCTCTTCCCCCCTCCCCTCTTTCCCCCTCCCCCTCCCCTCTTTCCCCCTCTCCCTTCCCCTCCCCTGCCCTCTCCCTTCCCCTCCCCTTTCCTCCCCCTTCCCCCCTCCCCTCCCCCTCCCCCTCCTCTCCTCCCTTCTCCCCTCTCCTCCCCTCCCCCTCCCTCTCCCCTCCCCTCCCCTGCCCTCCCCTCTTCCCCCCTCCCCTCTTTCCCCCTCCCCCTCCCCTCTTTCCCCCTCCCCCTTCCCCTCCCCTCCCCTCCCCCGGTCCTCAGGATCTCCTCCTGCGTCAGGCCAGCACAGTTCACTCCGCTCTGTTACGGAAACCGCCGGGTGCGGGTCCAGCCCGGCAGGTTTTGTCAGATACCGTGTGTTGGGTGTCACAGCCACCTCTTGTGGGGTAAAGAAGGGGTCGCCCCCAGGGAGCTGACCGTGCTACACAGCCTGCCTCTCAGGTGCTCGGCAGACACAAGGGAGCCCTGTCTCCGTAGCTGCCTTACCAAACAAATTCAGCTGGGGTGAGAGGTCAGAAACTCCGTGCGAGTCTTCAGCCTCTGTCTGTTCTCACAGCTCAGAGCTCCGGGGCTGTGGAGGAGATTCTAGACCGGGAGAACAAGCGGATGGCCGACAGCCTTGCCTCCAAGGTTACCAGGCTTAAATCGGTCAGTGGTGGCCCGTGCCCCTTCTTTCCCCTGGGGAGTTGGGGTACGAAGTTAGGAAGAGGGGCTGGGTGGTAGAGTGCTCACCTCGCATGCCTGAGGCCCTGGGTTCAATTCCCCAGCACCACATAAGTAAAAAAGAAAGCCGGAAGTGGCGCTGTGGCTCAAGTGGTAGAGGGCTAGCCTTGAGCTGAAGAGCTGAGGGACAGCGCCCAGGCCCAGAGTTCAGGCCCCACAGCTGACAAAAAAAAAAAAAAAAAAAAGGAGTTAGGAAGAGTCTCAGAGGGATATCAGGCAGCTTTCCATTAGCTTTGTTGGCTTGAGTACAACCCAGAGTGATACTTGAACCTTTCCAGTCTGTTGGGACACTGGGTCTGGTAGAGACATGGGTGAGTTTGGCTGGTCTTGATGGGGGTGGATGGGTACTATGTTCTGTGACTGCTGTGGCCTGACTGTATAATCTCTGTATCCTTATCAGCTGGCCCTGGACATTGATAGGGATGCTGAAGACCAGAACCAGTACCTGGATGGCATGGTAAGGGTCTAAGGTGTGGCCCTCCCACTCCCACCTGCTCTGAAGTCTGTGCTTGTGTGGGTGGTGGATTGGTCAAGGTGCCACCGTATGTGATCCTGCTGGGTCCTTCCCTCAGGACTCGGACTTCACCAGCATGACTGGTCTGCTCACAGGGAGTGTGAAGCGCTTTTCCATGATGGCACGATCTGGGCGAGACAATCGGAAGCTTCTCTGTGGTATGGCCGTGGGCCTGATTGTGGCCTTCTTCATCCTCTCCTACCTCTTGTCAAGGGCAAGGACGTGAGCCAGTGGGAGCCACAGGAATCCAGGGTTTTCCTCACCTGGTATCTTGGGCTCCTGAGGACATGCTACAAAAATACTCCTTTACAGTGATCATCATGGGCCATGCATTTTCTTCCTATGTGGTAAGGGCCACCGTTGCCTCTGATCAGAGCACTCGTGGTTTGGAGAAACTAAGGCTCAGCCCTCCAATAGGTCAGAACAAGCTAGATTTGAGCCAAACAGCTGAGAATCCTGAATGTGCTCAGTGTGGCCAGCAGCTGTCCACCCAGCCCTCAGGGCTCTAATAGTTTAATGCTCTCCTGTCCTGTCTGTGTCTGAATCTGAAGAGCCTGGGGCAGACAACAGAAAGAAGGGATTATGTCTGTGAACCTCACACAAGCTGAGAGTCAAATATGGCAATTTCTGGATGTGGCAATCTCCTCACTAGAGCTGCTGAGCAAGTATTTATCTGCATAGATCATGAGTCCCCGATTTTAAAGCCTGTGCCCTCTATCCTTGGATATAGCCAGACCCCTGCAAAGAGCAAGGCTGTGGGTACAGGAATGCACTGTGGGTTTGGGCTGGAATTGGTTGGGCCACAGGGGCATGTTTATGTCTGGGAACAGAGGACTCTACCTTCAGGACTTAGGCTTGGGTCCCCCATTGCCAAAACTTTTTCCCCAGGAGATGAAATGAAACACAGAAAAGGTCTCACCTGCCCTTTGAGACGCTGTGTGTGAGGTAGTCTTCCCTGTGAGGATCCTCCTTGTAGGACCCTACTCCACCTGAGCGTGCAGCTATACTGTTTGTAGTGGGAACTTTTACCCCCTGCCCTGCCTCCCACAGCCTGTTCCCCTCATTGTGGGAGAGTCCTCAGCCACACTCCTTGCTCCCTACCTCTACAGACTTCCTACCCAGGTGTCTCTGGCCCTTACTGCCTATTTGGCTAGTCCTGAGTTCATACAGACGGAACTTGTGAGAGGAGTCATCGTCTTCTTCTTTCCTCCTCCTCATTCTCCCCCACCCCCAACTTTTTTGCTCAAGGCTAGCACTCTACCACTTGAGCCACAGCTCCACTTCCATCTTTTTTGGTGCTTAATTGGCTGGCTTTGAACCCTGATCCTCAGATCTCAACCTCCTGACTAGCCAGGATCACTTAATTGGTTGGCTGGCTTTGAACCCTGATCCTCAGATCTCAACCTCTGGACGAGCCAGGATCACAGGTGTGAGCCACCTGCTCCCAGCTTTTAAAAGATGTCCTCAAGGAATATATTGTGCAGTTGTGTGCGCTTCTGTGTTCCAGTCCCCCACCCTCAGTGCTTGCTGGCTCACCACCTACCTTGTGACCACGCTGAGGCTTGCCATGCCTCCAAGGTCAGGTCGACGCAGCCTGCCCTCTCCACATGGCGGCCCTGCCCTGCTCTGGCCTGCAACCCAAGGACCCTCCCCTGCTCCCCCTGTCAGCAGCCCTCCTTTTCCTTCACATGCTCACCATAGTCACCTTTCCTCATCTTTGGCCCTTCTGTTGGGTCTGGAGAAGGAGGGTCTGGCTCCAGCATCGATTACTTCTTACTACCTCTCTCTCTGGCTTTGTTATTTCCCTGAAACCCTGGGCTGGTAAAGTTTGTGCCACTTCCGTGGACACCTTTAACGCCCTCACCCTGGGTGTCTTTGTGTGCTGAGCTTTGTCTTAGTCCTCTGCCTGTCACCAAACACTGGCAGCATCTGCCCGGGCCACCTCCTCACTGATCCCTGCCGGTTAGACGCATCATGATTCAGCTGGGCCTCCCTGTTTTTTCTGGCAGGATACTGCTAACTTCCTGAGAACATGGCTAACCAGGGATGAGTTCCTTGTGGAAATTTTGCCATCTCTCGTAGAACCTCTGTGGTTCTGTTCCCCTTGGGTATCCGTCTCTGTTCCTCGCCTTTCTGTCTCCACAGCTGTTGGTAGTGCTCTAGCAATTCTGTTCCGTATTCTGTGTGAGTCTTCTGCTGTGTGACTCCTGTAAAGGGGACGGCAGTGCCAAAAACGTGGGCCTCCAGCTTGGTTCTGTGCACTTGGCACTGGACCCAGGAGAAAAGCGGGATGCCAATTTGGTTCTTGATGCCAGCAAATAAAAAGACCTTAAAGGCCAGTGTGAGAGGCTATGAGGACAAGTTGCCAGGCTGTATCCCATGGTTCAAGAACTTGTCAGCAATAAAAACTCAAATAAACAGCTTTATGAAGGATTGACTTACTCTGTCTTGATTTGTTGTATGAGGTGCCTGTGTGGGATGCCCACACACCTTTGGATGCATGGGGTTTCGGGCAATTGCATCACATCTTATTAACAGTGGTCCAGAGTCAAGCGGGGGAGGGGCAAGGCCACAGTGTAGGCACAGCACAGTGAGGCCGAGGTCCGGGCTCGCAAGCCTCCTGTCTTCCTGTGCAGACCCTGGAGCCCCGAGAAAGCTGGAAGGGGACCTCCTGTGTGTTGGCACCGACAGTCATGGGGGGCTTCTAGGAAAACGTAGCCTTTCCCAGGACAAATCCTTAAGAATGGAATGTGTGGTTTATTTTTATAATTTGGACACAGCAGGAAACAAGATTAGCAAATGGGAATACAGTGTAGAAAAAATATTTTGTTAGAATTGCCCAAATAAGCATGCTGTGCTTTGCATAGCCAGTCCAGCAGCGGCCCAGGTGGTAGAGGGTGCTTCCAGTCCAGCCCGGCTGTCTTCCTGTGGGGACCTCTTGTGTGGAGCTTGCGGGGCAGGGCTATTCCACATCCACCACCAGGGGTGTCATATAATCAGAGTGCTTGATGCCAAAGGTGACGATGGGAGCGCAGGGCTTGGTCAGGGTCACCTGGGAGAGAGAAGCCGTGAGCTGGTGGGGCCGGGCTGCTGTCCCTCCAGAACCTGGGGCCAAGGTGGCCAGTGAAGAGCCTGCTTGGACCCTGAGCATGGAGCACTCAGCAGTGCTAACTCACAGCAGCTGGGGAAGGGTTGGGGCTCTGGTTCCCACACCTGAAGAGTTGCTTCGGGCCAGTACAGCAATGCACAGGGAAGCCACGAAGGCCCCCCCCTCCCCCACACCCAGAGTGTGTCCTGTCCTGACCCCCACCCAGCCTCTAGGCTTTGCTTCCTGGACCTTCTCAGGGCTGTGGGCTCCCGGTCCTGGCTTGAGAGTCTTGTCCCCTGGGGGCTCCACCCGGGCAGCCATGGTGTACTGTGGTGCCTTGAACTTGGTCAGTTGCACATCAGTCTGGCGGTACGCTGCAGGACCTGGGGTCTAGGAGGTGAAAGAGGACTCAGGTAAGCGTGTGTTGTCAGAGAACGGGGCAGGTTTGGTACCCTGCTGTCACCAGGGGTGCCTGGACCCACTGTGCCTATGAACACCTTTGTGGGATTCAGGCCTCAATTTCAGCATCACTAAGCAATCATCCCCATTGTGCCCCAGTCTAACACACACCCCTTCTGTCAGGCCCCTTTGCAGTGGGGACACTGTCCCTTTTTGGGTATGAGGACAATGACCTGAGTCTAGGGAAGCTAGAACCCTCCCCCCAAGCGCTCAGAGCTTACCTTCTCTCCGGGTCGCCCCTATCTAACACTGCTGTTTGCCCTCCAGCAGTGCTCTCGGCTACAGCACAGCTCCCAAGCTGGTACCTGGCTCCCCCCCCACCATGCGTTCAGGGGACCGGCCGGGGGCCTCAGCAGGTGGGCACGGGGCCCCGGGAGCCTTGCCTTGTGCAGGTCATCGCTGAAGCTGCCCAGTTTGCTGCGGCCCTTGATGGAGAAGGAGGGCTGGGAGACCTTGCCCACGGTGTGCGGGCCCATCACCACCGGGAGCATGTATGCAGCAGGGCCTGGGGAAAGAGGGGGGCCTGGAGTCCTGGGGTTCTCTTCACCCCTCAGGGGCCCCACCGTGTGGTCTCTTCTACCCCTAGGGCCCACACGCCGGTCACCTGGCTGACAGTTGGAGCTGTGACAGACCTGGGGTGCTGTCCACGCGGAAGGTCTTGGTCCGTGCCGAGATGGAATGGCTGGGCGCCGAGTCAAACACATGCTTGGTAGATTTCTCTGGAAAGTAGTCACCTGAGGGGGAGGAGGTGCGGGGACAGCAGGCATGTGAGTAGCTCCCACCTTGAGTGAGGCCTCCAGGCCTCAGCATACTGGTGAGTGGGCTCGATCAGAGCTGAGGGTGCAAACCCTGACTGGAGGGCTGCTTTCAAGCAGGGAGAACAGGGCTTGTGGCCCGGGCTCCTGCACTGCAGGTCAGACGGGACTGTGGGGTCTTGGGCTCTGCTGTTTTGGCTTAGTACTTGGGTCCACCCTGGCCTTCCCATGCCCATCTTGTCTGGGAGCCTCAAGTGGGGTCACTCACCCGGCCCTGGGGTCAGCACAGTCTTGGTGTGGTAGCGCCCAAGGATGGAGTAGGTGGGGCCGATGTCCTTGCCGGTCCTCAGTATTTTGGGGTTTACACTGTAGCGGGGCCCCGGGGAGCAGTTCTCGGCCAGGAGCATGGGGGCTCCGCGGAAGCTGTAGGCCGGCGCCCGCAGCTTGGTGGGCGTGTGCTTGACGAAGCCTGTGCGCACAGTCTCTTTGCTGCTGGAGCCAGACATCCCTTCTCCCCAAGCTCCAGACCCACCCCTACCTCACACCTGGCTTCTGGCTCCTCCCACCCCGCCACCCCTAGGCTCTTACCCGTAGTGGGTGGAATCAGGTACTTGGGTCCAGGGCTGCTGTAGAGGGCCATGATGGGTCCCCGGGGGCGATGGGGCCTCCAAGTGCCCACCCATATCTCTTCCGCCATGGCTGGCTCTGTCCATGGGTAAGAGGGTGACAGGTGCTGGGAGGCCCTGGCCCATCTCACCCTGGCCCCCACATTCCTGCCCCTGGTCCTGCTGACGCACGGGCAGAGCTGCAGGCTGCAGTTGCCGTGGGGTCTCAAGCAATTAGGGGCTGTGTGCGTTTTCCAAGCCCTCCCTAGCCTCCAGCACTGTCCCTGAGACGCTGCCCACCCCCTGGCTCTAAGGAGGTCTTGGGCCCTAAGGGTGAGGTCCCATCTACTTGGAGAACCCTAGGCGTGACCAGCAGGGAGCCGGTAGGGAGAATGGGAGCTGCTTGGCTGGGTGCCTTTGGGAGGGGGGCCGGTCCGCAGGCCTCACCTCTGTGCAAGAGCAGGCTCAGGGCAGCCTGGGACCCAGCCTCCACGCAGGTGGGCTCCTCCCCCTGGCGTCAGTGCCAGGCGGTTCCCAAAAGCAGAGCATGAAAGAAAGGCCTCCCTCTCACCCCAGGGGCTTGGAGAATTGGGAGGGGTCCCCTCCCCTGAGCTCTAGAATGTGGCTGTGTAGGACTGGGGGGGGGTTCTAGAGCATAGTGTGTATGATGGAGACAATGCCCTCTGTCCAGGCCCCCCTCAAGCTCTCCTCTCCAGGAACCTCCGCTGAAGGTACCCCCACCGTTTCCAGGCCTCTTCCTGTCTGGGAACCCTCACCTTCTCCAGTACCCCATCTTCTCTAGGGACCCCTACCTTCTACCAGGGACCCCATTTTCTCCAGGGACTCCTATCTTCTCCAGACCTCACTCCCTCCAGATTCCTACCCTCTCTGTGCTTGGCTGGGATGAAGGTGCACAGGGGAGGAACAAGGCAGCGTTCCCAGGGCCCAGAGCCCAGGGTGGGCAGGGAGTGAATGTAATGATCCCATTCAGCCATGTTCCCATTCGAATCTGGAGATAACAGATACGGGGAGTCTGTCTGCTGGTCATTCTAGTGGCTTAGGGTCTGAGTGGATGTGGGAGACAGGAGTCAGCAGTGGGGAGGCTTTCTTCCTGCTGACCATCCTCAGACCTTGCCGGCTCTCAGCACCCACCAGTGAAGCAAACCCCCCACCTCAGATTTTGAGTGTCTCCCGGAGCATGTGGACTTTCTTCTTGATGTTATTAGGGATCCTCTTGGGACTCAGCCTCAGGTTAGGGTCTCTTTCCTTGGGTGACTCTTAGGGATTGTTCTTAAAGCCCTCGACACCTGGGTATCTGCTGCCCGTACTGTCACATGAACTTGTCATGCATGGCTACGGAACAGAATCATCAGCTTTCGCAGGCAGCCCCTCAGCACGGATGGGGGTCTTCCCTACTGCCCTGACCACTTCCTTGTCTGAGCCCCAGCTCTTGCCCTGGCCTTAGGACTACAAGTCTTCTCCCTCCCCCTTCCTTGATGCCCCTCCGTGTCCACATGGCTGCCTGTTCATCTTCTGTGCTGCATCCCTGCCTACCCTGTGTCTGCTGGGTCCAATCTACCATTAAGTGTGCCCATCCTCCTACATTCTGCTCCTTGGTGAAAGGAGTGTGTCCTTGAGTGTGTTCTTACATGTCCCTTTGTTTGGGAGAGACAGGAGCCAGGGCCCAGGCTGTAGGAGGCTTTATTGATTCATGTTGAAAGATGAGTTTGCTTGTGGGTAAACAGCAGTGTGGCAGTGTGTCCATGGCTGCTTGCATGGCTGGTCCTGTGCCTATTGGGAACCATGTCGCGATCCACTTAGGCCCCATCCTGACTGCCAAGCACTTGAACCTGGAGGCAGATACATGTGAACCAGAAGAGTTAGTGAGCAGTTGCCAGAAAGCTGCAGCGCCAGGAAGCAGACAGCCCTGGGCCATCTCAGGGGTGTGTGGGAGAAGACAGGTCCTGCCACCCTGCAGTCCAGCCACTTCTGGTATCTGGGAGGTTGGCACACACATGCTGCATCAGTGCATTGAGTGTGTGCATGTGTGTGCACATGTCTGCTTTACATAGTTCCTGAATTGGGGAATCAGATCCAAGGGTCTAGAGTTTTCTGTGTAGGTAGAGAGGTCTGGGGCATCCACTTTGGCTGGCTGGAGTAGGTCGGAGGGCTGCAGTGGGCTCTGGGGTTCTAGCTAGGGACAGCGCTCGAGGGGAGGGTTCAGGCGCGGAGGGAGGGAGAGCCCAGGCCCCGGTACCAGAAGCTTGACGAGTTCCGCCTTATGCATGGGCTGCAGGCCATCAATGCAGGACTTGAGCTCCGTCAATGCTTCCTTGGCATCCTCATTGACGTTGTACTTGCCCAAGGGCCCCTCATAGAGCTCCTCTGGGGTTCCCACCAGCAGGGTTTGCAGGAAGTCCATGAAAAACTCATTGTCGTCTTCTCCTGTGGCCAACCCTGCATTGCAAGGGGAGATGACACCAGGACAGGGCTACCCAAGCCTTCCCCCAAACCTCCCTGGAAGACACAGCTCCTCATCTCTGCAGACCCCTCCGCTATCACTCTAGTCCCAGATGCTCTGGTTTCCACTAGTCCTTCCCCTAGTCTCACTGGGAAAGAAAAGTCAAGCCCTAACACAGCATCATTTCCTCCTGGTGTGGAGCTGAAATAAGCTCCGTGGACTGAGCCACGGTGGGTGACACTGGATTGGAGTCAACAGAATCAGTGTACGTTCAGTTTGCCATCTTCCCTCTTCTTCAATCCCACTGCCTCCGCGGAACACACATTGTTCTACAGCCTGTCGCACACACTGTCAGCTACAGACCCTCCACTGGTGTCAGCATTGCTGGGCACTGGAGAGTCTCTGCTGCCTGTGTGTACAAAGACACACTCATTTCAACTTCCTAGCGCCCCTTCCCCCCATCCTGGATGTGCTAAACACACAGCCTAAACTCACCTAAGATGCAGAGGAGGCCCAGGGCCACCAGCAGGAGAGCACCACTCCTCTTCATGGCTAGTCTCAGGAGCTGCTTAGTGGAACCTGGGCTTTTATATATTAGCTAGCGGCAGCTCCCCAGGGGCTGGGCTCCACCTGTCCATCAAGACCTGTCAGGCAAGCTGGGCAGGCGTGTCTAGGCTTTTGGCAAACGAGTTGAGGTGAGTGGAGTTAATGGAATCAGGATAAACTTAGGGAAGGGAGCTTCTGGACCAGGACCAAAGTCTCAGCAGCCCTGAGGCTACAGTGAGGGTTTTGTGGTGGACCTTTCTTTGCTCACTGCCTTGTATGGCTCTGGGCAGCGAAGGTCAGGGGTGGGGCCTTCCCACTAGGATGGAGAATGGCCTGGGCATGTGATTGGGAGGGACAGGGCCATTAGGAACCTGAAGCAGATGACAGCATCCAGAGAGGGCCAGAGGGGCTCTGAGGGGCACCGCACGGGGCCCAGTCACATCAGCAGGACTTCAGTCTGGTTCTGATAATATGCATAGCTTGCATGGTGGCCTAGCTCTTCTCCTCCTGCCCTGTGCTGCCCTCTGGTGGCCGACGGCTCCTTGGGCGGCCAGTCCTTTCTCCTACAGAAGTGCTTGTTTCCACAGAGCCCAGTCCCGGGATACCTTTCCTTCCACACTGGGTTCCACACACTTCTACTGTTTGTGAACCCACCATGCCCACATCCTCATTGGGGCCTGTTCCGCATGGCTCTTGGCATTCCTCCACTCACTCGCCTCCAGCTGGCCCTGAGCGTCTCTTGGCCAGACACAGCCCCCTGGCTCAGGTGTCCCTCTAGTCCTGTCCTTGAAGCCAGTGTCACTTAGACTCTTGCTTTGATGAATCTTCTCTAACCTCCTTTGCTAGCATAAAATTAATTCCACAGACAAATTTATGCAGAATTCAAAAAAGGAAGAAGATATGTATAATGAAGTTATCTATAGCAAAGTACTGTGGGTGAGGCGTGGTCCTGGCGGAGCTGGCCTGCCTGCCATGCAATGGAGCCTGTCTTGGTAGGTCAGTGAGTCTAGACTGATGGTACAGCGTCCCCCCAGGCTGGGCCCAGGCCTCTGTGCTTCTGAAGCTTTCCGATGTATAGGGTTGGCTCTACTGTCTGGCCTGACACCTACACTTTCCATTGCCCTTTATGGGTTGCCCTTTGGCATCCCTTTGTGATATACAGTTTGCCATTTTCCCTCTTCTTCAATCCCACTACGTCAGCTAAACATACATTGTTCTATAGCCTGGCCCACGCACTGTCAGCTACAGAATCTCCACTGGTGTCTCAGCAGTGCTGAGCACTGGAGAGTCTCTCTGCTGCCTGTGTCTCTCTCCTGGTGACATTCCTGTCACATAGCCAAAGAGTCTCATGCTGTGAACTCTCACCCCCAATACTTGCCTTCCTGTGACCTTGTCCTGAGCAATGCTTACCTGATTGAGCTGTTTGCAGTCACTCTTCCTTGACTTGTTACTTCTGGCTGCCTAAGTTTGTTGGACGACCGTTAAAATCAGTTTGTACCTACCACCTCTGTGCCCCTTATTCTTCTGAAGACATATACCCCAAGCCCCAAACCCAAAACAAACAAAAGACCTTAAGGACAATGCTATGTCCCTATGGAATTTGACCAGAATGGTCCTGAAGTATGTAGAGAGCTGCGAGAGGCCGCACCTGGAAGATGGCGCCGGCTTCCGCCCTCCGCCTTCCCGATGGCGAGTGCTCTCGTGGTAAACAACTCCTTATATGGCTAAGGCAAAGAATCTGGCTTGCTTCCGCGCACCTGAACCTATTGGTGGTTCCCACGTGGCGTATCAGGGTTGGCTACCCAGCGGGTACTTAAGGCTGTGGGGACTTCTCCCCGGGGTTGGGGTCAGAAGATTACAAAAAGGTCCTGAGTAAACTGCAGAGAGAAGAGTCCGGTGTCGCGTCTTCCTTGCTGGTCGAGGCGGTAGCGACACGTGGTGGCCCGTATGGGGAACTCAGCCATAACCCCAACGAGGACTCAGAACTCTCTGCGGTCAGGGTGGTGCACCGGTAAGTCCCCAGGTAAAAGGGGAATCCGCGACAAGAGCGGGGGATAAGTCCCCAGGTAAAAGGGGAATCCGCGACAAGAGCGGGGAGTAAGTTCCCAGGTAAAAGGGGAATCTGCCACAAGAGCGGGGGGGGGGGGGGGGGGGATTTTTGCTCTTCTCGGTAGATAAAGAGAGAGCGAGAACCCGAGGCTAGTCAATAGAGTAGCCAAAAGTGAAAGTAAAAGTTTGTTTACCAGCTTTAAATGTTTAAAACATGGGCGCTTCTTCTTCGCACCCAATTTTTTTGGCTCTCAATGAGCTACTGCACTCAAAAAAGTTAAAAATAAAAAAGAGTACTTTAGAGAGATTTTTGAATGAATGTGACATCGTTGCCCCATGGTTCGCTGTCTCCGGAAGCCTCACGGTGGCCTCTTGGGAGAAACTAGGGAGGGACCTAGATTTTGCCTCTGAACAAGGAATGCTTAAGAGCGGAGTGAGACCAATATGGAAACTGATAAGAGGCTGTCTTGAGGACCAGCGTTGCAGTGAGGCGGTAGAGAATGGTCAGGCCGCCCTAGAAATGCTGCAGGAAGAAAGATGGGAAAGGGCAGACAGCGAAAAGGAGGAGGGGGGGGGTTATACCCCGATTTTGCCGAACTAGAGACCTCTGAGTCTACAGACTCAGAGGAACTACAATCACTCATAGAACAAATAGAAAAAACAAAGATAAGAAAGAGGAGGAAAGGGAAGGAGAGAGAGGACCCAGATAAAGACGAATGCACGCCCTCCGTGCACCGCCCCACACCTTCGGCCCCTCTGCTCTATGCGGAGGACCCCGGAAGTGGCAGCCCCGGCTGTTCTTTCAGCCCAGGCGTGTGGAAAGCGGTCAGAACCGAGTTACATCTAGCCTGTCCAATATTTCAGGATCCACAGGGACAGCGGTATCATGAACCCTTAGATTTTAAGGTTATAAAATCTTTAGCTGAGTCTGTGCGGACATACGGAATCACAGCCTCCTTTACTGTAGCCCAGGTGGAGGCCCTAAACAGACACTGCATGACACCCGGTGATTGGAGTGGGCTTGCACGAGCTTGTTTGAGCCCAGGTCAGTATTTAGATTGGAAGGCCTTTTTGATTGAATTTGCTAGTGAAGAGGCTGCAGCCAATCAGGCTGCGGGGAACCCAGCTTGGGACAGAGATATGCTGCTTGGACAGTTGTCAGCAGATAGGCTACCCGGTTCAAGTTTATGAACAAATCAATAAAATTGGCATAAAGGCATGGAAGGCCTTACCAAATAAAGGCGAGGTGAGTGGCAATCTCACCAAAATCCTGCAGGGCTCTATGGAGCCGTTTTCGGACTTTGATGCCCATGGTCGAGGCCGCTGGCAGAATTTTTGGTGACCCAGATGCAGCCATGCCATTAATTAAACAGCTTGTTTATGAGCAGTGCACTAAGGAATGCAGAGTCACCATAACCCCATATAAGAATAGGGGACTAGAAGCATGGATGAAAGTTTGCAGAGAGCTGGGCGGACCACTAACTAATGCTGGATTAGCTGCTGCTGTGGTGCAATTAACCCAGAAGGAGTGGGGCTGGGAAGGTGGCTCAGTGGTAGAGCACTTCCTCTGCATTCATGAGGCCCTGGGTTCGATTCCCCAGTACCATATAAGCAAAAAGAAGAGAAAAAAGCCGGAAGTGGCGCTGTAGCTCAAGTGGTAGAGCGCTAGTCTTGAGCTGAAGAGCTGAGGGACAGTGCCCAGGCCCAGAGTTCAGGCCCAGGAAAAAACCTATTTAAAAAACGCTGCAAATTTGTCTAAACAGTTGTCTAGTTATCTTTTAGGTAATTGAACTGGGGAGTTCGACAGCCTGATGGAACAGCTCAGGGTTGCCATCGTCATGGTGAACTCGACCCGAGTGGATGCCGGATTGGCGGAGGGGTTATCTTCATGGATCTCCGCTGCTATGAATCATCTTAAGGAATGGGCGGGTTTGGGAGCCCTGACAGGCCTTCTGGTGTTAGCCTCCTTGGTATGTCTGTGGTGCATTTGCCAAATTAGAGGTTCTCAGCGTCGCAGTGCAGCCATGATTATCCAAGCCTTTACAGTCATTGGAGCAGGTCAGTCCCCCTAAGCGTGGCTTGCCACCCTAAAACAATGAACACAGATTGCAAAGCCAAAGTACTGCAGTCGAGAGGCATGAGTTTTGCCCTCGAGGAGAGCATGTTTGATTGCACACGGGTTCGATTCGCCTTTTCCCGTCCTTGTGAAGGTACCCTCTGGGAGAAGGCTTGTATGCAGTCCTTGCATTGCACAACAGGGATCAGACCTCTGTTCTCATCTGTGTTCTTTAAACAAAAAAGGGGGAACTGTAGAGAGCTGCGAGAGGCCGCACCTGGAAGATGGCGCCGGCTTCCGCCCTCCGCCTTCCCGATGGCGAGTGCTCTCGTGGTAAACAACTCCTGATATGGCTAAGGCAAAGACTCTGGCTTGCTTCCGCGCACCTGAACCTATTGGTGGTTCCCACGTGGCGTATCAGGGTTGGCTACCCAGCGGGCACTTAAGGCTGTGGGGACTTCTCCCCGGGGTTGGGGTCAGAAGATTACTCAAAGGTCCTGAATAAACTGCAGAGAGAAGAGTCCGGTGTCGCGTCTTCCTTACTGGTCGAGGCGGTAGCGACAGAAGTACCTTTGCAAATTTCCATGACAGTTTGTTCTCACACCTTGGTAGGCAGGAGGTTTGTTGAAATAAATCACAGGTAAATGTATTACTTTGTACTGCCTGGAGCTAAGGTTAAGGTTAGAGTTTAGGGGCGGGGATTAGGTAAGGGGTTTATGTTATGAGTTGGGGCTGGATTAGGAGTTAGAGTTGAGTATGGTGATTAGGAATTTTGGTTCAGGCTTATTTTAGAAAAAGAAGAACCAGCAGGGCACTGGTGGCTCATGCCTGTAATCCTAGCTACTCAGGAGGATGAGATCTGAGGATCACGGTTCAAAGCCAGCCCAGGCAGGAAAGTCCATGACTCTGGTCTCCAATAAACCACTCAGAAAACTGAAAGTGATACAGTGGCTCAAGTGGTAGAGTGCTCGCCTTGAGCTGAAGAGCTGCGGGACAGTGCTCAGGCCCAGAGTTCAAGCACCATGACTGACAAAAAACAAAAAAAGAAAGTAAAAGAATAAGAAGAACCAGTGGGATAGTAGGGATGGTGCAGGAGTAAGAAAGCTGGGTGGATGGGCCAGAACTTGTGGACTGGGAAACCCTTGTGGAGACGGGGCTTTGGCCCAGGTCAGTCAGGAGCCTTCTGAGATTTGGGGAGAGAATTTGCTCTCAACAGGCCCACTGAGGACAGGTTGGTTTGTCCCAGAGGCAGATCCTCCCAGGGAAGGTCTTCTATCCACTCTGTTGCTTGTGCCATACTTGTGGCAGAGACACACGTAGAGAAGCAGGCTTGAGACCTCTTGTGTGTGTGTGTGTGTATGTGTGTGTGCGCACACGCGTGTGTGTGCGCATGCGTGCGCTCTGGTCCTGGGGCCTAGGTGTTGTCCCTGAGCTTTTTTGTGTGTGTTGGTCACCGGGCTTGAGCTCAGGGCCTGGGCGCTGTCTCTGACCTTTTTTGCTCAAGGCTAGTGTTTCACCACTTTGAGCCACAGCACCACTTCTAGTTTTCAGGTGGCTAATTAGACATAAGAGTCTCATGGATTTTATTGCCTGGGTTGGCTTTGAACTGCAATCCTCAGATTTTAGCCTCCTGGTTAGCTAGTAGTACAAGCATGAGCCACCAGCATCTGGCTTTTAATTTTTACTTTTTTTTTTTTGCCTGTTGTGGGGCCTGAACTCTGGGCCTGGGTGCTGTCCCTCAGCTCTTCAGCTCAAGGATAGCACTCTACCACTTGAGCCACAGTGCCACTTGCGGCTTTTTCTGCATATGTAGTGCTGAGGAATCGAACCCAGGGCCTCATGCATACAAGGCAAGCACTCTACCACTGAGCCACCTTTCCAGCCCTAATTTTTACTTTTAAAATTGTTATCGTAAAGATGATATACAAGGGGTTACAGTTAAATACAGTAGGTGTCCCGACCCGCAGGACTTCAACGAGGGCAGTGAACCTAAGCGAGAAGGAATGAAGGGACAAGAGACACAAAGGACAGCAAGACAAGGATTCTGATCAAGCTGCCAAATTTTATTTTTCACACAGGGGTATTTATATGCTTAGAATAAGGAAGCTTTTTCATTGGGCGTAGCAGCTGCAGGATGCTTGCTTAGGGCAATGTGAAAAGGTGGTCAATAGCAGCTACATGGTCTTTGTTTGGGGCAGGATGCAAAGACCAGATTCTGTAAATAGCCTCCAGAGATGTTCCAGCGAGATAGTCAAGCTTATCATGCAGAGAGACTCCCTGCAGGGCTCTTGACAAGTAGGTAAAGACAATTGGACAATGTCACCTTGTATAGTTCATTTTCAACTTAGTTTCTAGTGAGCACCACTGCAGCATTTGTTCACCACTTATCCCTCCATTTCTGTATCTCTTTTGCTATCCCAAAAAGAGATAAATGAACAAACAAGATGAAAAGGAAACAAAAACAACAGCAACAAAAATAAACCTTTATGGGGCTGGGAATGTAGCTTGGTGGTAGAGTGCTTACCTAGCACACATCAAGGCCTGGGTTTGGTTCCTCAGTACCACATCCACAGAAAACCAGAAGTGGTGCTGTGGCTGAAGTGGTAGAGTGCTAACCTTGAGTGAACCCTGAGTTCAAGCCCCAGGACTGGAGAAAAAAAAAGAAGAAAAAGAAACCCCTCGTTTCCATTTTCTGGAGTTCATTTTAATAAATATTTTATATGATCAGAAGCAAATGGTGTTCCTTCCATAAGTGTCCTCCTTTGGTCTCACTGTGTGTGAGTATCTAGGGTCCTACATATCATGTTCCAGAGTATTTAGATCTAGCTTCCACATAGGAGAGAAAACATGTGCTATTTGCCTCACTTAATATGGTTTGTTCTCTAGGTCCATCCATTTCCCTGCAAATGACATAACCTTAGTCTTTCTAATGGCTGGGTAAAATTCCTCTGTGTATAGGTACCACACTTTTTGGGTCTACTCACCTAGTATAGGGCATCTAGGCTGTTTCCATAACCTGGCTTTGTGAATAGTGCAGTACTGAACTTGTACACTTGGATGTACAGTTGACATTTGTAATGGGATTCATCAGCGCAAAGCTTATTAGAACATAAATGCCATCTGTTTTCCAAGGACTTTGTGTTAAGTCAGTTATCTCTGTTTAAAACATTCCAGCACTGTTTGTTCCATTATCCTGACCTGAGGCTTAGGTATTAAGCATAGTTATTTGTGGTTCCTAAGCAATGCCTGGGGAGCATGCATTGGGCAGTGGGGTGCAGGGTTCAGGGTAATTGCAAAAGCCTGTCAGCAACTCACTGAGCTGTTCTGGGAGTACTAAGCACTGGGGAGTAGAGGGTTCAGGGTGACTGCAAATCCTGTTGGTTTCTCATTGAACTGTTCTGGAAACATCCAGGCTTGGGGGAATGCAGGCAGGCTGAGAGTGATTACAAAGGCTTGTCAGCTGTATCTCTGAGTTTAGTGACATCAGGGAACCTTGGAAGATTCAAGTTAAGAGACAACCTACTCTGCCTCAGATGAGGACTGCAGGGGTGGAGGAAATAGGTAGGCCCATGTGGGGTAGGAAGAGCGAGGGCTCCAGAGCTATCAAGAGGTCAACAGGCAGGACTTGAGGGGGCTGGGAGGACCAAGGTTAAATTCCCATGCTTGCCACAGGGTGTTTACTTACTGAAAAGTCAGAGCTCAGTGGGCGATGCCTGGGAAACCCATGTACAGCCGGGGATCTGGGACTGAGCCTCATCTCTGGTGCTCACTGCTGCGCCCCTCTCAGGGAAGGGCTGGTCTGTAAAGGAGGTCAGGACTGAGGTCTTATAGTTGGAAAGCAGAGGGGGACTTGTCCACCTAGGAAAGGGCAAGCTGGCTGTCAGAGCTGGACAAGATCCTGTGCCACTAAGAAAAATCCATAATCAAGAAAGGAAACCTTAGCCGGGTGCTGGTGGCTCACGCCTGTCATCCTAGCTACTCTGGAGGCTGAGATCTGAGGATCACTATCCAAGCCAGGCAAGAAAGTCTGTGAGACTCTTACCTCCAATAAACCACTCAGAAAACCGGAAGTGGTGCTGTGGCTCAAGTGGTAGAGCACTAGCCTTGAAGAGCTGAGGGACAGCGCCCAGGCCCAGAGTTCAAGCCCCACAACTCACAGAGGGGGGGGGGACCTTTTCCTGCTGACACACCTGTAGAAGAATAATGGGTTGAACCAGTCCCTTATTGTCTGGTGATCTCTGCATTTCTCTGTATTTCTAAGCGAGCCCCTAGACCACATCTACCCCATCTGCCTCATCCCCAAGACGTCTCAAACTCACTCCCACCTCTCTCCTTGGGACATTCTTGAATTCAAGACGACCACTACCAACGGCCTACAGTATGAGCTGACCTACAGGGTAAAAAGAGGTGAGTGCCTGTCTCCTCCCTCAGCTGTGCTTCGCATGGGGCCTGCAGCCTGTGCACAGCCTACTAGTGACGGTGTCCAGGACACGGTCTGTTTGTTCTTTTTTCTGGCTACATACCTGTTTTATGAGGTGGGTGTGACACTCCTCCTGCGAAGGGGCAGTCACAGCGCGCACCCAGGCTGCCCAGGCGCAGGCCCGGGCCTGGCCCGCGGCGGGCCCTGGTTCTAGGCCTCTTCCTGCTGCGTCGGGACGGCCTCTCCGCCCAGGCTGCCCTGGCGCAGGCCCGGGCCTGGCCCGTGGCGGGCCCTGGCTCCAGGCCTCCTGCTGCGTCGGGTCGCGCAGGCCCGGGGCTGGCCCGTGGCGGGCCCTGGTTCTAGGCCTCCTCCTGCTGCGTCCCGTCGGCCTCTCCGCCCAGGCTGCCCTGGCGCAGGCCCGGGGCTGGCCCGTGGCGGGCCCTGGCTCCAGGCCTCCTGCTGCGTCCCGTCGGCCTCTCCGCCCAGGCTGCCCTGGCGCAGGCCCGGGCCTGGTCCGTGGCGGGCCCTGGCTCCAGGCCTCTGCTGCGTCCCGTCGGCCTCTCCCGACCCCCACACCCGCCTGGGGCTCTCCGAGGCCTTTTTCTCTCCCGTGTTCTTTTCTCTCAGCTCGCTCCTCCCAGGAGTGTGATGGAGGCTGACCCCCTCTCTGTGCTGAAAATGCCTGTCAGCAAAGCCTGCAACTCCAGGGTCGGGAATCGACTCCGCTAGAAATGCCTGGATTCGGCACTCTGTCTGGGAGCCGCCCGGGGCCTCCCGCGGCCGGTCCGGCCCCGCCCCCCCCACGCCCGGTCCGGCCCCGCGCCGCCCCCCCCCCCCCCCCCCCCCCCCCCGCCTCCTGAAGGCGGTGCTGGGGAGGGCGGTGCCGGGGAGGGCGGGGGAGGGCGGTGCCGGGGAGGGCGGGGAGGGCGGGGAGGGCGGGGGCGGGGAGGGCGGGGAGGGCGGTGCCGGGGAGGGCGGGGAGGGCGGGGAGGGCGGGGCCGGGGAGGGCGGGGCCGGGGAGGGCGGGGAGGGCGGGGCCGGGGAGGGCGGGGAGGGCGGGGCCGGGGAGGGTGGTGCCGGGGAGGGCGGTGCCGGGGAGGGCAGGGAGGCGGGGCGAGGCCGGGAGGGCGGGGAGGGCGGGGCGGCCGGGGAGGGCGGGAGGGCGGGCCGGGGAGGGCGGGGAGGGCGGGGAGGGCGGGGAGGGCGGTGCCGGGGAGGGCGGGGAGGGCGGGAGGGCGGGGCCGGGGGAGGGCGGTGCCGGGGAGGGCGGGGAGGGCGGGGCCGGGGGAGGGCGGGGAGGGCGGTGCCGGGGAGGGCGGGGAGGGCGGGGAGGGCGGGGCCGGGAGGGCGGGAGGGCGGTGCCGGGAGGGCGGGGAGGCGC
>NW_027206379.1:6305188-6435188 GCF_024711535.1 Dipodomys merriami
CGACCGCGGGACGGGATGGCGCCCCGCCTTTATCGACCTCCCCGCGGCCCCCGGCCGCCCCCGGCCGCGCGGCCTCCTCCTCCCGCCGGGCGGCTCGCGGAGGGGCGAGGCGGGCACCGAGGGCCACGCGTCGGAGAGGCGGCCGCGGCCTCCACTGCCCGCAGGAGGGCGCTGGCTGCGTGAGGGTCCCTCCGGGGGCCAACCTCCCCTCCCCTCCCCTCCCCTCCCCCCTCCTCCCCTTCCCCTCCTCCCCTCCCCCTCCCCCTCCTCCCCTCCCCCTCTCCCTCCTCCCCTCCCCCTCCTCCCCTCCCCTCCCCTTTCTCCCCTCCCCTCCCCCTCCCTCTCCCTCCTCCCCTCCCCCCTCTCCTCCTCCCCTCCCCCTCTCCCTCCTCCCCTCCCCTCCCCCTCCCCCTCCTCCCCTTCCCCTCCCCCCCTCTCCCTCCCCCTCCCCTCCCCCCTCCCCCTCCTCCCCTCCCCCTCCTCCCCTTCCCCTCCCCCCCTCTCCCTCCCCCTCCCCTCCCCCCTCCCCCTCCTCCCCTCCCCCTCCTCCCCTTCCCCTCCCCCCCTCTCCCTCCCCCTCCCCTCCCCTCCTCCCCTCTCCCTCCTCCCCTCCCCTTTCTTCCCTCCCCTCTCCTCCTCCCCTCCCCCTCCCCCTCCTCCCCTCCCCTCCTCCTCCTCCCCTCCCCCTCTCCCTCCCCTCCCCTCTCTCCCCCCTCTTCCCGGGGCTCGAACCCGCGCCTGGGCACTGCCCCAGCTGCTCCGGTCCAGCCCAGCGCTCTGCCCCGTGGCCGCAGGGCGGCTTCCCGCCTTTTTGAGTGTTCGCGGCCAGGGTCGTGCGAAGAGGCCCCGCAGGACGCGGCGTCCGGGAGCTCGTGTTCCGCCCTGGCTGGGAGCGCCGCGTGCGTGCCGGGCCCGCGGCTTCCCTCGCCACCGCTGGCCTCGAACCCGCGGCCGCCACCGCCGCCGCCTGCGGGGCCGGGATTACAGGTGGGAATCACCCGAATCTTTTTTACCAAGTTTTTAAAATTGAAATGGAAGGATTTGGAGCGTCAGGTAGATCCTTTCTAGGACCAGCCCCGGAGCGGCTTCCGGAAGCATAATGTATGAATGGCCTGGGCCTACACGACCCCGCGGCCTATCGGCTGGGCCTCACCCCGCGGATGAAGGCTGTGGACTCCACGTGACCCTTCCATCAATGTGACATCACGTGACCGGGCAGTGCCGCCGCCATCTTTACAGAAGCGGGTCATCTGTGAGTTGGGAAGTTTATAATGTTTTCTCTGAGATTTCTTCCTCCTGTTATATCGAAATTCGGGGACCCCCAGAAGACCACCAGAGACCACGATCAATGTAAGCAACAAAGAGCCGGTTTATTGCAAGCTCGAGCTTGGTCCTCTGCACACATGGTAACCGGTGACGCTAAGAGGCCCTGAGCATAGAATCAGGGCCGTTTTTATAGTATTGAACAAACAACTTAAGGAACTTTTACATAAGAAATTACATGATTGGTTAACATTTACATTTTAAGCAAGCTAAACTGGGCAAATAATGATTGGTCGATCTTTACAGAAAAAATGTCCTTGGTCCATAGCTTGACCGAAAAAGGTTACTAGTCACACCCGGACCAACAGAATGCATGGCATGTCTTGCCCCGGGCTCTGAAGAATGGGTTGGTTAACAACTCTTAGTCCTAGGTGGGTGGGGGGCAACACCACTTGGGGGCTAACACCTGCCTTAAGCAAATGCCATCTATGGCTCCAAGAATTGTGCATGGCTTTCTGTCATAAATTCCTAGCATTGGGGCTAAAATGGATCACGAGTCAAGTCGTAGAACTGAGATGGAGTGTTAAACAAAAATGGAGTTGCTTAGGTTTCTTAAAACATTATAATTCTTCCCTAGGGCCTTACTGCCCCGGCCTCTGGGAGGGGCATTGCAGCTGTGGTGATAATTCTGAGGACTTTGCCCCCTTGGTCAGGGCTGTAAACCCTTTGAAGTCTTTTACTAAGCAACTCTAGGCTCCCAGGCTGACATTCCACTACTAAGTAACTAAAACCAGTCACAGTTAAAATCATACAAAAACCATACAATCATCCAGTACAAAGCAATTCATACAGAAGCAAAAATGGCTGTTAGGTGCTGTCATTTTATATATATATATATATATATATATATATAATATATATATATGATTATTTTTTTGAGTTCTTCATTCCCCCCTTGTCTAGAGCATCAGGGACCAATCATGGTCCCCTAATTGGCACAGTCTTTTATATTTAGTTTGGACTGTGCTGATTTTTTTCTTTTACAAAGGAAACCAGTCTGTTGAGTATACAAGGTCCGATTGTAACAAAATTAACACTACCAAAGGCCCTTACATTTTTTTTTCTCCACCAGTCCTGACTCCGTGTATCACAGTTAACTCAATTTTATACCAGCTGTACTTGTAAGCTCCAATTTTAAGACATACTCATACCATTTGCTACATACTTAAACTTTCTGAGGTTTCTCTTCTTTCCTTTTTCAAACATTTAAAGGCAATCCTTACTTTTCAAATTTCCCCAATTCCTTTCCCAAGGCTTTCTTTACCACCCTCTTTCTTTACAATTCCTTGAGCATCTTTGTGGCTGGAGTTTAAAACTGCGCAATTTTCCTTTGGCTTGTGGAACCTTTATCTTAGAACAGCCATAAGGCACCACTGTGATGCAGAAGCTTGCTAGATTTTAAGGCTAAGAGTAGGACTGGGTCTCATGTACTACCTCCATTGATAACATACTCAGGTTATTACCATACCAGAGTCAAACTAGGCTGTGACCCTAGAGTGGATTTCCAGTCACTATGCACTGAAGTGCCTAAGACACAAGCAAGCCAGTGATATCCTTGTCCCCAATACCCACTGTGGGAAGAGAGGGTTTCTGGGTATCACCCAAAAGAATGTCCCACAAGATCTTAGATTTAGCAGCTTTCAACCAGGAAGCAGACTCAGGTGATGGAATCAGGCAGGAGTTCCTCCAGGTGACTGTCAGGCCGTCGTTGAACTTTACCCATTAAGGTGTACAGTAGCAGCAGCAGCAGCAACAGGGTCTCTCGTGCTGGGCTGCAAATTCCTACACAGACTGGTTAAGGATGCAAGTAATACATAGGCTTGGCAGGCCGTGACTCCGTTGGTTTCTAAGAACATTTAGACAATAGCCCAGGACAATTTACCAAAATAACTTTTTTTTACTAACCAGATTTTTTTTATAAATAGACACAGAAGGCTTAGTCTTGTAACCATCTCTGACAGATGCAGTCTCCACACTTGCACACCTACAGCTGTTAACACTATTCTTTAGGCCTTTTTCTAAAAAAAAATTATTTTATCTATTTTGCCTCATTTTTCCAAAACTGACTCTGGACCCTTGATCTTAAAATGGGGGTAGAAGGGCGAAGGTCCATCTTCTGTAACTTCTTCAAGCTGACTTTTAGGGGCGTTGATCTTACCTAGCCAGGAACCTATAACCTTAGCCTATTTTACAAAGAGGTCATCAGGGTTAGATGTCATTAAGAACAATATTTAACTTTTGACAACTGCACAGACATTTTCTCCAGCTATAGCAGTGTAGCTTGTTTAGCACTCTGGTTTGTAAAAGCATCTTTCTGGATGACTTAGGAATGTGATCTCTAGTGACCCTAACACAATGCCTGAGTTACCTTTGCAGGCCTTTAGACAGATATCAATAGAAACACACTCTCAGGTTTACAAACTTTTTCCTGAGAAGATGAATTTCATGTAACTGGTGTCAGCTCAATATTACTGCCAATTAGAGCTTTTGGCACATAAAGGGGTTGAGATTTAAACTACCCCCCACATTTTATAACATTAGCTTTTTACTATCACAGAGGACTGGCAAGTTCCTGTCCCTTACAAGGTAGTCATGAACATTAGGCATGCTTCCAAACTATCTTCCTATGACCTCCCGGCTCTGACCAGTTTTGAAGGGCCACGCACAAATGACTCTAGAATCTGACATTTCTGCCATCCAAGCAGTGGCTTACTGCCTCTGGATGCTCCTCCATTGCTTTTGTCCCAGGAGTGTCTTCGCTACACTGGATAAATGCCTCATTGGCATTTTCCTTAGCTGGTCGCTGGACTTGAACTCGGGGCCTGAGCACTGTCCCTCAGCTCTACAGCTTAAAGCTAGCACTCTGCCACTTTGAGTCCCAGACTCGGGGCTTGAATGCTGTCCCCTAACTCTTCAGTCCAGGGCTAGTACTCTGCTGCTGGCTGAATGGAGGTGACAGTCTCACAGGAACCTTCTTCTGCCCGGGCTGGCTTTGAACCAGTTTGCAGATCAATGAGTCTTACAAAAGGCCACTTTACTCCAATTAAAAGCAACAAGGTGGTCAACATAGAAGTAGCTTTTAAGCATGCACTTACCTGACACTTAAGAGTCAAAGTTACATCTGACAAACTTGTAAGAATCCTCTGTGCTTTGCTGGAAACTTAAAAAACCTATAAGAGCAAACTAGAATAGCAATTCTTTTGGTAATCCTAATTTTTTCTTTGTGCACTTTGAGGCAAATATTAAAAACAATTTTACTTTTAAACTTTATATCCAAAAATCCATTCCCTATTTTTTAAGTCTCCTATTAATCTTCTTTTTAATATTGTATACTTTAGTTTTTAGTTGCATTTAAAAAAAATCACCTAAAATCTTGAGGCCAAGTGTCACTCATTGTCTCTTGGCTGCTTGTTTTAAAACAGACATACATTAAGATTTTTAAACTCAGATGACAATTTTTCCTTAATGAGAAAATAACAATCATCATAACTGAACCAAAAAGCTAGACTTAGCATCTTTATGACTTTTAAAAACATCCTAATTGTAAACATTAAAAGCAAGTCACATTATTCAAATAACTTTTTAACCCTCTTTTTAAGGCCTTCCTAATTTTAATGTTAACACATCCAAGGGGAAGTTTTAGCAATACTAATCAGATCATCACATCACTCATTTTAACCATCATGTTTTCAGTGGCTACCCACAGGGAAAAGAGACAGAACAACGATGGGCCACTTGGCCCCTCCTATGGAATAGGCAGGCACACACCCAATCCGACTCTTTAGGGTTAGATGAACTGCGTTTGTGCCAGCTTGCCTCACCATGGGTGGACTCCTCCCAGGGCCTGAATCACCATGCATGACCAGCTGAACTGCACTTCTGCTTGTTCACCCCTCACCCCTAAAGGTCTTCTGTTGGCTTCTAAGTTTTTCCCCGTCTCTTCTCTTGGTTCTTGAATGAAATACACAGTTTTTAGACAGACAGAACAAGTAACATCTTTGACAGTGTTAAACTAACCTTTACATTTAAATTCCTAATATTTATCCCCAAATTTTAGCCAAGGGAACTAGATCCCAAACTGCCAATGCATTTTTGTTAAGCCAGATAACTTGATTACAGTATAAACAGTCTTATGCATTTTAAAACATTAGTCTTTTAAAATACCAGATTTTCTAATTTGCAAGTTAAAGAACCTTTAAAAAGCCATTTAAAACAATGTGAAGATTCTTTAAAATTTTTGGTAATGTCCAAACCTCATAACCTTTTGAATTTTTAAATTAAAACTCACCCAATTGTTACAGCATGCTGACAATTTTTATCTTTGAACATGTTCACAGACACACACAAAACACTCACACAGATCTTAAAGCGGGCAAAAATCAAAATCAGTAGTACATACATTATTTAAAGTTTTTAAACAAAAATTTAAGACAGTATTTCTTTTAGAACGAGGTACCTTTGTTGGGCTTCATTTTCACAGAGCTTGCTTGTTAGCAAGACTTTTAAATCTCTTCTGAGTTGGAGGAGGGCTGGGGGAGGGAGTCACCTAAAACTAAACTGGCCTGATTTATTTTTTTACCCAATTTTAGACAGAACTAGCTGAAAAGTCCAAACCAGGCACACAGCCTTCTACGCCCTCGCCTGTCCTCCAGCAGCCTCCACTGGGAGAAGGTGCAGCCTGAGGCTTGTCCATGCCCCTCCTCTTGGCTGCTGTAACACAAGGGGGGGACTTAGCAGGTTTGTGACCAAGCCCAGTGGGGGGCTGGAACTTTTATTCCCCCAGAGATGTTCAAATAAATAACAAAAACACAGATAAACACAAAAACCAAGGATCCACATTTAAAACTGGTACCAATTCTAAAACAGAACTAGACAAGACAACAACCAAAGGCTGAGCTGGGGACTAATGGGACCCAGTTTATCCCTACCGGAACTCTGTGCTGCTCCCATTCAGTAAGCTGAATCCGGAATCTGCTGAGTGAGCCTGCACACTCACCCAAAACTTCCCTACCTCAGAAAACATAAAACAAACACACACACTAAAGTAAACAAGACAAACAAGTGGCCACAAAGACAAAATCAGGTCTCAGTGAATGGGGCGACATCTCACCACTTACCAGGGGACTCGAACCCCCTCTACTCATTCCAGAGAATTTTTTTTTTAGATTCTTCTGAGATTTCCAATTATACTCAAATTATACCCCCTCTCTTTTACCTCTGTGAAATGACCGAGCAGGAGGTTGAGAGGAGTAAGCTTGCTTTGTCCTCACCCCATCTCTGCGACAAGGAGTGTCGTGTCCAAATTAGTAAAACCGAGATAAGAAAGAAAAAGAAGTTAAAATTACACACACACGCCGCATACGGAGGGATTGGTAATGTACACGCACTTGGTCGCGCTTTCTTTGGGGGGGGCGATCTGTGGATGGGGCAATTAAGCGGGAAATGTGTACTCTTCCTCCGGTCTAGGGGGTCAGTAAGCCCCTCATCCACCGGCCCCAGGGCTGCGTGCCTAAGATTCAAATTAGAGTTAACAGAAGACATACGCACACTCAAGACAGACAGCAAGCGCGTCAGACTGCTGGTCAGACAGTCTGCCCAGAAGGGCTTCCAACCAGAGAGAATCGGCCAATTAGGGGGACTCGAACCCCCTCTACCCGATCTCAGGACAGCCCTACCCAGGGGTCCAGGGGACGTCTCCCACTGGCCCTGCTGGCAGTCTTATAGCACATCTGCCAAGACTCTCCGCCAAAAAAAAAAAAAAAAAAAAAAAAGACTCTCCGCCAGCCCCAAGACCACACCTGCAGGCTTTCACCATTCCTGAAATATGGAAGTGGCGCCACCAAAAACTCACCGATCGGTTCCTTCAGCTCTCTGATCAGGCGTCTGGGTGGGCTTGGGGGGCATCCCAGACGAGCCCCCAAGCTGTTATACCGAAATTCGGGGACCCCCAGAAGACCACCAGAGACCACGATCAATGTAAGCAACAAAGAGCCGGTTTATTGCAAGCTCGAGCTTGGTCCTCTGCGCACGTGGTAACTGGTGACGCTAAGAGGCCCTGAGCATAGAATCAGGGCCGTTTTTATAGTATTGAACAAACAACTTAAGGAACTTTTACATAAGAAATTGCATAATTGGTTAACATTTACATTTTAAGCAAGCTAAACTGGGCAAATAATGATTGGTCGATCTTTACAGAAAAAATGTCCTTGGTCCATAGCTTGACCGAAAAAGGTTACTAGTCACACCCGGACCAACAGAATGCATGGCATGTCTTGCCCCGGGCTCTGAAGAATGGGTTGGTTAACAACTCTTAGTCCTAGGTGGGTGGGGGGCAACACCACTTGGGGGCTAACACCTGCCTTAAGCAAATGCCATCTATGGCTCCAAGAATTGTGCATGGCTTTCTGTCATAAATTCCTAGCATTGGGGCTAAAGTGGATCACGAGTCAAGTCGCAGAACTGAGATGGAGTGTTAAACAAAAATGGAGTTGCTTAGGTTTCTTAAAACATTATAATTCTTCCCTAGGGCCTTACTGCCTCGGCCTCCAGGAGGGGCGTTACAGCTGTGGTGATAATTCTGAGGACTTTGCCCCCTTGGTCAGGGCTGTAAACCCTTTGAAGTCTTTTACTAAGCAACTCTAGGTTCCCAGGCTGACATTCCACTACTAAGTAACTAAAACCAGTCACAGTTAAAATCATACAAAAACCATACAATCATCCAGTACAAAGCAATTCATACAGAAGCAAAAATGGCTGTTAGGTGCTGTCATTATATATATAATATATATAATATATATATATATATATATATATATATATATATATATATATGATTTTTTTTGCGTTCTTCACTCCATGGTTGGTTTCCTGTGTATATCCCCATCACTATTTATGAAATTCACCGTAGCATCTGGGAAATCCTCAAAGCAATAAACTGTGATGAGACTCAGGCACAGGATGAATCTGAAACTGGGCTTTCAGACCACAGTTTGTAAGTTAGGGCTAGCCACCTGTGCCTCAAAGCCAAATAAGATACAGCATGGAGCAGAGAAAGGAGATTTATTACATGGTGGAGGCATCCTATGGGAAGACCGCAATTCAGTTCACCTTCAGCCATCTTCAGGGCACAGACATGTGCTGTAAATGTAAACAGCTGGTGGCAGAGGGACAGAGGTATGCATAGTTACTAAATGTCCTGGTCAAAGTACCATCTATGGGTCATTACTTCAGTACTAGTTTAGGGAAGGATTCTGGAGAAGTCATCACTGAGAAGGCTCCAATGTTCTCTTTCTTTGAGACACTTTCCTTCACCTTCCTTATAAATTGGTGTTATCAGTTAGTGTTGTCCTTCCTAGGGCATAGACACATATACAATGAAGGCACAGATGCCAAGCTTTTCTTCTGCTTTTAGTTAATTCATGGTCCCACATAAGGAGTTCAATACTTTTTAGCAAAAGCAACTTGCAAGCACCCGTTACCATGTCAGTTGGTTGGGCTTAATTTTGTTGAATAGTTTATGTGTAACTGCATTTTGGCCATTATAGAAGTAGGATGGTCAGTCGCTCAGCATACATTTTCTAAATGTATGGGAAAGGAAGGGAAAGAGATGGGAAGGAAGAGGAAGTATGGTTAGAATAGCTAGTTAAAAGAGAAAAATGGAATAGACTATTGAAATAAGTGATTAGTTTTGGAATTAAAAACATGTTAAGGGGCTGGGAAGGTGGCTCAGTGGTAGAGCGCTTGCCTTGCATGCCTGAGGCCCTGGGTTCGATTCCTCAGCACCACATAAGCAAAAAGAAAAAAGCCGGAAGTGGCGCTGTGGCTCAAGTGGTAGAGCGCTAGCCTTGAGCTGAAGAGCTGAGGGACAGTGCCCAGGCCCAGAGTTCAGGTCCCACGACCGGACCAAAAAAATAAAAAATAAAAAATAAAAACATGTTAAAAACATTTTATTCAACACAAACAGAACTTTTTGAATTTCACATAAAATTTCTCTAAGATAGCATCTGTGCTCTTCTATAATAGTATAAATTTGAAAATTATTAGCAGATTTGGGAAATCAAAATAAGTGGAACTAATAATAAAATTACAAGATTCAAAAAAGAAATCAGAAGGGAAATTAAAATACAATGAGGTGATTGAAAATGAAAACACTATATATGAAGTATTTTGGAAGACCCTCCTTAGAGGAAAACTTGTAGCAGTAAACTTCTTCACCAGTATGCTGGGGGGTATATAATGGAGCACTCAAAATTTACTTATTTGAAAGGATTTTATTTTATTTTATTCTATTTTTTATTTATTTTCTCTGCTTGTCCTGGGGTTTGAACTAAGGGCCGGGTGACATCCCTGAGCTTTTTTGCTGAAGGCTAACACTTTGCCACTTGAGCCACAACCCTACTTCTGGCTTTTTGGTGGTTAATTGGAGATAAGCATCTCAAACTCTCCTGCCTGGGCTGGCTTTGAATTGTGATCGTCAGATCTCAGCCTCCTGAATAGCTAGGATTACTGGTATGAGCCACCAGCACCTGGCCTTTATTTGTTCTTGACCATGAGCCTTTGGGGCTGGGACAGCACAATACCTATGCTGGTGTTGAACAGGCCCCACCTGAAGCTGTGGTCACCTGTGTCTTAGTAGGCTGGCTCCTTCGAGAGGACTGCTCACATGTTCCATGGTTTGTGTTTGCTCTTGGCTAAGGCCAGATGTAGGATATATCCCACAAAACAGCCCTAGGGTTTTTATCAGGTAAAAGTGTTCCCAGAAGGCAAAACACAGGGCAAATACTTAGGCCAAACTTTTCAAATTTTTTTTGATTTCCTGTTGGCCAAAGTGAGTTAAATGGCAAAGCACAGGGACACTTCAGAAGGGAACTGCATGTAGGCAAGGATGTAGGGATGTATGTGGGAAGCATTCCTAGGAAAGTTACTTATGATAGTCTCATCTGGGAAACATGCATAGTTTATCTTGTATAATGTAAGTGCAGCACTTAAAATGTATGTTCTTGATGCTTTAATGTTTCTTTTCTTTTTCTTTCTTTCTTTCTTTCTTTTTTTTTTTGTCAGCTGTGGGGCCTGAACTCAGGTCCTGGGCGCTTGTCCCTCAGCTCTTCAGCTCAAGGCTAGTGCTCTACTACTTGAGCCACAGCGCCACTTCTGGCTTTTTCTGCTTATGTGGTGCTGAGGAATCAAACACAGGGCCTCATGCATGCAAGGCAAGCGCTCTACCACTGAGCCACCTTCCCAGCCCCTGTAATGTTTCTTTTATATTTGGTGCAAGTGTGTTACTACACTTTTCTTGAGAATTTCATGTCATCTTTTCTCAGAGTGAGATAATGCAGTAAAAAAAATCACTGTTAAAGAGAATCATGTTGAATTATTAAAGCCATTTGCCTCTGTCAGCAACAGTTCTCTCGTTTCATTTTGGATCAGATTAAGAACTCTTGTCAATAAGTATACAATCAATATACTATATATTTACTCATATTTTTATTGCTATTTCAGATGTGGCCATTGATTTCTCTCAGGAGAAGTAGGGCTCCTTTGGATCCTGCCCAGCAGAATTTATATAGGGATGTTAGGAAACTACGGAACTCTCAACTCCTTAGGTGAGGACAACTTCCCTATAGAATTGTTTATTTACTACCAATTTTTCTTTTCCTGTAAGGAATATCTCTTGGAAATTTCATGAGTGAGTTTCAGATTCCTGCTTTTAAGGGGGAAAAATAGGTATTTATATAGTCAAGAAAGATTCAAGGCTGAGGATGTGGCTTAGTGGTAGAGCACTTGGCTAGCATGCATAAAGCCCTAGTTTCCATTCCTCAGTATTACATAAACAGAAAAAGCTGGAAGTGGTGCTGTGGCTCAAGTGGTAGAGTGTTAGCTGTGAGTAAAAGAAGCTCGGAGACAGTGCCCAGGCCTTGAGACCCAGGACTGGCAAACAAACAAACAAAGAAGAAAAAAAAAGATTCAAGATACTCTTATCTTTAATCATCACCTTTCTTGGGTGGTACTTATGGAAATTCAGTGGAATAAAATATTGTGGCCTACATGTTAAATTCCTTCCCTTTTATCTTTGATCTGAAAAGGCTTCCTGAGTATTCTTATGGGTCTGTTAGGAAACAGCATTTGAAGAAATTATTTTCTAGATTCTTATTTATAATCTCTCTACTGAGGACAGTAATGGTGTGGGAATCACTTTGAGAATCCCAGGCAAAAATTGCGTCCTATTTTCCAATAAACAGGTCTTGTAGTCTCTAAGCCACACCTTGTTACCTTTCAGGAACAAAGGGAAAATCCTTGGAATGGGAAGAGAAAAGAGAAGCTATCCACATACATATATGTAAGTAGGAATGAAGGAGGTGGAAGTTGAAGAAGAAGGCAGCTTTAAAGTATGGATTGAGTCTTTAGCCCACTTATTTATTGGGCAGTTGTTCCTTTGAGGATTTGTTGTTGGGAGACTTAAAGAGAAACTTCTCTGAAGAGGAAAGAAGGATGGCCAATAGACACATGAAGAAGCTCAACCTCCCTTGCCATAAAAGACATGCAAATCAAAACAACATTGATATACCACCTCACCCCAGTTAGAATGACTATAATCAAGAATTCTAATACTAACAGATGCTGGAGGGGATGTGGCCAGAAGGGAACCCTACTGCATTGTTGGTGGGAGTGTAAGCCTGTTCAACCACTTTGGAAAGTAGTATGGAGGTTACTCAAAAGACTACACATAGAGCTCCCCTATGACCCAGCAATCCCACTTTTGGGCATTTACCCAAATGATCATAAACAAGACCATACTAAAGCTACCAGCACAACTATGTTTTTTGCAGCATTATTTACCATAGCTAAGATATGGAACCAACCCAGATGCCCCTCAGTAGATGAATGGATCAAGAAAATATGGTATATATACACAATGGAATTCTATGCCTCCATCAGAAAGAATGACGTTGCCCCATTTGTTAGGAAATGGAAAGGCTTGGAAAAAATTATATTAAGTGAAGTAAGCCGGGCCAAAAGAAACATAGGTCCCATGGTTACCCTTATTTGCAATATCTAGTATATGTCTGAGTCAAGCAGAAATGGTCAGATAAGGTGATGTTAGGGAAATGAACCCCAACATAGGACTTAAATGGTTAAATGCTTTTTCTTTCTTGCTGTTGTATCTAACATACTTATAAGATGATTTCTTTGTTGCTTTGTATGTCCCTCCCCAAAGGTACAACCCTGTTTTCACTGTATTTGATGTTGTTATAATTTCTGGAGGGGAAGGGAAAAAACAAATCATTTAAATAGGGATACAGGTGGACCTATTGCAACAATGAGATGTACAAGATGTTATGTCGAAAAACAAACTTTACAACTTTGGTGGGGGGGAGGAGAGGGAGCAGGAGGGTTGGGAAGGATGGTAAGGGGAAACAAAGGAGGCAACAATGCTTGATAAGAAATGAACTCATTACCTTGCTCATGTAATTGTAACCCCTTTGTACAGTATTTTCACACACACACAAAAAAGTATGGATTGAGAGGCATTGTTCCAATGGAAGTGATTTTTGAAGCCTAGATTATTTTTCTTTCTGTAACAAAAGGATATTTCTGTCCTGTTTCCTTTAAGTTTCTCCAAAAGGAGTTTGAGGTGGGGTCCCTTCAGCAGTTTGGGTCTATGGAGGGAGTCAGGAAATGAACTGACCCTTGGAAAGAGAAAGGAGTGAGTCCAGTGACTCCTGACATTATCTTCTCCAAGTTTCCGTACCACTACGTAAGGTTCTCCAAAAGGAGACTGCCACGGTTGTTCAGGCCAAAAAGTTTAGGGTAACCAAACTACAGGTCCACACAGATGGAGGTGTGTAGAGACTGACTGATGGCAGAACTGAGGTTATGTAGGGAGAGGGCAGGAGGAGGCTGATGGGCCAGGTGAGGACTTGACCTCAGAGGAAGAGGAAGGGACCTCCTGCTGCTCCCAGGTCCATTACCTGGGACACTGAGTGGGAACTTCTAGGGAAGAGGTTTCATGCACACAGAGGGAAAACAGGGAAGAGGTCATTTTCCTGGGCAGATGGAACATTTCCATGCCTTTACAACCTCTTAAGTCTTCCCTACAGTGATCTCCCAGTACTTTCACAGTGGCTGCCAAAGTCATTCCCTTTTCCTGTCAGGCCTGATGATCTGATAGATCTTCCATTGCTTTTGTGTACCTTAGAGAATAGGTGTATTTCTAAATATCTCAGTATTAAGCCACCGTCCTATATTAATGACATCAAAATTAGTTTCTCTAATGTCATTTACATAGTTTTTTCAACTATTTTTATTAGAATACATAGAACAAGGGAGGTTCATGTACTTTTGTGTGTGTGAGTGTGTGTGTGTGTGCGTGCGTGCGTGTGTGTGTGTGTGTGTGTGTGTGTGTGTGTGTGTGTGTGTGTGTGCACATGCACCCACACACAGATACTGAAGCTTGAACTCGGCCTGGGCACTGGCCCTTAACTTTTTTTTTCCTCTCAAGGCTAATGTTCTACTACTTGAGCCTGACTTTTTTCATAGTTAATAGGAAATAAGAGTTTCATGGACTTTCCTGCTTGGGCTGGCTTTGAAACTCCATCCTCAAATCCTGCCTCCTGAATAGGAAGGATTATAGGTGTGAGTCACTAGTTCCCAGCTGTTTTATTGTTTTTCTTATTTTTGCTTTAATTTGTGTATCACTGATTTTTATAGTTACATGTTTTGTGTATAACCTAGTTGGAGATAATGGAGTCTCTTAAATTTTGATAGCTATTTCTTACTCAATTTTATAATTTCTCAGCCATTATTATTATTATTATTATTATTATTCTTTTTTGTGGGTCGTGGGGCCTGAACTCTGGGCCTGGGCTCTGTCTTTCAGCTCTTCAGCTCAAGGTGAGTGCTCTACCACCTGAGCCACAGCACCACTTCCAGCTTTTTCTGCCTATGTGGTGCTGAGGAATCGAACCCAGGGCCTCATGCATGTGAGGCAAGCGCTCTAACACTGAGCCACCTTCCCAGCCCTCAGCCATTATTTTTATTTAGAGCTATTAAAATATTTTCAACTGGCATACATAATAGTTCAAGGTGTATTTTTTAATATAACTCTCCATAGATGAGTGCTTTAGATGGGTGCTTATTATATCTCATACTCCTCTCCTACCTCTTCCAAGTGTTTAATGGGTTTCATTATGCAATCATCATATGTATACATAGCAATATATACTTTGATCCTCTTTTGCCACGCCGACCCCAGTAGAGTCTGCTTAGCATGGGAAACCATCTATCAGACCATGATAGGGGCCTCGAGACCTATCTCTGAGTTTTGGGACTTCACCGAAGTCTACCTCAGAGAATGGGGCTTTACAGAAACCTATCTCCAAGTTTTGGGACTTCACTGAAGTCTACCTCGGAGAATAGGGCTTCTAAGAGGCCTACTCCTGGGAAAAGGCTGGCAAAAACCCCTGGAAAAGATGTGTTTCTGCCTATCTTTTCCTCATAAGAGTGCCTATTAATCTTTTACTGTTTCTACTGCTCATTGTACTTACTCATTGTCAACGTTCCCTTATTCAAAGCTCTTTCTTAAGAGTGTTGACGACTCCAATATCTGATGAGTGTCTTAAAAATATGACTAACTCACCAGAGTTAAGTGCTACCCTGAAACCCCTCTTATGGAGGCTAGTAGACAAGTTATAAGTAAAAGTATTGGGGGTTTCACAAAGTCACTCCAGCAGAAGGAATTGTAAGAAATTTACAAAAAGTTGTAGGCGCGGCTAGAACAGAAAGAATGTATGGCAATTGCTGAGATAACTACTTAGGAGAAAGAACTTCCTCATTTACTAAGAGACTTGCTAAATCTAAGTCTCCTTGGTGCTTACTATTAAAGAAGGAACAGGAAAGATCTTAATGGGACAGTTAAGGCCTCTATAGAAAAAAGTAGTGGTTAATTGGTGACAATCATCGAAACCCATTGTATTTCTTAAAAATAGAGGTAAAGCTGGAAACAAGTGCCTATCAGGCGACCAGTTGGTGACCACCCAAGAATGAAGCCCTGCAGCAAGATTATGTAACCTTTTGCCCTTTCTTATGGAGACTTTTGCTATAAAAGTTTGTTATCCTCTGCATTAAATCGCACTCAGCACTCAGCATCCACTCCTAATGTGTGTGAGTTGTCTGTTTGCCATCTCCCCGTCCTATTCCAGGTTCCTCCCCTAGGTATCCTTCGTCGTCCCGACAGAACCCGGTCCGCGGCAGGTGGCGCCCAACGTGGGGCTCAGAGCGGGGCAAGAAGCAGTTTCTTCAGTCAAGGAACCTTGGGAGGTAAGCATCTATCTCTCTCTCTCTCTCTTTTCTTTTCACCTGGAATAGTAGTCAGAAGCTCGTTGGGGTGCTGCAGGCCCCTCAGTTGTGACTGAGAAAGATAACGAGCAAATCATGGGGAGTTCATCTTCTAAGAATAAGGATAGTTTGTCTCTATTTTAAAACATATACTCCACAGTAGCAGTGGGAGAACAAACTAATCCTTGGTTCCCGCAGGAAAAAGGAAACCATTGGAAAAGTGAATGTAAATCTAAGTTCCATAAAGACGGAACTCCTCCTTTGAGAGGAAACAAAAAAAAATGGAAAAAGGAAACCACTGAAAAAGTGAATGTAAATCTAAGTTCCATAAAGAGGGAACTCCTCCTTTGAGAGGAAACAAAAAACGGACAGAGGGGCAACCAGCCCCTCCCCAAGAGAATAAGAAACAGTTAGATCATTTGATACAATTTTCATATTTCAGGAATGGTGAAAGCCTGCCTGCAGGTGTGGTCTTGGGGCTGGCGGAGAGTCTTGGCGGACGCGCTATAAGACTGCCAGTGGGGCCAGTGGGAGACGTCCCCTGGACCCCTGGGTGGGGCTGTCCTCGAGATCGGGTAGAGGGGGTTCGAGTCCCCCCGATTGGCCGATTCTCTCTGGTTGGAAGCCCTTCTGGACAGACTGTCTGACCAGCAGTCTGACGCGCTTGCTGTCTGTCTTGAGTGTGCGTATATGTCTTCTATTAACTCTAATTTGAATCTTAGGCACGCAGCCCTGGGGCTGGTGGATGAGGGGCTTACTGATCCCCTAGACCCAGAGGAAGAGTGCGCATTTCCCACTTAATTGCCCCTTCCACCCTTTTAGAATTACAGGAGTGCCCGGACCAGATTGCCCACCTCCCCAGAGAAAGCGTGACCAAGTGCACATACATTACCAACCCCCGTATGTGGTGTGTGTGTATGTGTGTGTAATTTTAACTTCTTTTTCTTTCTTATCTCAGTTTTATTAATTTGGACACTCCTTGTCCCAGAGATGGGGCAAGGACAAAGCAAGCTTACTCCTCTCAACCTCCTGCTCAATCATTTCAAAGAGGTAAAAGAGAGGGGGTATAATTTCAGTATAATTGAAAATCTCAGAAGAATCTAAAAAGAAAAATTCTCTAGAATAAGTAGAGGGGGTTCTAGTCCCCTGGTAAGTGGTGAGATGTCACCCCATTCACTGAGACCTAATTTTGTCTTTGTGGCCACTTGTTTGTCTTGTTTAGTGTGTGTGTTCGTTTTATGTTTTCTGAGGTAGGGAAGATTTGGGTGAGTGTGACAGGCTCACTCAGCAGACTCTGGATTCAGTTTGCTGAATGAGAACAGCACAGAGATTCAAAAGACTAATTAGTGAATTGCCTTGCTAACAAGCAAGCTCTGGGAAAATTAAGCCCAACAAAGGTACCTAGTTTAAAAGAAATACTGTCTTAAATTTTTGTTTAAAACCTTTAGAAAGTGTACGTACAACTAATTTTGATTTTTGCGCGCTTTAAGATCTGTGTGTTTTGTGTGTGTTTGTGAACGTGTTCAAAGATAAAAAATTGTCAGCATGCTGTAACAATTGGGTGAGTTTAAATTTAAAATTCAAAAGGTTATGAGGTTTGGACATTACCAAAAAATTTTAAAAATCTTCACATTGTTTTAAATGGCTTTTTAAAGGGTTCTTTAACTTGCAAATTAGAAAATCTGGTATTTTAAAAACTAATATTTTAAAATGCATAAGACTGTTTATACTGTAATCAAGTTATCTGGCTTAACAAAAATGCATTGGCTGTTTGGGGTCTAATTCCCTTGGCTAAAATTTGGGGATAAATATTAGAAATTTAAATGTAAAGGTTAGTTTAACACTGTCAAAGATGTTACCTGTTCTGTCTATCTAAAACTGTATTTCATTTGAGAACCAAGAGAAGAGACAGGGAAAAACTTAGAAACCAACAGAAGACCTATCTTTAGAGGTGAAGGGTGAACAAGCAGAAGTGCAGTTCAGCTGGTCATGCAGTGGGACAGGCCCTGGGAGGAGTCCACCCATGGTGAGGCAAGCTGGCACAAACGCAGTTCATCTAACCCTAAAGAGTCAGATAGAGTGTGTGGCCATTCCATAGGAGGGGCCAAGTGGCCCATCGTTGTTCTGTCTCTTTTCCCTGCAGATAGACACTGAAAACATGATGGTTAAAATGAGTGGTGTGATGATCTGATTAGTACTAGAAAAACTTTCCCTTGGATGTGTTAACATTAAAATTAGGAAGGCCTTAAAAAGAGGGCAAAAAGTTATTTGTATAATGTGGCTTACTTTCAATTATGTTCTACAATTAGGATGTTTTTAAAAGTTATAAAGATGTTAAATCTAGCTTTGTGGTATAGTAAAGGTGACTGTAATTCTTGCATTAAGGAAAATTGTCATTTGAGTTTAAAAATCTTAATGTGTGTCTGTTTTAAAACAAGCAGCCAAGAGGCAATGAGTGACACTTGGCCTCAAGATTTCAAGGGATCTTTTCAAAATGCAAATGAAAACTAAAGTATAAAATATTAAAGGTGATTAATAAGAGGTTTAAAAAAATAGGGAATGGATTTTTGGATATATAGTTTAAATGTAAAATCATTCTTGACATTGGCCTCAATGTGCAAAAAAAAAAAAAAAAAAAAAATAGGATTATCAAAATGATTGCTATTCTAGTTTGCTCTTACAGGTTTTTTAAGTTTCCAGCAAGCCCAAAGCAAAGCACAGAGGATTCTTACAGTTTGTCAGATGTAACTTTGACTCTTAATAAGTGTCAGGTAAGTGCATGCTTAAAAGCTACTTCTATGTTGACCACCTTGTTGCTTTTAATTGGAGTAAAATGGCCTTTTATAAGACTCAGTGATCTGCAAACTGGTTCAAAGCCAGCCCGGGCAGAAAAACGTCCCTGAGAGGCTGTCACCTCTATTCAGCCAGCAGAGTACTAGCCCTGGACTGAAGAGTCAGGGGACAGTACTCAAGCCCCAAGCTGGAGACTCAAAGTGGCAGAGTGCTAGCCTTAAGCTGTAGAGCTGAGGGACAGTGCTCAGGCCCCAAGTTCAAGTCCAGCGACCAGCTAAAGGAAAATGCCAATGAGGCATTTATCCAGTGTAGCGAAGACACTCCTGGGACGAAAGCAATGGAGGAGCATCCAGAGGCAGTAAGCCACTGCTTGGATGGCAGAAATGTCAGATCCTAGAGTCATTTGTGCGTGGCCCTTCAAAACTGATCAGAGCCGGGAGGTCATAGGAAGATAGTTTGGAAGCATGCCTAATGTTCATGACTACCTTGTAAGGGACAGGAACTTGCCAGTCCTCTGTGATAGTAAAAAGCTAATGTTATAAAATGTGGGAGATAGCTTAAATCTTAACCCCTTTATGTGCCAAAAGCTCTAATTGGCAGTAATATTGAGCTGACACCAGTAACATGAAATTCATCTTCTCAGGAAAAAGTTTGTAAACCTGAGAGTGTGTTTCTATTGATATCTGTCTAAAGGCCTGCAAAGGTAACTCAGGCATTGTGTTAGGGTCACATTCCTAAGTCATCTAAAAAGATGCTTTTTGCAAACCAGAGTGCTAAACAAGCTACACTGCTATAGCTGGAGAAAATGTCTGTGCAGTTGTCAAAAGTTAAATATTGTTCTTAATGACATCTAACCCTGATAGCCTCTTTGTAAAATAGGCTAAGGTTATAGGTTCTTGGCTAGGTAAGATCAACGCCCCTAAAGTCAGCTTGAAGAAGTTACAGAAGATTGACCTTCGCCCTTCTACCCCCATTTTAAGATCAAGGGTCCAGAGTCAGTTTTGGAAAAATGAGGCAAAATAGGTAAAATAATTTTTTAAAGGCATAAAGAATAGTGTTAACAGCTGTAGGTGTGCAAGTGTGGAGACTGCATTTGTCAGAGATGGTTACAAGACTAAGCCTTCTGTGTCTATTTATAAAAAAAAAAAAAATGTGGTTAGTAAAAAAAAAAAAAAAAAAAAGTTATTTTGGTAAATTGTCCTGGGCTATTGTCTAAATGTTCTTAGAAACCAACGAAGTCACGGCCTGCCAAGCCTATGTATTACTTGCATCCTTAACCAGTCTGTGTAGGAATTTACAGCCCAGCATGAGGTGTGACAGTCCCTTGGAGCCACTGAGAGACCCAGCTGTTGCGGTTGCTGCTGCTGTTGCTGCATACCTTAATGGGTAAAGTTCAACGACGGCCTGACAGTCAACCGGAGATACTCCTGCTTGATTCCATCACCTGAATCTGCTTCCTGGTTGAAAGCTGCTAAATCTAAGATCTTGTGGGACATTCTTTTGGGTGATATCCAGAAATCCTCTCTATTCCCACAGTGGATATTGGGGACAAGGATATCACTGGCTTGCTTGTCTTAGGCACTTCAGTGCATAGTGACTGAAAATCCACTCTAGGGTCACAGCCTAGTTTGACTCTGATATGGTAATAACCTGAGTGTGTTATCAATAGAGGTAATACTCTTAGCCTTAAAATCTAGCAAGCTTCTGCATCATGGTGGTGCCTTAAGGCTGTTCTAAGATAAAGGTTCCGCAAGCCAAAGGAAAATTGGGCAGTTTTAAACTACAGCCACAAAGATGGACAAGAGATTGTAAAGAAAGAGGGTGGTAAAGAAAGCCTTGGGAAAGGAATTGTAAAGAAAGAAGGAAGTAAAGAAAGCCTTGGAAAGAGAATTGGGGAAATTTGAAAAGTAAGGATTGTCTTTAAGACAAACCTCAGAAAGTTTAAGTATGTCGCAAATGGTATGAGTATGTCTTAAAATTGGAGCTTACAAGGACAGCTGGTATAAAATTGATACACGGAGTCAGGACTGGTGAAAATTAAAAAAAAAAAAAAAAAAAAAAAAAAAGGGGCAAATGCCACGCCGACCCCAGTAGAGTCTGCTTAGCATGGGAAACCATCTATCAGACCATGATAGGGGCCTCGAGACCTATCTCTGAGTTTTGGGACTTCACCGAAGTCTACCTCAGAGAATGGGGCTTTACAGAAACCTATCTCCAAGTTTTGGGACTTCACTGAAGTCTACCTCGGAGAATAGGGCTTCTAAGAGGCCTACTCCTGGGAAAAGGCTGGCAAAAACCCCTGGAAAAGATGTGTTTCTGCCTATCTTTTCCTCATAAGAGTGCCTATTAATCTTTTACTGTTTCTACTGCTCATTGTACTTACTCATTGTCAACGTTCCCTTATTCAAAGCTCTTTCTTAAGAGTGTTGACGACTCCAATATCTGATGAGTGTCTTAAAAATATGACTAACTCACCAGAGTTAAGTGCTACCCTGAAACCCCTCTTATGGAGGCTAGTAGACAAGTTATAAGTAAAAGTATTGGGGGTTTCACAAAGTCACTCCAGCAGAAGGAATTGTAAGAAATTTACAAAAAGTTGTAGGCGCGGCTAGAACAGAAAGAATGTATGGCAATTGCTGAGATAACTACTTAGGAGAAAGAACTTCCTCATTTACTAAGAGACTTGCTAAATCTAAGTCTCCTTGGTGCTTACTATTAAAGAAGGAACAGGAAAGATCTTAATGGGACAGTTAAGGCCTCTATAGAAAAAAGTAGTGGTTAATTGGTGACAATCATCGAAACCCATTGTATTTCTTAAAAATAGAGGTAAAGCTGGAAACAAGTGCCTATCAGGCGACCAGTTGGTGACCACCCAAGAATGAAGCCCTGCAGCAAGATTATGTAACCTTTTGCCCTTTCTTATGGAGACTTTTGCTATAAAAGTTTGTTATCCTCTGCATTAAATCGCACTCAGCACTCAGCATCCACTCCTAATGTGTGTGAGTTGTCTGTTTGCCATCTCCCCGTCCTATTCCAGGTTCCTCCCCTAGGTATCCTTCGTCGTCCCGACAGAACCCGGTCCGCGGCACTCTTTACTGCTCAGTACCCTTTCCCCCTTCTGTTGAACACCATCCCCTCAAGGTCCCCTTTTTACATTCACATTTTTTTTTTTAATTTTTACTTTTTTGTTGGTCATGGGGCTTGAACTCTGGGCCTGGGCGCTGTCACTCAGCTCTTCAGCTCAAGGCCAGCACTCTACCACTTGAGCCACAGCGCCACTTCTAGTTTTCTGAGTGGTTTATTGATAAGAGTTTCATGGCCTTTCCTGCCTGGGCTGGCTTTGAACTGTGATCCTCAGATCTCAGCTTCCTGAGTAAGCTAGGATTATAGGCATGAGTCACCGGTGCCCACCTCATTATTATTTTTATAACATCATTGTCATCATCATCATCATTATCATCATCATGATTTTAGGTTTTGATTCTACAGATAAAAAAATGTGTGTTAGCCGGGCGCTGGTGGCTCACGCCTGTAATCCTAGCTACTCAGGAGGCTGAGATCTGAGGATCGCAGTTCAAAGCCAGCCCGGGCAGGAGAGACGACTGTGAGACTCCTATCTCCAATAAACCACCAGAAAACCGGAAGTGGCGCTGTAGCTCAAGTGCTAGAGCGCTCGCCTTGAGCAGAAGAGCTGAAGGACAGAGCCCAGGCCCAGAGTTCAAGCCCCACGGCTGACCAAAAAAAAAAAAAAAAAAAAGTGTGTTTGTAGCCGGGTGCCGGTGGCTCACACCTGGAATCCTAGCTACTTAGGAGGCTGAGATCTGAGGATCACAGTTCAAAGCCAGCCCTGGCAGAAAAGTCCATGAGACTCTTATCTCCAGTAAACCACTAGAAAACTGGAAGTGGCGCTGTGGCTCAAGCGGTAGAGCGCTCGCCTTGAGCTGAAGAGCGCAGGGATAGCGCCCAAGCCCAGAGTTCAAGCCCCATGACCAAAAAAAAAAAAAATGTGTTTTTTGGCTTTTTGGGCTTAGATTATGTCAGTCAGTATGAAATGATATCCAGTTCTATCTATTTTGCAGTAAATCACATAGTTTCATTTTCTTTATGGGTCAGCCATCATTTGTTACTGAAATTTTTACTTAATTTATGCATGTTTCTGTTCACAATTTTTATTTCTGTTCATATTCTCATTCACCTTATTCAGTTTTCTGTGTTCTTGTTTAGGCTCATTAAACATCTTTTCAATAGTTTTTTTTTTTAGTTCCTTAGGTAGTTCATGAATCTTAAGCTTCCTGATGGTCAGTTTCTAATACTTTATTTTGTTCCTTAGAACTACATTTTCTTTTGGTTTGTTTTTTTGTTTTTTTGGGTCTGGTCATGGGCCTGAACTCTGGGCCTGGGCGCTGTCCCTCAGCTCTTCAGCTCAAGGCTAGCACTCTACCACTTGAGCCACAGCGCCACTTCCGGCTTTTTGCTTTTTGCTTATGTGGTGCTGAGGAATCGAACCCAGGGCCTCTGGCATGCAAGGCATGCGCTCTACCACTGAGCCACCTTCCCAGCCCAGAACTACATTTTCTTTTCTTTTCTTTTGGTGGAAAAAAATATATTTATAATGAGCCAGCTGGACTCAGTTAGGTGATTGCAGTTTTGTTGGCAACATCTAAAGTATCATCATCAGGAGTCAGTGGAACATATGCCTTCTCTCCATCAGGTCTGGTCAGGGAATTGCCCTTCCCCACGTCAGTGTCACTGTTTGGTCTGATGCTTGTTGGCCGTGACATGAAAACATGAACACAAGTGGGTGGTTGTCCTCTGTTTTCTTCATGGCTGACTCAGTGCTCAGGGGGAACTGGATGATAGCACAGGGGTCAACTTGTTTCTCCTCGGAGCACTCTTCAAAGGTATTTGGGCTGTCTTTATTGCTGCAGAGTCTCGGGCTGCTGGAAGGTGGATGAAGTGCATATTCTCTTCTTTTTGTGGCTGTGGACACTGTTCAGCACTGCCTTCTTGGCTTCAAAGCCTTTTACTTGGCTTCGGCTTTAGAAGTGGCAGGAGCTCCCTTCTTTGCTTTCGGCGCCATCTTGGTGAAAAAGCTCTTTTGTTTCTTTGTATGCTGTGTTGACTTGGTTGGTTTGCCCATTTAAAACACCAGCAGTGCTGGGCACCAGTGGCTCATGCCTGTGATCCTGGCTACTTTGAAGGCTGAGATCTGAGGGTCATGATTCAAAGCCAGCCCGCGCAGCAAAGTCCGTGAGACTCTTATCTCCAATAAACCACCAGAAAACTGGAAGTGGCGCTGTCTCAAGTGGTAGAGTGCTTGCCTTGAGCTGCAGAGCTGAGGGACAGTGCTCAGGCCCAGAGTTCAAGCTCCACAACCACCACCACCAACAACAAAAAAAAAAAAAAAAAAAAGAAAGAAAGAAAAAGAAAAGAAAAAGAAAAAAAACCCCTCAGATCTCTAAATCTAGATAATGAAAATTATAAAATGTATTGAAAACAGTTAAATGGCTTAAATAAATGGCCTTGGATATATACCATAGATAGTAGAAGGAATATTTAAAGGCATTTAGTTTGATTCTATGCAATTCCAATCAAAATCCCAAAAATGATTTTGAAGAAGTTTGTCTTGAAATTTATATGGCACAATGAAGGGTCAAGGCACTCCTGAAAAAAACATATATGGTGATAGAACTTGCCATATTCAATTTCAAGACTTACTATAAATCTTTGTTGATAAGCAGCATGTCATTGGCCCAAGGACTGATTGACTTCTGACAGATTCCCTGTAGGGAAACTTGATTTGTGCGTAAGAAGGAACTGAGAACCCTGGATGCGTCTTGAGACATTCGAGTCTACATAATTATCATCCTTAGTTCTCATCATTCATCAAGATGAATTCTATATGGGTTCTGGAAATAAATGTAACAAGCAGAAAACTATCTTTCTAACCTTTCTAGGGTATAGAGGAATCTTTAAATTCCCCTCAAAAGTGCTAAACTCATAGTTAAGGCTGGATATTTGAGAATATCTGTTTGGAAAGAAGGAAGGAGCGAAGGAAGGAAGGAAGGAAGTAAGGAATGAAGGAAGGAAGGGAGGGAGGGAGGGAAGGAGAGAAGGAAGGAAGGAAGGGAAGAAAGAAAGGAAAAGAAAGGAAGGAAGGAAAGAAGTTAGGAAGGGAAGGGTAAAGAAAGATAACTCAGGGCTGGGAAGGTGGCTTAGTGGTAGAGTGCTTGCATTGCATGTGGGTTTGATTCCTCAGCACCACATAAGCAGAAAAAGCCTGAAGTGGGGCTGAGGCTCAAGTGGTAGAGTGCTAGCCTTGAGTTGAAGAGCTGATGGACAGCGCCCAAGCCCAGAGTTCAGGCCTCACGACCGGAAAAAAAAAAAAAAAAGAAAGAAAGATAACCCAGAAGTGGAAAAATCATGCAACATCTAAAACCGAGCAAAGATTATTAACCAGAATGTATAAAGCATCCCTTAAAACAGAGGTTCTCTTCTTCATTCATGATCAAAGAAATGAAAGGTGGAACATAGTTAAATACTGTTTCTTACTCACTGGATGAAATGTGTGAGTACCAAGTACTGGTGAGGCTGTGTCTTCTAGGGCTTGCTGGTAAATGTGAAGATGGCTTGGAATACTTGGGAAATGGAACAGTACCTAAATGTCAGACTTCTAGTTGCTCTCTGGACCAGAGATAGCCTTGTGTAGTGTCTCAGAAACTTGTAGAACAACATTCCCAGAAGACCCTTCACTGAAGAATAGTCAGGACTAGTTTGTCAGGGCTTTGAGTAAACATTTATAACTGTGAAACACCAATGTCACTAAACCATAGCTACATATCATACCTGGATATAGCTTGCAAAGATAATAATGGCAAAATTCATGTCTTTTGGAATGCACATGTCATGAGATTGATACTATAAAGAAAGAAGACCATGTGGAAGATCAGGAGCACATTTCAGAATGACCATCAGCTCTGAATGTGATGCTGTTGGAATGTCAATGTTGGATTGGGAAAAGGTGCTTGGTGCTCATTATGTTAGCATTCTTTGTGATTTACATGGGAAGCCCCATATCATTCAGTTATGATTTACATGGGAAGCCCCATATCATTCAGTATTAAAGACACGAGGCAGCGCTTGTCCCAAGTTTCTGACTTGTGACTCCGGCTTTTGGTAGTCAAGCACCACTGATGTGATGCTTTGCATTTCCCTTGGGTTTCTGGGTAAGCTGCAGCCTATTCAGGACCTAGCAGGCTGCTTTCTCCACTCTGTAGCCAATTCTTGGTGCTGTTTGTAGGAAAACAATGTTGTTTGCTCCCAGAATGTTACATAACAGTTCAGACTTGGAGGAAGAACCAATTGGCAGATAAGAGAATACATCACATAAATCTCAATTCTTTGATGTGGAAAACTTTGTCAGTAGTCCAAGCTGTCTTGCCCTTTGGACACTGACGTTGCACATTTGGTGCTTTTGTTGTACTTGGAAAGATTTTGCCTCTGTGATGGTTACTGTTTATAATGAGAAATCTTTTTTTTTTTTTGCCGGTCATGGGGCCTGAACTCTGGGCCTGGGCGCTGTCCCTCAGCTCTTCAGCTCAAGGCTAGTGCTCTACCACTGGAGCCACAGCGCCTTTTCTGATTTTTTCTGCTTATGTGGTGCTGAGGAATCGAACCCAGGGCCTCATGCATACAAGGCAAGCACTCTACCACTGAGCCACCTTCCCAGCCCCATAATGAGAAATCTTATTGAACATTAGACACTGGTTTAACAAAGTTTTGTTCTGCAACCTTCTTGTTTCATTGGAAATAGAGTTTACCAAGGCTGGACTCCTCTTACCATACAAAGTAAGAAAATATTCCTAGAGGAGAGCCCTCACATCAACTCTTTGGAGTGGTTTACAACACTACCCCTGCTCTACTCTGTTTTTATTCTGTAGCTTTCTAGATTCCCAGAAGTTTAACATTCTTCTATCTTCCATCATGCCTAAGGAGCTATGGCTGTTATGTGTCCTCTTAGAGATCTTCTGGCATAATTCTTTTTTTTTTTTTCTGGTCGTGGGGCCTGAACTCTGGGCCTGGGCGCTGTCCCTCAGCTCTTCAGCTCAAGGCTAGCGCTCTACCACTTGAGCCACAACGTCACTTCTGGCTTTTTTTTTTCTGCTTATGTGGTGCTGAGGAATTGAACCCAGGGCCTCAGGCATGCAAGGTAAGCGCTCTACCACTGAGCCACCTTCCCAGCCCTCTTCTGGCATATTTCATACTCCTTCTTGTGAATATGAAGGAAGGGAGACATCTGATCTGCCTCTAAGCAAACTTAACTGTTTGGAAGAGACCAAGGGGCAGGAAAATGGATATTTCACATATGTCCTTTGTGTAGCCTGTCCTCTCCCCATAAAATCTGGTTCTAAGTATAGAAGAGTCTACATACCTGGGAGCAGGCATCCAATCAGACAAAATATGATATGAAAGACAAGACATAATACCAGTAAAGCACAAATAATCACTTAAGTGTAAATATTAATGTTGTTGTAAAACATAATTAACAAAGTGGAAAATATATTTGGACAAATTTAAAACTATTATTCTGAAACTGAAAACATCTCCTTATTCAACAGAAACTATGAATTCCAATTAATTAAGAACATAAATAATTAGAACTTATAAAATGTCCAATTACACAGTGGCTACTAATAGATGAATAAAAAGTCATTGTAATTCCAAAACATCAAAAAGAGAAGGAACAAATAAAAAGACATAGAAAGAAATGTGCTCAGAGGTGGACATGTCTGTGTATACACACACACACACACACACACACACACACACACAGTGCCAGTTTTACCAGGGAATCATGATAAACATGATTAGTTCTCCTGTTAAAAGGAAAAACTTTCCAATTATATCAAAGCTGTGCTAGAATTAACCAAGATATACCAGAAAAGTACTAGAAACAGGCAATGCTGTGGCTGTAATGACCAGAGGTGACTACTGGTAGCTGTAGTGACCAGCTGTGATGACTGGTGGCTGTAGTGACCAGCTGTGATGACTGGTGGCTGTAATGACCAGCTGTGATGACTGGTGGCTGTAGTGACCAGCTGTGATGACTGGTGGCTATAATGACCAGCTGTGATGACTGGTGGCTGTAGTGACCAGCTGTGATGACTGGTGGCTGTAATGACCAGCTGTGATGACTGGTGGCTGTAATGACCAGCTGTGATGACTGGTGACTATAATGACCAGCTGTGATGACTGGTGGCTGTAGTGACCAGCTGTGATGACTGGTGGCTGTAGTGACCAGCGGTGATGACTGGTGGCTGTAATGACCAGCTGTGATGACTGGTAGCTGTAATGACCAGCTGTGATGACTGGTGGCTGTAATGACCAGCAGTGATGACTGGTAGCTGTAGTGACCAGCTGTGATGACTGGTGGCTGTAGTGACCAGCGGTGATGACTGGTGGCTGTAATGACCAGCTGTGATGACTGGTGGCTGTAATGACCAGCTGTGATGACTGGTGGCTGTAATGACCAGCTGTGATGACTGGTAGCTGTAGTGACCAGCTGTGATGACTGGTGGCTGTAGTGACCAGCTGTGATGACTGGTGGCTGTAGTGACCAGCGGTGATGACTGGTGGCCTTAGTGACCAGCTGTGATGACTGGTGGCTGTAGTGATCAGCTGTGATGACTGGTGGCTGTAATGACCAGTGGTGATGACTGGTGGCTGTAGTGACCAGCTGTGATGACTGGTGGCTGTAATGACCAGCTGTGATGACTGGTGGCTGTAGTGATCAGCTGTGATGACTGGTGGCTGTAGTGATCAGCTGTGATGACTGGTGGCTGTAATGACCAGCTGTGATGACTGGTGGCTGTAGTGACCAGCTGTGATGACTGGTGGCTGTAATGACCAGCTGTGATGACTGGTGGCTGTAGTGACCAGCTGTGATGACTGGTGGCTGTGGTGACCAGCTGTGATGACTGGTGGCTGTAATGACCAGCTGTGATGACTGGTAGCTGTAGTGACCAGCGGTGATGACTGGTGGCTGTAGTGACCAGCGGTGATGACTGGTGGCTGTAATGACCAGCGGTGATGACTGGTGGCTGTAGTGACCAGCTGTGATGACTGGTGGCTGTAGTGACCAGCTGTGATGACTGGTGGCTGTAGTGACCAGCTGTGATGACTGGTGGCTGTAGTGACCAGCTGTGATGACTGGTGGCTGTAGTGACCAGCGGTGATGACTTGTTTGTGTAATGTCCAGTGGTGACAATTTGTGGCCATAATAATCACAGGAGAGAACTTGTGTGGGAGCCACTCCATCTTGAATTTGGGATCCATCTTGGCCTGTTAGGTCAAGGGAGTTCAAGCTTGTTTGTTCCAACAAGTTGTAGAAAAAGCAGAAAGAACATGTTGTTTTGCTAAAGAAAGCAGCTGCTGTGAGCCAGGAGGAACTTAGTGGTCAGATAAGGAAGTTGAATGTTTTTGACTCTGAGATGGCGTGTCAGTAATTGTTTCTGTGAATTTCCCTTGTTCCTTGGAGCTTGTATATAAGGCCACTGTAAAATAAACTCGGGGCGGTGGCAGTATTGACTGACAGCCCTCCGACTCTATTCTGTCTCTGTCTTTTCTTAATCCTCACACAGTGAGTCACTTGGGCATAAGTGTAAATATGAGCCAAGGTAATAGTAGACAGCTGTTTGTACATTGCTTAAGGATATGTTAAAAGCTAGGGGTGCTAAAGTAGAGCATCAACAATTACAAAAGATTTTAGAATTTGTAGAGAAAATTTGCCCTTGGTTTCCCGAGACCCCCGAACCGGAGAGTGTACTATGGATCAGTGAGTCTCATCGTCGGCTTTCTTTCGTTTTGTTGCTTTGTTTCTGGGGCCCGATATCTGTATTTGTGAGGTTGGCATAAGACACAAGCGACTTGGGCTGGCGGTCGTCAAACAGGGGTCTTGGAAGATGTGCCAGACCCCTATGATGGGACGAAGCAGGTCTCTCCCAGGGATCGCTGTGCATCAGCCTGACGTCCTACTTTTGGTTTTCCTAATGGCCGACAGGAGGTACTTTCTTTTTGTCTCTCTGTGTGGCTACAGTTTTTGTCTGTGTGTATATTTTACTCTAACTCTACAGTTAGGTGAAAGTCGAAATGGGAGATTACTCCTCTTTCCCTTTTGACTTACAATTTTAAGGATGTAAAGGGAAGGGCACATAATTTGAGTGTAGAAATTAGAAAGGAAAAATTAATTACACTTTGCCATGTAGAATGGCCCTCCTTTAAAGTTGGATGGCCAGCTGAGGGAACCTTTGATCTCGCTACCATCTATAAAGAATGTGATTTTTCTTTCCAGGAAGAAACGGCCACCCAGAACAAATTATGTACATTCTGGTCTGGCAAAGTCTGGTTAAAAACCCTCCCCCTTAGTTAAAACACTTTTTGCCCTCTCAGGAACAATCGCTGAAAAAGATCCTGGTGTTCTGAGACCACACCGACAAAACAGGGCAAAATGATACCAAAAGCTCAGCCTTGGTGCCTCTTTATCCTTTCCTACAGGGTGGTGTTGAGGAAGACCTAATTTTCCCCCCACCTTACCAGCCACCACTGCTAGCTGGCGGTGTGGAGGTTAATCTGCCCCCATTGCCCGATGGTAGTGGAGCAGCAGCCATAGAGGGACGGGCCGCGGGGACCCAAGGGAGAGCTAACAGGGCGACTCCCCCAGGGCCGGCAGATTCAACTGTCCTGCCCCTGCGTGCTGCAGGGCCCCCTGATGAAGCTGGTAACTAACCCTTTTACTACTAGAGATTTGTATAACTGGAGAACCCAAAATGCATTTCTGACAATCCTAAAGATTTAATTAGCCTTTTAGACACTGTTTTGTTCATGAAAGGATCAATGAAAGGATCCTTCACATCCATGTCAGGGGACTGTGCGGAGGCAGACAGGCACAGGAAAAAGATTATTAGAAGGTTCATTAGAGGAGCCATATCCTCCTTCCCCTCCCCCAGAGAGACACATGGCAGCCTCCACTATCTAGATAGCAGCAGTTCTCAGGGATAGGAAGTAAGGTAGATGGGAGTTCTGGTGGGTCTGGGCGGAGAGAGGGAGCGGCCAGCAGGTCTGGGTAGAGCTGAGGACCAAAGGTGGGCATAATACTTACATTCCCCACTCTGTTGTTTAATAAACATTAAGGGTACCAGGCTGGGGGATATGGGCAGAGGTCGTTTCTTCTGGAGCTACTTCCTGCTGTAAAGGGGCGAAGTGGTCAGGGGTCCCTGTTTCATTGCTTGGCCAAGTACTGTCCAAGAGGCATCTGCTTGACAGTGGTTGGTAAAGGTCCTCCTTTTTCCATGTAAGCAATTAATAAAAGGCAAAAAATTGTTGTTAGTACCCCAAGAGAGGAATATGCCATGGAGGGATTGATACCCAGAGGGAGCTATCAAAGACCTGAAATTGCCTTTTTTGTCTTGGATTGGAGATATAGCATGGTACCTGACTCCTGGCATCCTGGAGGAGGGGTAATAAGACTTTTCCTGCTTTAGGATCACAGTAACCTGAGGAGGAGGTAACAGAGATATTTAAAGGTACCAGAGCCAGCGGGTGTCATGGCCTCTTTTGGCCACTTCCTGCTGGCCTGGGAGCATCAAGGAATCCCTGGAGAGGGGTCTTTAGGGTCTGGGTCTGTGCTGGGCAAGGCAGGGCAGTGTAAGTGATACCTCCAGTTGCCTGTAAGAACAGGATGGCCTTGACTTGTCCCCAGGTCGTATCCTGGGCAGGGATGTTATCCTGTTGAAAGAGGCTTGGAAAGATCAGGCAAAAAGCTGACAAGTTGACAGGGTCAGTTAACATGAATAACATAGGAGAACACACATTGGCCATGGGCCAGAAAAGTAACATTTGGAGTATAAGCCCAATTGCAGCCCATTGTTATGGGGAAAGAGTCTGCTACTCAGAGACAGCCTCAAGTAAAGAGATGACTTTATTGGGGAAGTGGATAGCTGACTGGCTAGGGATGCAGCACAGACTTGGGAGCTGAAACTGTGACCCTGAACAGTCCACAAACCAGGGTTTTTAAAGGCAACATCCATGTGGTCCAGCCTGGCCACATGCAGGTGGCCAACGGGATTGTAACACATTGCATATTTACGTCAGTGGTCAATCGAGTTTCAGTCCATCTCAAAGTAACTGTTTGAACTAACATCATTTTGGTTTGAATTAGTGTGTGAATTTGGGGGTTCCCACACAAAGCAGGTGGATATTTTTATTCTTGGGGGCAGAAATAAAGCTGCTCCTTCCTGGAGGGGTAAAGGTGGCTAGGCTGTTCTACCATTGTTAACCAAACAAGGCTGCAGATCCTGTCTGTACTTATTGATAACCAAACAAGGCTGCAGATCCTGTCTGTACTTATTGATAACCAAACAGGGCTGCAGATCCTGTCTGTACTTATTGATAACCAAACAAGGCTGCAGATCCTGTCTGTACTTATTGATAACCAGACAAGGCTGCAGATCCTGTCTGTACTTATTGATAACCAGACAAGGCTGCAGATCCTGTCTGCACTATTGATAACCAAACAGGATTGCAAATCCCACAACCTTATCACAACAAGCAGCAGGGCTTTCACATTTCCTGGGGTCTCAATGAACAGCATGTTTCCTGACCCTGGGGGCTTGTGAAAAACCAGTATTTTGATTTTTAGGAGGAGGTGGTACTTTTGGTATATTAAAAATGGTGTTAGTTTTGGCTCCTCCTAACATCATTACAGGGAAGGAGGAATAACTGGACTCCGGGCAAGGAAGGCAGGAAGGGGTGTCTAGGGTCTTTTGGGTAACTGGGTAGGGGAGAGTATAATGGACCGGTTGGGAATACCAGTCATAGGCTACTATAAATACAAATAGCAGGCAACAAAGGTAAGACTGTTAACTTTCTGTCCAGTTAGAAGGTGGACAGGTATGGACATTAGGTGGGCAAGCAACTATTTCTCTTGATCTGGCTCTGGTTAATTTTGAAAGGGCGAGCATAAAGTGACTCCATTTAGGATGTCATCTCTTACTCCTCTCCGTGGTTCCCATTGTCAGGACTGACTGACTTTGTCCTAGAGGGATGGCTTGTCCCAGTTGGCATTTACCAGGTTTGTACTCAAGGCCTGGGCATTGTCCCTGAGCTCTTCTGCTCCAGGCTAATGCTCTACCACTTAGAGTCACAATGCCACTTTCAGCCTTCGGCTAGATCCTTAGAGGTTAGTCTCCAGCCATGCCTCCAGCCTGGCTCTGTGCTGATTGGCTGGGAGATGGAGTTTTAGAGGGATTCTTTGTGCCCGGGATGGCTTTGAAATGTGGCAAAAGGAGTCTGTCTTACAAAAGCCCTTTCTATTTCCAATTAAAGCAACAAGGAGATCAATGAGATAGAGGTTACCAATAACTTGTTAACAATTGACTAACAATTACTAGCCAGAGTTTTTTAATAAAACCCTGTAGATGTTTTTAACCTGCAACTGATTGGCGCTCTAAGCACTCCCATTGCCTCGGGCAGCCATTTAAAGTGGCTCATAGCTTGGGCTACCAGCGGAGCCTGTTTAACACTCTGGTGTATAAAAGCATTTTTCTGGCTGCTGAGGAACCTGATTTAGGCAGATCTTAATAGGGACACAATCTCAGGTCTCTGGTAATCCTAATTTATCTTTTTTTTTTTAAATCTTGAAATAAACCTTTAGGACAATTTTTTTTTTTTTTTTTTTGTCGGCCGTGGGGCTTGAACTCTGGGCCTGGGCGCTGTCCCTCAGCTCTTCAGCTTAAGGCGAGCGCTCTACCACTTGAGCTACAGCGCCACTTCCGGTTTTCTGGTGGTTTATTGGAGATAGGAGTCTCACGGTCTCTCCTGCCCGGGCTGGCTTTGAACCGCGATCCTCAGATCTCAGCCTCCTGAGTAGCTAGGATTACAGGCGTGAGCCACCAGCGCCCGGCATAGGACAATTTTATCTTTTAAACTTTTTGGTCTGGGAGGCCAGCCACTCCCCACAACTCCCCCCCCCCCTTTTTTTTTTTTTTTTAAAAAAAAAAAAGAGGATGCGATTTTTAATCCTTTTTTCTAAAGTTACTTTAATTTGCATTTAAATGCTTCATTGAAACACTAGGCTGTACCCTTTACCTCTAGGCTGGTTTATCATTAGGTCACACACCCCTGCTGCTCTAACTTGTGGGGATTAACGTTACAGAAACAAATATCTAAGATGGCTTGGGTTTTACCCCAAATTAGCCGGCTTCTGTCACGTGTTCTGGAGCGTGTGCTGGAGCATGTGCTGGAGCAAGGCCGGAGTCTGGAGGCCGGAGTCTGGGTGAGGCTGTGGCTTCGGTCATACCTCCGGCTGTTACCTGCGGAATTTCTACACATATTGGCTTAGATCCCGTTCGCACTGGCTTTTGCAGGCTGGTGCCACTGGTTTCACTCAGGTTCCTTGATCTTAAAGGGAGTTGATCAGTGCACAGTGAAGTACCCCGTTTTCAGATGCCCCCTTACAGACCACCCGAGGCCACGATTAATGCAAACAGCAAAGAGTCATTTTTTGCAAGCTTGAGCTTGGTTCTCCACACACTTGGTAACCGGTGACGCTAAGAGGCCCTGAGCAACATTCCAGCAGGGTTTATAAAGGCAAAAGCCCCAAAGTTACAAAAAGTTACATTAACCAGGTGTTTAAGCAAAATTACATATGAGTACAAATCTTATTGGCTCGGGATTAGGGGAACTGTAGGGAGCCGAGGCGAGACTCCGCCCACTTGGTGCTTGGCGGGACGCCTGGGCTGTGCGCGTGCACGAGCCAGGTAGAGTTCCCAGCCAATCCCATGACACCTGGTGACGGTGAAAGGCAGGCGACCAACAATAGAAAGACCCGCGTTCCGATTCTCATATATAAGCGGCTGTGTTTCGGGTGCACGCTCTCTCGCGCCCAAGCTCTCCTACAACTAAAAGGCTCTCCAATAAAGCGTGATCTGAGAAGACTCCTGGTGTGGTGGTCGTTTTTCCTCACTGGTCGAGTAGACGGTCACTACAGGGAACATTCCAGGGCAGTTAGCATCAGCAGGGAGTTACAGGACTGGCTGGACCATCTGAGGTGGTTTCGGGACACACAGCTCTTTCTCATAATTTGTGCAGGTTAATTTTAACTTAATAATACCTCTCGGCATAATGACACTTCTCAAGAACACCTTGGTCAACAGTGCTTAGAACAAAGGCAAAAAGTTAAACATAAAACGGTCGCCTGAGCAAGATAGTGACTCTTGTTCTCTCATTAGTTTCTCACACGGGAGAAAATGGAGAATTAAAACCTTAGCCTTCGTTTCTTTGGCTTATAGTCAGATCACAAAGTTTTAAAGCAATTTATATTAAATCTCAGCTTTCATTGACAAAGATTTTTAGTAAGCAGAGTAATTGGTAACCTTGAAACCATAGTGTTTACATATAGACAAGTAGACAGACATGTTTGTACACGGATTATAGAGCATGCTTAGATTTTAAAATCCACCATTTAAGGTTTTTTGGAATTATTTTGCCTAATTATGATGGAACCAAGTGGTCAGTGTTATACCAAAATTCGGGGACCCCCAGAAGACCACCAGAGACCACGATCAATGTAAGCAACAAAGAGCCGGTTTATTGCAAGCTCGAGCTTGGTCCTCCGCGCACATGGTAACCGGTGACGCTGAGAGGCCCAGAGCATAGGATCAACGCAGTTTTTATAGTATTGAACAAGCAACTTTAAGGAACTTTTACATAAGAAATTACATGATTGGTTGACCTTTACAGAAAAATGTCTTTGGTCCATAGCTTGACCAAGGTTACCAGTCACACCCAAGGTTACCAGTCACACCCGGACGAACAGAATGCATGGCATGTCTTGCCCCGGGCTCTGAAGAATGGGTTGGTTAACAACTCTTAGTCCTAGGTGGGTGGGGGGCAACACCACTTGGGGGCTAACACCTGCCTTAAGCAAATGCCATCTATGGCTCCAAGAATTGTGCATGGCTTTCTGTCATAAATTCCTAGCATTGGGGCTAAAATGGATCACGAGTCAAGTCGCAGAACTGAGATAGAGTGTTAAACAAAAATGGAGTTGCTTAGGTTTCTTAAAACATTATATTTTTTTCCTAGGGCCTTACTGCCTCGGCCTCCAGGAGGGGCATTGCAGCTGTGGGGATAATTCTGAGGACTTTGCCCCCTTGGTCAGGGCTGTAAACCCTTTGAAGTCTTTTACTAAGCAACTCTAGGCTCCCAGGCTGACATTCCACTACTAAGTAACTAAAACCAGTCACAATTAAAATCATACAAAAACCATACAATCATCCAGTACAAAGCAATTCATACAGAAGCAAAAATGGCTGTTAGGTGCTGTCATATATATATATGTTTTTTGCGTTCTTCATTCCCCCCTTGTCTAGAGCATCAGGGACCAATCATGGTCCCCTAATTGGCACAGTCTTTTATATTTAGTTTGGTATTGGGATCTCAGAACTAATAGACGGACTGTGCTGATTTTTTTTTTTTTTTTTACAAAGGACACCAGTATACAAGGTCCGATTGTAACAAAATTAACACTACCAAAGGCCCTTACATTTTTTTTTCTCCACCAGTCCTGACTCCGTGTATCACAGTTAACTCAATTTTATACCAGCTGTACTTGTAAGCTCCAATTTTAAGACATACTCATACCATTTGCTACATACTTAAACTTTCTGAGGTTTGTTTTCTTTCCTTTCAAACATTTAAAGACAATCCTTACTCTTCAAATTTCCCCAATTCCTTTCCCAAGGCTTTCTTTACCACCCTCTTTCTTTACAATTCCTTGAGCATCTTTGTGGCTGGAGTTTAAAACTGCGCAATTTTCCTTTGGCTTGTGGAACCTTTATCTTAGAACAGCCATAAGGCACCACTGTGATGCAGAAGCTTGCTAGATTTTAAGGCTAAGAGTAGGACTGGGTCTCATGTACTACCTCCATTGATAACACACTCAGGTTATTACCATACCAGAGTCAAACTAGGCTGTGACCCTAGAGTGGATTTCCAGTCACTATGCACTGAAGTGCCTAAGACACAAGCAAGCCAGTGATATCCTCATCCCCAATACCCACTGTGGGAAGAGAGGGTTTCTGGATATCACCCAAAAGAATGTCCCACAAGATCTTAGATTTAGCAGCTTTCAACCAGGAAGCAGACTCAGGTGATGGAATCAAGCAGGAGTTCCTCCAGGTGACTGTCAGGCCGTCGTTGAACTTTACCCATTAAGGTGTACAGCAGCAGCAGCAGCAGCAACAGGGTCTCTCGTGCTGGGCTGCAAATTCCTACACAGACTGGTTAAGGATGCAAGTAATACATAGGCTTGGCAGGCCGTGACTCCGTTGGTTTCTAAGAACATTTAGACAATAGCCCAGGACAATTTACCAAAATAACTTTTTTTTACTAACCAGATTTTTTTTATAAATAGACACAGAAGGCTTAGTCTTGTAACCATCTCTGACAGATGCAGTCTCCACACTTGCACACCTACAGCTGTTAACACTAAAAAAATTATTTTATCTATTTTGCCTCATTTTTTCAAAACTGACTCTGGACTCTTGATCTTAAAAGGGGGTTGATGGGCGAAGGTCCATCTTCTGTAACTTCTTCAAGCTGACTTCAGGGGCGTTGATCTTACCTAGCCAGGAACCTATAACCTTAGCCTATTTTACAAAGAGGTCATCAGGGTTAGATGTCATTAAGAACAATATTTAACTTTTGACAACTGCACAGACATTTTCTCCAGCTATAGCAGTGTAGCTTGTTTAGCACTCTGGTTTACAAAATCATCTTTCTGGATGACTTAGGAATGTGATCTCTAGTGAGCCTAACACAATGCCTAAGTTACCTTTGCAGGCCTTGAGACAGATATCAATAGAAACACACTCTCAGGTTTACAAACTTTTTCCTGAGAAGATGAATTTCATGTAGCTGGTGTCAGCTCAATATTTACTGCCAATTAGAGCTTTTGGCACATAAAGGGGTTGAGATTTAAACTATCCCCCACATTTTATAACATTAGCTTTTTACTATCACAGAGGACTGGCAAGTTCCTGTCCCTTACAAGGTAGCCATGAACATTAGGCATGCTTACAAACTATCTTCCTATAACCTCCCGGCTCTGACCAGTTTTGAAGGGCCACGCACAAATGACTCTAGGATCTGACATTTCTGCCATCCAAGCAGTGGCTTACTGCCTCTGGATGCTCCTCCATTGCTTTTGTCCCAGGAGTGTCTTCGCTACACTGGATAAATGCCTCATTGGCATTTTCCTTAGCTGGTCGCTGGACTTGAACTTGGGGCCTGAGCACTGTCCCTCAGCTCTACAGCTTAAAGCTAGCACTCTGCCACTTTGAGTCCCAGACTCGGGGCTTGAATGCTGTCCCCTAACTCTTCAGTCCAGGGCTAGTACTCTGCCACTGTGAGTCTCCAGCTTGGGGCTTGAGTACTGTCCCCTGACTCTTTAGTCCAGGGCTAGTACTCTGCTGGCTGAATAGAGGTGACAGTCTCACAGGGACTTTTTTGTGCCCGGGCTGGCTTTGAACCAGTTTGCAAATCAGTGAGTCTTATAAAAGGCCATTTTACTCCAATGAAAAGCAACAAGGTGGTCAACATAGAAGTAGCTTTTAAGCATGCTCTTACCTTATTAAGAGTCAAAGTTACATCTGACAACTTGTAAGAATCCTCGGTGTTTTGCTCTGGACTTTGCTGGAAACTTAAAAACCTATAAGAGCAAACTAGAATAGCAATTCTTTTGGTAATCCTAATTTTTTTTTTTTGCACTTTGAGGCAAATATTAAAAACAATTTTACTTTTAAAATTTATATCCAAAAATCCATTCCCTATTTTTTAAGTCTCCTATTAATCTTCTTTTTAATATTGTATACTTTAGTTTTTAGTTGCATTTTAAAAAACCCCCTAAAATCTTGAGGCCAAGTGTCACTCATTGTCTCTTGGCTGCTTGTTTTAAAACAGACATACATTAAAATTTTTAAACTCAGATGACAATTTTTCCTTAATGAGAAAATAATAATCATCATAACTGAACCAAAAAGCTAGACTTAGCGTCTTTATGACTTTTATAAACATCCTAATTGTAAACATTAAAAGCAAGTCACATTATACAAATAACTTTTTAACCCTCTTTTTAAGGCCTTCCTAATTTTAATGTTAACACATCCAAGGGGAAGTTTTAGTAATACTAATCAGATCATCACATCACTCATTTTAACCATCATGTTTTCAGTGTCTATCTGCAGAGAAAAGAGAGAACAACGATGGGCCACTTGGCCCCTCCTATGGAATAGGCAGGCACACACCCAATCTGACTCTTTAGGGTTAGATGAACTGTGTTTGTGCCAGCTTGTCCTCTTTCACCATGCGTGGACTCCTCCCAGGGCTTGTCCCACCATGCATGGCCAGCTGAGCTGCACTTCTGCTTGTTTACCCCTTACCCCTAAAGATAGGTCTTCTGTTGGCTTCTAAGTTTTTCCCCTTGTCTCTTCTCTTGGTTTTTGAATGAAATACAGTTTTAGACAGACAGAAGGGGTAACATCTTTGACAGTGTTAAACTAACCTTTACATTTAAATTCCTAATACTTATCCCCAAATTTTAGCCAAGGGAATTAGATCCCAAACTGCCAATGCATTTTTGTTAAGCCAGATAACTTGATTACAGTATAAATAGTCTTATGCATTTTAAAACATTAGTCTTTTAAAATACCAGATTTTCTAATTTGCAAATTAAAGAACCTTTTAAAAAGCCATTTAAAACAATGTGAAGATTTTTTAAAATTTTTGGTAATGTCCAAACCTCATAACCTTTTGAATTTTTAAATTAAAACTCACCCAATTGTTACAGCATGCTGACAATTCTCATCTTTGAACATGTTCACAAACACACACAAAACACACAGATCTTAGAGCGCGCAAAAATCAAAATCAGTTGTACGTACACTTTCTAAAGGTTTTAAACAAAAATTTAAGACAGTATTTCTTTTAAACTAGGTACCTTTGTTGGGCTTAATTTTCCCAGAGCTTGCTTGTTAGCAAGGCAATTTACTAATTAGTCTTGAATCTCTTCGGTTGGAGGAGGGCTGGGGGAGGGAGTCACCTAAAACTAAACTGGCCTGATTTATTTATTTTTTTACCCAATTTTAGACAGAACTAGCTGAAAAGTCCAAACCAGGCACACAGCCTTCTACGCCCTCGCCTGTCCTCCAGCAGCCTCCACTGGGAGAAGGTGCAGCCTGAGGCTTGTCCATGCCCCTCCTCTTGGCTGCTGTAACACAAGGGGGGGACTTAGCAGGTTTGTGACCAAGCCCAGTGGGGGGCTGGAACTTTTATTCCCCCAGAGATGTTCAAATAAATAACAAAAACACAGATAAACACAAAAACCAAGGATCCACATTTAAAACTGGTACCAATTCTAAAACAGAACTAGACAAGACAACAACCAAAGGCTGAGCTGGGGACTAATGGGACCCAGTTTATCCCTACCGGAACTCTGTGCTGCTCCCATTCAGTAAGCTGAATCCGGAATCTGCTGAGTGAGCCTGCACACTCACCCAAAACTTCCCTACCTCAGAAAACATAAAACAAACACACACACTAAAGTAAACAAGACAAACAAGTGGCCACAAAGACAAAATCAGGTCTCAGTGAATGGGGCGACATCTCACCACTTACCAGGGGACTTGAACCCCCTCTACTCATTCCAGAGAAATTTTTTTTAGATTCTTCTGAGATTTCCAATTATACTCAAATTATACCCCCTCTCTTTTACCTCTGTGAAATGACCAAGCAGGAGGTTGAGAGGAGTAAGCTTGCTTTGTCCTCACCTCATCTCTGCGACAAGGAGTGTCCAAATTAGTAAAACCGAGATAAGAAAGAAAAAGAAGTTAAAATTGCACACACACGCCGCATACGGAGGGATTGGTAATGTACACGCACTTGGTCCCGCTTTCTTTGGGGGGGGGGCGCGATCTGATCCGGGCACTCCTGGAATTCCAAAAAGGTGGATGGGGCAATTAAGCAGGAAATGTGTACTCTTCCTCCAGTCTAGGGGATCAGTAAGCCCCTCATCCACTGGCCCCAGGGCTGCGTGCCTAAGATTCAAATTAGAGTTAACAGAAGACATACGCACACTCAAGACAGACAGCAAGCGTGTCAGACTGCTGGTCAGACAGTCTGCCCAGAAGGGCTTCCAACCAGAGAGAATCGGCCAATCAGGGGGACTCGAACTCCCTCTACCCGATCTCGAGGACAGCCCTACCCAGGGGTCCAGGGGATGTCTCCCACTGGCCCCGCTGGCAGTCTTATAGCACGTCCGCCAAGACTCTCTGCCAGCCCCAAGACCACACCTGCAGGTTTTCACCATTCCTGAAATATGAAAGTGGCGCCACCAAGAACTCACCGATCGGTTCCTTCGGCTGTCTGATCTGGCGTCCGGGTGGGCTTGGGGGGGCATCCCGGACGAGCCCCCAAGCTGTTATACCAAAATTCGGGGACCCCCAGAAGACCACCAGAGACCACGATCAATGTAAGCAACAAAGAGCCGGTTTATTGCAAGCTCGAGCTTGGTCCTCCGCGCACATGGTAACCGGTGACGCTAAGAGGCCCTGAGCATAGAATCAGGGCCGTTTTTATAGTATTGAACAAACAACTTTAAGGAAATTTTACATAAGAAATTACATGATTGGTTTACCTTTACAGAAAAATATCTTTGGTCCATAGCTTGACCAAGGTTACCAGTCACACCCAAGGTTACCAGTCACACCCAAGGTTACCAGTCACACCCGGATGAACAGAATGCATGGCATGTCTTGCCCCGGGCTCTGAAGAATGGGTTGGTTAACAACTCTTAGTCCTAGGTGGGTGGGGGGGCAACACCACTTGGGGGCTAACACCTGCCTTAAGCAAATGCCATCTATGGCTCCAAGAATTGTGCATGGCTTTCTGTCATAAATTCCTAGCATTGGGGCTAAAATGGATCACGAGTCAAGTCGCAGAACTGAGATAGAGTGTTAAACAAAAATGGAGTTGCTTAGGTTTCTTAAAACATTATATTTTTTTCCTAGGGCCTTACTGCCTCGGCCTCCAGGAGGGGCATTGCAGCTGTGGGGATAATTCTGAGGACTTTGTCCCCTTGGTCAGGGCTGTAAACCCTTTGAAGTCTTTTATTAAGCAACTCTAGGCTCCCAGGCTGACATTCCACTACTAAGTAACTAAAACCAGTCACAGTTAAAATCATACAAAAACCATACAATCATCCAGTACAAAGCAATTCATACAGAAGCAAAAATGGCTGTTAGGTGCTGTCATATATATATATATATATATATATATATATATATATATGTATATATATATATATATATATATATATATATATATATATATGTTTTTTGCGTTCTTCAGTCAGTTTAAAACCCAAAACTTTGCCAACAATGACCTTTTAGTAAACAGGAGACAAGAACAAACACGTGACATGTATAAGGGCACTGCTGCTCGGGTCAGAGGGGGAGGGTCACAGAATCAAGTTGAGGTTGGTGTGAAATAGCAGCTGAGCTCCCATGATGCCAAGATGGCAAATCCACCACATGGTCCATGCTAGAGACAGCTAAAAGTTTTGACAGTGAGGGTGCATTGCTTCTGGCACAACTGGAGCTTCCGGTTCCACCACCCCACACTGCAAAGGCAGAGGAGGAGTCCCGCAGAAGAGGGGGTGCCTGGGGGGTGCAGAAGAGGGGAGGGCTTCACAGGGGAGGAGTTTAAACTTAAAGTCATCCATACTTTTACCTTCAGCTGGAAGGGAGAGATTAATAGAGAGAGAGGAGTTCTACCTGCCAGAGCACTCACACAAGCGGTTTTAAATTTGGGGCCAGGTTTGACTGTAAGGAAACTTGGTTCTGTCCTTTTCCATGGCAAGTGATGGTGGAACCAAAATTTGACCGTGAGCCTCCCCAACAGTGCTTTTGGCGTGAAAAGTGGGAAACAACCAGTGGGAAATGTCATCACATTTCTCCATAGTGTCCCTCGGCCACGGAGGCCATCAGCTTGGTATTTGGCCAAGCTTTTGGAGGGGGCCCCAGAGGCCTCCCCGAGAGACGCATGGAGCCTGCCTAGTGATCACTTACCTGGAGGAAGGACTGAATTAGCTGGTGTTGGGCAGCAGGTAAAGAGCTCAGTCAGGAGAAAGTTACCTTGTTGGTCCTCTGGCAATAGGAGTATAGGATCTGAGGCTAGGTCCCAGGGAAGCTGTTCGGACCCCCGTCCGAAGTGGAGGAGGGAAGCAAATCCACCAGGGAACCTATCCCCATAGAGCCACCAATGAAAGGATTCTTCACATTCTTGTCAGGGGACCATGTGGAAGCAGGCAGGCACAAGAGAAAGATTACTAGAAGGTTTACTAGAGCAGCCATATTTCCCCTGGAGAGAGAGCACATGGCAGCCTCCGCTATCTAGGTAGCAGCAGGATCTTGGGATAGGAAGTGAAAGACCCCAGACCCCCTGGGGTGCTTTCTTCAACGGGAGGGCACCCCAAGAACCAAGACTCCAAACCAGCAGCTGCAATAAGCAAGAAGAGTTTATTTGGCGTTTGCGCAAACGGGCTCTCTGTCCAGGGCAGACAGGGAGGCCCGAGCAGCAGCGGTTACAGGCGCTTTTAAAGACAAAAGACCACAGGATTAGCATATAACACCAGGTGTCCCTGGGATTGGCCCATTTAAAAGGTCACTATGTACTTTAGCAATTATTTTTTTACTACCCGGGGAAGTTTATAACACTCTTTGCAATAAGACAATTAGTGCAGACGGAGGTATTCACTCTGGGAGATAAGGGTTAGGAGATTTACAGTGTTACAGGTTTGTGATTGATTAACAATTTGGCCTAGTCTGCAGAGCCCACCAGATGGCCCTTATCTTGAGCCCCCTAAACCGGGAATTTCTGCACAGGAATGCCGAGGAACATACTCTTTGTTCCTTATCTTGGGTCCCATTTGGCCATTTGGGGAATTTATTTGTTAGCTCTTTATTTATGACTACAGAGCTTGTCCCAGGGCCGACACCTAGACTCCGAAGCTTTTTATATATCTCCAGGGAGGGGAAGGGTCAGTGCTAGCAAGTTTACAGAAGCAAAACCAGCAGTTAGCATTTGTAAAAATGTAACTCTAATTTTTAATCTTTCAGGAAGTGAGGTAGATGGGAGTTCAGGTGGGTCTGGGTGGAGCTGAGGATCAAAGTGGGCATCATGCTTACAGTTCACATATCAGCCTACCGGGGTGACTGCCAGCAGCTCCTCCAGGCCCTTTTCACGAACACCAAGGAGCGTGGAAGAATCCTGACTGAAGCCCGAAAATTGGTTCCAGAGATGACAGGCAGCCCACCACTAACCCTGATGTTATTAACAACAACTTCCCTCTCAGTGGTCCTGCTGCCTGGGAATTCCGTGCTGCTAAAAGAGGACAATGAAGCTCGCTGGCTGCCTGAGAGACTGGTGCAGTGTGGGGAGCAGTGTGGGGTGCAGTGTGGGTACTTGTTTGGCTGATAATCCTGACGCTGATCCTGGGGGCGAGGGGTGAGCCTACCGGGCCTACGTTCCTGACCTGCCTATCCTTCATCCTGCCGTGGGGGAGGGCAGAGAAATCGTGGTCCTGGTGAGCAACACTCATTTGTTAGACTAACTGAAAGACCCCAGACTCACTGGGATACTTTCTTCAACGGGAGGGCACCCCAAGAACCAAGACTCCAAGCCAGCAGCTGCAATAAGCAAGAGGAATTTATTTGGCATTTGGGCAAATGGGCTCCCTGTCCAGGGCAGACAGGAAGCCCCGGGCAGTGGTTACAGGCACTTTTAAAGACAAAAGCCACAGGATTAGCATAAGACCCCAGGTTCCCCGGGATTGGCTCAGTTTACTACACGGGGAAGTTTATAACACTCTTTGTAATAACAGTTGGCTCAGGGCAAGTCTAGGGGGAGCGGTCACCCTGGAGGGGAGTTTACATAGTTACAGGCTTGTAATTAATTAACATTGGGCCTAATTTGTTGGGCTCACCAGATGGTCCTTATCTTGAGCCCCCTAAACCGAGAATTTTTTACACAGGAATGCGGAGGAACATACTCTTTGTTCCTTATCTTGGGTCCCATTTGGCCATTTGGGGAATTTACTTGTTAGCTCTTCATTTATGACTACAGAGCTAGTCCCAGGGCCGACATCTAGACTCTGAAACTTTTTAGTTATCTCCAGAGAGGGGAAGGGTCAGAGCTAGTGTAAGCAAGTTTACAGAGGCAAAACCAGCAGTTAGCATTTGTAAAAATATAACTCTAATGTTTAATCTTTCATAACCTGGCAGTGGACAGATTGGGAATACAGAGTGAGACAGGATTCAACTATTCTGGTTCCGGTGTCAGATTGCCCATCTGTTTTGCCAAGAATGCATCTTATCCTGGGTGTCTAAAGATTAGCCAGTCTACAGTTCCCACGGGAACTGTCTTTTGGGAGCTTGCATATGGTTACCTATGGGTGAACAGACCGCTGGTATTCCACTGCAGAGATTTCCCCCCTGCTGGGAGGACAAGGGGTGTAGTAACAAGTCCCTTCCCTGGAGGTGGTGTTATACTGATAATCCTATGCAATATAACGTGACTGATTCACCTGGGTTCATCCTTGATTGGCCTGGCAATCAAGATCCGAGCCAGGCAAATACTCTTGAATGGGAAAAGGGACCATCTGTGGGACTTCGGTGTGCTGATTCAGGGGCTCCTCACATGTGTATCTGGAAGCTTGCTTAGCAATGGATGAAGTGAAACCTCAACCCCCGGGGGAAGGTGGACTATTCATCTGTGACTGCTTGTGTTACTCCACCTTATGTTTTGCTTGTAGGCTTGATAAATATTAGTATGAATGATCAAGAATTTAATGCTACCTCTGAGAATTGTAATCTTACTAATTGTATCTTTAAGGTACCTAATAGTACCCAAATTATGGTGTTTCAGCTACCTTCTTTTGCTATGGTGCCTGTTAATGTGTCTGGTCCTTGGTATGTGGACAAAGTGTTACAAGTGCTGGAAGAAATGTAGAGAGCTTTGAGTAGATCTAGGAGGATGGTTGGCCTGGTCATAGCGGGAATCTTGGCCTTGGTATCCTTGATTGCTACGGCGACTACCATGGCTATTGCCTTGTCTCAAACTGTTCAAAATGCCCATTTTCTTACTGATATAGCAAAAAATGTAACCATGGTATTAGGTACCCAGAAAGACATAGATATGAGGCTGGAGCTTTGCAGGACGTAGTTCGGTATCTAGGAGGTAAAATTCAAGGATTAAAAATTAGAGCTTGATTGGATTGTCATACAGATTTTCAGTGGATTTCTGTGACCCCTAAGGTTTATAATCAAAGGGCTATTGGTTGGGACAAAATTAAGAGACATTTGCAAGGAATATGGCATCATGAAAACATATCCTTGGATTTAATAGAATTGCATCAAGAAATTTTAAATCTTAAAAATGCTAGACTCCCAAGTTTGATGCTGCTGTGACTGCAGCTGATATCCTTCATGGGCTCAAAGCCACACTGCCCTCTTGGTCCCCTTTTACTTCCCTTTTAGGTGGCATAGTAGGTGTTGGTGGATGTGTGTTAGTAGGCATTATATGTCTGCCCATGATCATCAAGCTAATTGTGAATAATTCCTTATGGAAAGTAAGCTCAGAACTCCATGGAGTTAAGCTCTGCGCATTCCCTTAATGCCAGAGGCTGGTAGTCAATGACGGGTAAGCTTTCTTTGCCTCCTTTCAATGTAAGACAGGACATGAATGATGGAGTTCATGTTCCGATGACAGGTAAGTCTGGAGTGCGAAAGAAACAACCTAAGGCAGGCACTCTGAGAGACTTGATGGAGTCTTAAAAAATAAAAAAGGGGGAATTGTGGGAGCCCACAGTGACTCCATCTTGAATTTGGGATCCATCTTGGCCTGTTAGGTCAAGGGAGTTCAAGCTTGTTTGTTCCAACAAGTTGTAGAAAAAACAGAAAGAACATGTTGTTTTGCTAAAGAAAGCAGCTGCTGTGAGCCAGGAGGAACTTAGTGGTCAGATAAGGAAGTTGAATGTTTTTGACCTGAGAGGGGTGTGTCAGTAATTGTTTCTGTGGAATTTCCCTTGTTCCTTGGAGCTTGTATATAAGGCCACTGTAAAATAAACTCGGGGCGGTGGCAGTATTGACTGACAGCCCTCCAGCTCTATTGTCTTCTGTCTTTCTTAATCCTCACCCCCCTATTCAGGTTCTCATTGATTCCAATTCTGGCAGGCTCTGACACTATGTGGCTGTAGTGACCAGCATTGATGACTGGTAGCTGTAATGGCCAGTGGTGATGACTGGCTGTAATGACCAGATGTGATGACTTGTTTGTGTAATCTCCAGTGGTGACAATTGGTGGCCATAATGATCACAGGAGATAACTTGTGGCTGTAGTGACCAGCAGTGATGACTGGTGGCTGTACTCACCAGCAATGATGACTTGTAGCTGTAATGACCATGAGTGTCAGCTTGTGGCTCCAATGATCACTGTTGATGACCTGTGCTATAGTGATGAGCAGTAATGATCTGTGTCTGTAGTGATCACTGGGGATGACTTGTGTCTGTAATGATCAGTGATGATGACTAGTGTCTGTAATGATCACTGGTGATAACTTGGGCTGTAGTGATCACTGGGGATGACTTGTGTCTGTAGTGATCACTGGGGATGACTTGTGTCTTTAGTGATCACTGGGGATGATTTGGGCTGTACTGATCACTGGTGATGACCTATGCTATAATGATCACTGGGGAAGACTTGTGTTTGTAGTGATCACTGGGGATGACTTGTGTCTGTAATGATCACTGGGGAAGACTTGTGTTTGTAGTGATCACTGGGGATGACTTGTGTCTGTAGTGATCACTGGGATGACTTGTGTCTGTAATGATCATTGGGGAAGACTTGTGTCTGTAGTGATCACTGGGGATGACTTGTGTCTGTAGTGATCACTGGGATGACTTGTGTCTGTAATGATCATTGGGGAAGACTTGTGTCTGTAGTGATCACTGGGGATGACTTGGGCTGTAGTGATCACTGGTAATGACCTATGCTATAATGATCACTGGGGATGACTTGTGTTTGTAATGATCACTGGGGAAGACATGTGTTTGTAGTGATCACTGGGGATGACTTGTGTCTGTAATGATCACTGGGATGACTTGTGTCTGTAATGATCACTGGGGAAGACTTGTGTCTGTAGTGATCACTGGGGATGACTTGTGTCTGTAGTGATCACTGGGGAAGACTTGTGTCTGTAGTGATCATTGGGGATGACTTGTGTCTGTAATGATCATTGGTGATGACTTGTGTCTGTAGTGATCATTGGGGATGACTTGTGTCTGTAATGATCACTGGGGATGACTTGTGTCTGTAAAGATCACTGGGGATGACTTGTGTCTATAATGATCACTGGGGATGACTTGTGTCTGTAATGATCACTGGGGAAGACTTGTGTCTGTAATGATCACTGGGGATGACTTATGTCTGTAATGGTCACTGGGGTTGACTTATGTCTGTAGTGATCACTGGTAATGACCTATGCTGTAATGATCACTGGGAATGACTTGTGTTTGTAGCGATCACTGGGAATGACTTGTGTCTGTAGTGATCACTGGGGATGATTTGTTTCTCTAATTATTATTGGTGATGACTTGTATCTGTAGTGATCACTGGGGATGACTTGTGTCTGTAATGATCACTGGGATGACTTGTGTCTGTAATGATCACTGGGGATGACTTGTGTTTGTAATGATCACTGGGGAAGACATGTGTTTGTAGTGATCACTGGGGATGACTTGTGTCTGTAGTGATCACTGGGGATGACTTGTGTCTGTAGTGATCACTGGGGATGACTTGTGTCTATAATGATCACTGGGGATGACTTGTGTCTGTAATGATCACTGGGGATGACTTGTGTCTGTAAAGATCACTGGGGATGACTTGTGTCTATAATGATCACTGGGGATGACTTGTGTCTGTAATGATCATTGGTGATGACTTGTGTCTGTAGTGATCACTGGGGATGACCTATGCTGTCATGGTCACTGGAGATGACTTGTGTCTGTAGTGATCACTGGGGATGACCTATGCTGTAATGCTCACTGGTGATGACTTGTGGGTCCAGGATGACTGTTGATGACCTGTGCTGTAGTGACTAGCAGTAATGATCTGTGTCTGTAATAACCAGTGGTGATGACATAACCGATACCACTTTTCAAACTTTTGCAGATAGGATAGGCCATGTTATTGTTTTTTTTTTTTTTTTTTGGTTCCGGTCATGGGGCTTGAACTCTGGGCCTTGGCGCTGTCCCTCAGCTCTTCAGCTCAAGGCTAGCGCTCTACCACTTGAGCCACAGCGCCACTTCCAGCTTTTTTCTTTTTGCTTATGGGGTGCTGAGGAATTGAACCCAGGGCCTCAGGCATGCAAGGCAAGCCCTCTACCACTGAGCCACCTTCCCAGCCCCAGGATAGGCCATGATATAACCACTATTTAAAACATCTCTGATTTTTGTAAATGTCATTGGAAGTGCTCTCATTGTCCTGTTGCAAAGGATAGGTAAGAAAATTTCTTCCAGAAAGAGAGGGGAAGAAGCTTTGGAGTCTTTTCTTCTAGAAGGAAAATGGGAACATTAGCAACATTTTTAACATTAAAAATAAATCTTAGGACAGAGCCTCAGAGGCCTGTAAGTCATCAATAATATCCAGTCCAAAAAGAAGAGAAAAGAAGAATATAAAAAAAAACTATTTAAAAGAGTAGTGGCTGGCCACAACAGATAAATGAGTTGAAAATTGTGACACACAGACACATGTGTATGTGCATGTGTGTGCAGTCAGTCAGGCTGAGAGAGACAAAGGGAATCTGTTTTCTATTATATGGAAGTTATAAATTATAAACAGATATGAAAACATACATAGGGGTATATGCATATATACATAAACATCTGGTCTAAAGTATGGCATTTGCAGGGGAAAATTGCAATGGTGTAAGTCTGAAATACATGTTGTCAGGAGCAGAGAAAGTCAAAGTGTGGTGACAGAATGGAGAGAGGCAAGATGGGCAAATATAGTCACAGTGGTCAATGTGCATATGTGACAATGGAACCACGTAACTAGGGGGTGGATGGGGCTGGGAAAGATAGTAGAGAGCCATGTAAGAGGTGACATTGACTGAGATGCTCTGTACTCATAACCTGGTGTGTTGAATTTAAATCCATGTAGACATTAGAGTTAAAAAATTAAAAGAGAAATAGTGACTGAAACCTCCCACATCTGACAGAAAACGGATCTATACGTGCAAGAACCTTAGCAAAGTCCACACAGACGAAATGAATGCAGAAACACCTAGATATGTGATAGTGCAGATAAACACTCTGGAAAGCAGCGGCACAGAGCAAGATACCATGGAGAGCCTCATTTCTCACACAGCATCAGATTCACATAAGAAGTGCTAGGGGAGTCTTCAACTCCCATTTCCTAAGCAGAGAGCAGGAAACATTTCTTTGTTCTATTTCTTCCTACTTTAACCTGGTTATAATCAGATAAGTCCTTATTTAAAACCTGGGAACAGAAGGTGGGGATGGTGCATTCAAAATGCTGAGAGCAAAGTCTTGCCAACCAAAAACTCTGTATACATGAAAAGAAGAGAAATATAACCGGGAGCAGGCCATAAGCAGTCCCGTCTTACAAGAAACACTAACGAAGTTCTTCAGGTCAAAACAAAAGGGCCCTGGACAACAATTCAAACTCCCTGATATACAGAATGAAATTACAAAAGAAATATTTTAGAAGGCATAAAATAAAATTCAAAATCATAAAAAGAGAATTAGTCGCATGTTTTCTCTCTTAATGAAGTTTAAAATGTGGAAGCTACCTCGGGGAGGTGAGCTTCGACTCACTTTGGGCTTCATCCATTACCATATTGTTTGGGTGTTTTACTTTTCCAATTAAGAGTATCTCTTCAGAGAGGCACAGTGGCTCACACCTGTAACATGACTACTCAGGAGGCAGAGGCCAGGAGGATCATCATTCAGAGCCAGCTGGGGGAAAAGTTAGTGAGACCCATCTTGACCAAGCCGATAGTTGGGTGTGGTGGTGCATACCTGTCATCCCAGCTGTATGAAGGAGCAAAAATAGGAGGGCTGATGTCTGTGCCAGCCAGGATAACACTAGACACACCATCCCCCAAACAGCTGAACCGGAAAGCACTTGGGGCTTGGATCAGAGGTACAGTGACTACCCTGCAAGCACAAGGTCCTACGTCCTAACATTTATAAGTAATCCACTGTGATATTTATTTTCTAATATCCCCAGAGATGTAGAAAAGCCCAGGATGGCAATACACAAACTAAGATCTTTACAGATTACCAGGCAGAAGACAAAATAAAAATCAATACTTTCATTATTACCACACACAAAAAGTCTCCATAAAATACCTAGAGATAGCTCTCAGGAAAGTGGACTATTTGAAGGAAATAATAGAAGAAGCAGAGAAATGTGGAGCTTCATTATACCCCTAGATAAGCAAAAACAACATATTTCAAAAACACAGTCTTCCGAATTTAACTCACTGACAGAAAAAATGCAATAAAGAACTTAATACTATATATATATATATATATATATATATATATATATATATATATATATATATATATGAGAAGGAGAGAGGGAGAGATGAAGAGAGAGAGTCAGTACTAGTCTTGAGCACAGGGCTTTGTTCTCTTCCTTGACTCTTTTTACTCAAGGCTGGTGCTCTACCACTTGAGCCACATTTCCACTTTTTTTCTTGTCAATTGCAGATAGGAGTTTCACAGCTTTGTCCTATTGGACTGCTTCAAATCTCAATGCTGAGATCTCAGCCTCTTAAGTAGCTAGGATTACATTCCTGAGCACTTGTAATCCTAGCTACTCAGGAGGCTGAGATCTGAGGATCACAGTTCAAAGCCAGCCCAGGGAGGAAAGTCTGTGAGACTCTTATCTCCAATAAACCACTAGAAAACTGGAAGTGATGCTGTGGCTCAAGTGATAGAGTACTCCCCTTGAGATGAAGAGCTGAGGGACGGTGCCCAGGCCCAGAGTTACACCCATGACTTACAATTAAAAAAAAAAAGGACTGAAGGTTTTTGAAATGAGTTTTTTTCATTTTTTATCGTACTATGTGATATTTTTGTTTTCTTTTTTCCTTTGTTTTACCCCTTGTTGTCAGTGATTATGATTTTGTTACCCGTTTCTTGTAAATAACTTTATCTGATTTGGGGAAGGAAATGGTAATAACAAAGGGTAATAACCAAGGACAAAAGGTGAGCCAGGGCAACAGCGATACCCACAAGACATGATGTTGGAAATGACCTTTACAAATTCGGGAGAAGGCGATTTGGGGGAAGCGGGGGGGGGGGTAGGGTAGGGGGGAAGTGGGAGAACACAAGGGGAGTTACAGGTTCAACAAGAAATGTCCTCATTACTTATGTAACTGCAACTCCTCTGTGTATCACATTTACAACGAAATTAAATTAAAAAAGAAAGAGTGATAATGGAGAAAGATTTCCACTTAATTCTCTACAACAAAATTATGCCCTGTACAAGTTATATCCCTGAATAAGGTCTCAGGTTAGAGCCTCAGTACTATATAGACCCCCCTCCACACACAAACGCACATATTAGCTAGAGATACATGTGTGTATTCAGCAAAAGGCACATACTATGTATATTGGTGTACCTTTTAAAACTAGAGACTAACTCTAAAAAATAGTCAACTGCCTTTCTTTGCTTTTTCTTCCCACTGAATCTTCTAGTTGATTTCCCAAAGTGGAAGAGGGCTCATAAGTTAATTTTCCCTTCTCCACAATTTCCAAGTGGTGATCCAAGTGTCCTGGGGCAGCTAAGACAATCTGATTGGAAGGTAGAAGATGTTTGCACTACTTAACCTCTAGCCTGTCTGGACCGGTCACACATGCCTCATGTTACATTACATAACCCTACCCCATCAAACTCATGTAAACCTGATCTGAACACCCTTGCTGTATCAAGGGGGAGGGCGGTCTCCCACCCCTGGGACTGGCCTATGGGCTGGTGAATGGTTGATGTGTTTACTGGCAATGTGACAAGGATCACATATTGGCAAACCCAGCCTCATCCTTGCCAAACCACAGATGCAACTTCCAATAGGCAACTACTCTAGGGATCACACTTTGAAATCTTGCTCAGCGGCAGCTAATAACCAGCCAATCCCTGGGGCCAAGGGAAAGAGCAAGTGTCATTGGTCGGTGGGTCACCCTCCTCTCAATAATGCATTATAAAAGTTTTGCTTTCCCTGCAGGTCATCCCTACAAGTCAGCCCAGGACCCCAGATGCCATGGCTGCCCTTTGCATCACCGTGGCTCTGCTGGTGTGGATGGTCTCCCTCCTGGTCATATCCTTCTGGAGGCAGATACTCAGCAGCTGGAACCTGCCCCCGGGGCCCTTCCCACTGCCTATTGTTGGGAACTTTTTCAGTGTGGATTTGAAGGATGTTCCTAAGTCCTTAAACAAGGTAATATAAACATTGTTATTTTAGGGACAAAGCGTTGGGAATTATCTTATGTGAGGGTTTTAAATTGTTATCCAGTACTAGCCTAGTTCAGAATTAACTGAATTAATAGTAATATCCAAGAGTGATAACCAATGGTACACCTCAGGCATGCAGCATGCAGAATGGCTTTGCCACACAAGGACCATGTAGTGGGATGACTGTGAGGCTGATGTGGCTGGCATTGCCCCGGGGCAGCTGTGATGTAATGTCAGGTGCATCTTGGCTGGTGTCACACCATTAGATGCCAAAGCAAAGACAACAGGTAAGTGCTGGCCGGTGACGTTTCACCAGAACATCAGGCCCTGTGTCCTGGGCATGTTGTGTGAGTTGACTGAAGCCAAATGCCATCAAGCAGATCTGGTGCTTGACATTTGCTTTAGGGTGTTGGTAAGCACTGCAGAGAGGATACAGGCTATGGGGCCACAGACTGTAGGTCAGCGGGCAGCATCATGGGGTCTGTTGCCACAGGGAAGAGACATGTGGGGCCAATGTCCCAAGGTTTGGTGTCCAGGTAAAGAGAGGGTTTCCCTGCAAGTAAAGCAGCCTGTTGTGGGGAGTGTCCCCACATCAGGCTAGACAAAGACAGCCTTTCCCCAGATCCCTCCACAGCCAAAGTCTTAATAACGCCTGGCAGTGTTGTTCCTGACCCTCTCTGTGCTGATCCCCACAGCTGGCAGAGCGCTTCGGGCCTGTCTTCACTCTGCACCTGGGTTTTAACCGTATTGTGGTCCTGCATGGCTACAAGGCCGTGAAGGAGGGGCTGTTGAAATACAAGAATGAGTTCTCTGGCAGAGCGGACATCCCTGCCTTCAAGGAACATGAGAACAAAGGTGAGTCCACCTCCTAGGCAGCAAGTATGGTCAGGCCCACCAGGGACAGGGACGTGCCCCTCCCAAGTCCTACCCAAACAATCGTAGTGACAGCAATGACAGTATGAAATCAGAAAGACAAAACAATGGTTAGGGGCTAGCTTAATTGGTGGAGCAGTAGCCAAAGAGCAAAAGCGTTAGCTACTAACTTCTGTCCTAGTCTCAGATATTTATAAAAAAGAAGGAAAGAAAAAAGAAGGCCAAAAGACCCTGACCATTTGGGGATGGGTTGTCCTTGTATGAAAGCTGCTGTGAATTTTTTGTTGAATAGGTGCTGTGAATTGCTTATCCCAGAATGCCCAGCGCCCAGCAAGTACCTTATAGACAGCAGGTACCCACATACACTTGTTGGAGAAGGGCCATGGATAAATGAAGAGGAGGGAGGAGGTAGAGAGGAAGGAACAGGGGCCTCTGGAGTACAGGAAGCACAAGGCGCCAGAGACTCTGCTTGGCAGGAACAGAGTGGGGCTGTGGCAGCCCTGGACTGCTGAAACTCGTTGCAAGGGACGCAAGTCTCTATTAACACTTTCAAGGACAAAAGAACATGGTTTTAGATCTGTTCATTCCAAATGTCTCCATGCTCCTGAGAGTCCAGCAGGCCACATTCTGGAGGAGGGAAAGGCAGGGTAGGACTGTGTCCTAGAAGGCTGCTGAGGGGGAAGTGCTCAGTCTTCCCAGCTTGAGGTGCCCACAGCAGAGTCCGGAGGCCTTCAGAGCTTCGTGAATGAGATTGCTGGGAAGCCGCAGTGCCGCGAGTTGAGATGTTTCGAACTTGATGGTTAAAATCCATGGGAACAGAAGGCCACACAAGAATTTTGTTGATAGGCAGAAAGTGGCTAGCTCTCTTGATTTGGCTGTGGGGGTTTCATTTTTGTTTAGCATGGAGAAGACTAGCGGTAAGTGTAAAACCAAAGAAAATAAACTGCCGCTAAGACGCAGACATCCAGGAAGGGTTGAACGTGCCAGAGAAACAAGGCCTGCCCCTTCCCTTCTTGGGGACTTGTTGCACAGTTTCACATCACAGCTGGTACTGAGCCTCTGATGAGGTCAGCCCAGTCCTCCTGTTTCTTTGAGACTTGTGCAACTGGAGTAAATTCTGCTGGCCCCTATTTTTCAGGAGTAATTTTCAACAATTCTCACACCTGGAGGGATATCCGCCGGTTTTCCCTGAGCATCCTCCGAGACTATGGGATGGGGAAACAGGGCAATGAGGAGCGCATCCAGAGGGAGGCTCGCTTCCTGGTGGAGGAGCTCAGGAAGACCCAGGGTGAGTATTCCCAGGCAGACAGAGGGAGGAGGGTCCTGGACAGGCCCCGAGAAGGCTCTGAACACCTGGAAGTGGTAGGCAGCTACTCTCCTCCAGGAGAGAGTGATGATGCTTCTCAGCACTGCTCTCTTGATTCATTTCCAGTTCTGCTCTGTGATGGAGCAGGATGCACACCAAGTGTGCCTGCTGCGCTCTAGAGAGCACTGAACAGTGAGGACAGTGGAGAAGGCCCTGTTCTCACAGGGACTGGTGCGGACTCAGTGGAGGCTGAGGGGTTGGCCAGCCAGCCGTGGCTAGTGTCCTTCCCCAACATGGGCTCCAACATCTCACCTGTTTTCCAGGCCAGCCCTTTGACCCTACTTTTCTCATTGGTTGTGCACCCTGCAATGTCATCGCCGACATCCTCTTCAACAGGCGTTTCGATTATAATGACAGGATGGTTCATAGGCTCATGCGTTTGTTCAATGAGGACTTCTACTTGCTTAGCACTCCTTGGCTCCAGGTAGTTATTTGGTTCCTTTTCATTAATCTTTGGTTGTACAGTTACCATAGAAATAGAGGGTCAATTTAGGTCATATGGGATAGAAAGGTTTAGAAAAGCCCTCGAACAGGAGCAGGTCACAAAGTATTTGACTAGATAGTTCCAGGAGCCCTTTAAGAGATGTCTATGCGTTCATGAGCATCTTTGTCCTAACCCAACCATGCTTTTCATCCACAAGTCAGCACATTTTCATCACAGAGATATAATGCCTGGGAGAATAATTACTCTCACCACAAAGACATTGTTGCACAAAATATCCTAAATTGTATGGTTATCTCAGGCATGAATTGATGTTTGGGGTTTATGATCCCAGCACATAAAATGATGTGGCATCCAGAAAAATAATACAGTAACATATTCTTCCTTTTAGCTTTATAACAGTTCATCAGGCTACCTACGCTTCCTGCCTGGAAGCCACAGAAAACTGCTTAAGAATGTGTCTGAAATAAAACAGTACACACTTGAAAAAGCCAAGGAACATCTCCAGTCTCTGGATCTCAACTGCCCGCGTGATGTGACTGACTGCCTGCTGGTGGAAATGGAGAAGGTATCTGGCATAGAATAGAAGGTGGATGTGGTATATTTTTCAGACTGATGCCATATCCCACTTGCTGGCATCTAGAGTGTTCACCCTGGTTGCTCTTGATGCTCTTTTATTGTTAAAGACACATTGGGCTCAGCATGACCACTGAGCTCTTCTTTCCACTCTTGGGAGGATTGGAGAAAGGTGGATGGGCAGGTGGATCTCTCCTTCAGTTTCCCAGGCCGGATAGGGCTGTAGTGCTTTCAGAATCCTTCAGAACAGCTGGTGGCACTTATTCCTCAGCAGTGCTAGACTTCTCGAGGTTCTGGCCCTCCCCAGTTTCATGGTTTTGTAACCCCTTGGACTAGTCTGGCCCATTTGGTGAGGTCTCTAGTACCCTTTTATAACTTGTCAATGCATGCTAATTCCCCATGGATGGCTTCTGAGGCTGAGACTTCTTCTCCTCAGCTGAGCCCTCCCTGCCCAAGTCTGGAAGAAGACTCAGCAGCTCATGCAGCTGGAGGCCCAAAACCTGGAGGCACTCAGTTCCCCCAGGAGAGCCCTAGCTCTGTTGATGGAGATAGCTCTGTGGCCTTGTTGAGGAGCTTTGTCCTCATGTTAGCTTGTGTTCTAAGAGCCTCTGTTTGCCTATCTGTGAGGTAAAGATGATCGAATCCTGGTTGAACCAGGAGATCCTGTCATACCACTGGTTCTACTCTGCTGAAGGGCAAAAGACATCACTTTCAGCACCTGGGGACAACATCTCACCCAGTACCTGTCTGTCTCCTACTCCACAGGAAAAACATAGCAAAGAGCCTGTGTACACACTGGAAAATGTATCCGCGACCTTGTCAGACCTGTTCTTTGCAGGGACAGAAACTACCAGTACCACTCTGAGATATGGGCTCCTGATTCTAATGAAATACCCCGAGATTGAAGGTATGCACATAACAAACAGAAGCCTGTGTGTCATGGTTGAGTCTCTGCATGACTAGTCTTAAGCCTTTAGGCCTCAGCTGTCAGCCTACAGCTGCTTGTTCCCTTTCTCAGGCTCATGGAATGACTTCCTTTAAGGGGAGATGTCCCTGTGGTTCCTCTGAACACTGTTATCCCAAGCCCCACCAGAGCCTCTGGTTACAAAAAAGAGAAGCCCCTCACTGAAGTAGGGAGAGGACATCAGCCTGCATTCTGCCTTATAAACAACGTCTTTATGACAGTGACAACAGTGTGCAGCTGCCTCCGGTGGAGCCTGGGCTTAGGCAGAGCTGGGTTCAGGGACAAGGCTGGAGTTGTCTTGGGACAACTGAAGATGGAACCTAGAGAGAAGCAACCCAAAGCTTCCTCAGAGCCACATCATTCCACAGACTTCCCAGCCGCACATAGGCAGGTAGGCTCCATGTCTGGAGCAGGCCTGGTGCAGGCAAGGAGGCCTGGGCTTGGTGTGCAGAGGGTCATGCCCTGCCCCCGCCCCCAGCCAGGTAGAGGCAAGGTGAGGACAATTCAATGGAAACAGCTTGTTGGTGCTAACCTCCAAGTAACGAGAAGTGGGGTGAGGGCACCCGTAGATCTGGAGCCCTGTCACCGTTTTTCCTTGGTACACTCTGTCCAGAGCACTGCTCCAAGCACACTTGCTGCTGACTGGACCTGGACTAAGTTCTGGGCAAAGGGCAGTCCTTCAGTGCGCTGTGTTCTTCCAGCTCACCAGGTCTTGAGAGCCAGTGTGGAATGAAGCCATGGCCCCAGGCAGTGGGTGCATGAGAGGTCCAGGGTCAGGCCTGATCCCTGGTCTTTCAGCCAGAAATGTTTTTGTTTTTTTTGTCACACAGAAATGTGAAGGATGAAGGAGCCAGAAGTCCAGAGAGAGAGATTGTATGTATGGGCAGCATCTATAAGAAAAAACTTTTTTTTGCAGTAGGGGATTGAACCCAGGTCTTTGTTCATATTAAGCATGTGCTCTATCCCTGAGTCATGATTCAGGCCCATAGAAAACCTTTTGACCAAGCCGTGTGCCGGTGGCTCATGCCTATAATCCTAGCTATTCAGGAGGCTGAGATCTGAAGATCGTGGTTCAAAGGGAGCCTGGGCAGGAAAGACCGTGAGACTCCTATGTCCAATAAGCCACCAGAAAACCGGAAGTGGCGCTGCAGCTCAAGTGCTAGAGCGCTTGCCTTGAGCTGAAGAGCTGTGGGACAGCGCCCAGGCCCAGAGTTCAACCCCACAACCTACCAAAATAAAATAAGAACTTTTGACCATTGTGCTATGAGAACTAAGTATAGATCACTGTACCATGAGCACCATGATCTAAGAAAGATTTAAAATGATTAATTTTGAAGCCAGGTACCAGTGGTTCATGCCTGTAATCCTAGCCATTCAGGAGGACAAGATCTGAAGATTGTGGTTCAAAGTTATCCTGTGTTTGAAACTCCATGAGACTCTTATCTCCAATTAACCACCAGAAAAAGGGAAGTGATGATGTGGCTGTCATGGTAGAGTGCTTGTCTGGAGCTGAAAAGCTCAGGGACAGTGCCCAGATGCAGAGTGTGAGCCTACCACCGACAGAAAAGTTATTAATTATGAGGAATTCCTAATAGAGTCATAAAGTAAATATGACAACTCCCCAACGCTCATTGCCAAATTTAACATGTACATGTTCAGAGACAGCCAAAGCCCTACCAACTCCTGCCTGCCTGCCCAGAGATGGCGCTGTTTCAGGTTTGCTACCTATAGTCCCTCAGAGCATTTACTATTAACTCAATGCCCATTCACACCTTTGCTGTATACAGCTTAACACTCTACCTGGTTTCCATGCTATAAATGACATATTGAAGTTTGCTTTTTCATCTAATGTTTCCTAAAGTTTATTGGGTGATTTCAAACAGAGAAGGATTGAGAAATTTTCTTTTTTTTTTTTCAAATTTTATTTTTTTGATCACGCTGTACAGAGAGGTTACAATAACATGGGCAGGATAATGCGTACATATCTTATCAAGCATTGCATCCTCCTCCTTTGTTTACCCTTCACATCCCTTCCCAGCTTCCCCCACCCCACCCCCCCTCCCCCCGATTGAGAAATTTTCTAATGGCTGTATTACCTCTGGCAGAGAGGGACTTTCAGATTCCAAGTATTCTGTGGCCAGGTATTATGGGACACATCTGTAATTCAAGCTACTCTGTAGGTGTGGGCCAGCCTTGCAAAAGGTAGTGGTGAGACTCATTGTCAAAACAAAATAAAAATCTAGGCACTGGTGGTTCATGCCTGTAATACTAGCTACTCGGGAGACTAAGATCTTAGAAGGGTTATTCAAATATGGCAGAAATGTCGATTAGACGATCTCTTGAGCATAAACCACAGAGACAGTGTCCAGGCCCTGAGTTTAATCCTCAGACCAGCGTGCACATACGCTCACACACGCTCACACACACACACACACACACATACACACAGACACAGAGGCTAGAGCATAATTTGAGTGGCAAAATGTTTGTGTACCATTCTCAAGCTCAACCACACAGCACATCCAAAGAAAGGGGAGTATGCATGTCCAGTTCCATTGTTACCCCTTAATTGTTTTTTGTATTGGTCATGGGTCTTGAACTATGGGCTTGTTTCCTGTCCTACAGTTCTTCAGCTCAAAGCGAGCACACTACTGCTTGAGCCACAGCACCACTTCCAGTTTTCTAGTGGTTTATTGGAGATAAGAGTCTCACAGCCTTTCCTTCCCAGGCTGGCTTTGAACCGTGATTCTCAGATCCCAGCATCCTGAGTAGCTAGAATTACAGGCGTGAGCCACCGGTGCCCGTCTTCCCTCCATATAATTTTGAAGCACAGTGCAAATCAGCCATGGGCAATAATGACAAGTATTTCTCTGCAAGAAAAAACTTCAAAGACCTTCTTATTGTTCTTTATTCCTGAAAATAACTGGATAAACCATCATTAGATAAGATAATAGATTACAAGCTTTCTATTGACTGAATATCAATCTCACATCCAGGAATGTGAGGCCTTAGGTCTTGTTGACATTTATAGGGGAATTATCCAGATTTTGAATTACCTGGGTACCAAATTTAAGATGAAACATAAATGTGACACATGGTGAGAGGGTGATTGGATAGATGTGTGCATGGATGAGAGGTGCATGGATAGAGGGACAGGCATGTAACCAAGGGGTGGGCAGGTGAGTAGGAGGGTGGCATGAAGATGAACAGGCAGGTGATAGGTAGATGAGTGGGTAGCTGGAAATCGGATTAGATACACGGGAGGATGTGGGCGGGAAATCAACTTATTCATCGATTCTCACATTTTTATTAGAACCAATTAATCGTACCAAGGGGTTTCCTTTAGACATGTCCATATGGACATATAATTTACTTTGATCAGGATCAGCTCTTTAAATGGATCTCATTCATATCTTGGCAGAGAAACTTCATGAAGAAATCGACAGGGTTATTGGGCCAAGTCGCGCCCCTGCCGTCAAAGACAGGCTGGAGATGCCCTACATGGATGCTGTGGTGCATGAGATTCAAAGATTCATCAACCTTATACCCTCCAATTTTCCCCATGTGGTGACGCGGGACATCATGTTCCGAGGATACCGGATTCCCAAGGTCAGAGACAAGATGAAATGCCTCCTGTGAGCCTTGTCCTGATGACTGGCTCACCCTTTGCCTGCTGGGGTCCAGACAGGAATTCCAGGGCTTCTGTCGTGAGGGTGACTGGTTGGTGGTCCAGGTCAGCACTCCCACGCTGTGGAGTGCCACTGCCAGGGATGTTCTCGTGTGACTTGGTGACTAGAGAAACGTGCATACTAGGAGAGTACATTCCTAAAGGAGGCCTGGAAATCGTAGCACATTCTAACCCCAGGAGCCAAAATCACCAGCCAAGACCGGGTTTTTATCCTGTGAAGAGTTTCAGGTTGTTATCTCATTTAGGATTGACTCCTGGTTGTTTTCTGTCTAGTCCTTAACTAAACAACTTTCCTAACTAGATATTTAATATCCTGCACAATAAAAATCAGATAATCTTTATTCATTGGGACTTCCAGGTGAAAGACCATATTTTCCAAAGCTGACTGACCAATGTGTCTACGTTTTCTAGGGCACAATTGTAATTCCAACTCTGGATTCACTTTTGTATGACAGTCAAGAATTTCCAGAACCAGATAAATTTAAGCCAGAGCACTTTTTGAATGAAAATGGGAAGTTCAAGTACAGCGACTATTTTAAGCCATTTTCTGCAGGTAAGCAGGGTCCCAGAGTAGTGCTTTCCTGGGTCACATCCTCCACTCCTCATTTCCACTCCTTGTCTGTCTTGCCATCACCCCAACATGGACCACACCCAGTCCTGCCATGCCCCGGTTTGTATGTAGAACATGATCTGAGCATGTTCCTCCCTGTTCAGAGAAGTTAGATTACATGTTTTATCAATTCAGTGTTTTGGATGGAATGTGTTTTTACATTCATTGTTAAACTGTGTCTACTTTACTGGACATAGTAAGAATATCTCAAAACCATATTTCTTGCCGGGCGCTGGTGGCTCATGCCTGTAATCCTAGCTACTCAGGAGGAGGCTGAGATCTGAGGATCATGGTTCAGAGCCAGCCCGGGTAGAAAAGTCCATGAGACTCTTACCTCCAATTACCCATGAGAGAACTGGAAGTAGTGCTGTGGCTCAAGTGGTAGAGCCTTCACCTTGAGCTGAAGAGCTCAGGGATAATACCCAAGCCCAGTAAGCCCAGAGTTCAAGCCCCAGGACCAATAAAAAAAAAACAAACCCAAAACCTATTTCCTAATTCCTCATCATTTTAAACAAGGCTTACTAACCAAAACAAAACAAAAGCCCTGCAGCCTTTGATTCCGTAGTCTCTCTCTCCTTAGGAAGTAGCAAGGTCTTCTCTGATATGACTGGGTGCCTTGTTCCCTTGCCAGTGCCTCACCACGGTTCTGGTGAAGGAAGCTGCTAGGACCAACTTGATAGATGAACACCTCCTGTTTGAACGGGCTTCTAACCTCAATCACTGCCTTTCCTGGGGAATCAGGGGGAGCGTTAGATGTTTCCTTCTCCACAGGTTGGAAACAATTTCCCTAACCTAATGCTGTTTTTTAAAATTTGATTTAACAACTCTTTATTGTAACTTTTTGTTTTTATTTATCAATACTTTATTCTGACACTAGTTATTGCAGCTGAGTTCTGCATGATTGTTGTAGTATACAATCAGATCCTTGAATAAGTTACTAATATTCTTGTGTTTTGTCAATATGTTTTGTGCTTCTCATCGTCTGGGAGGGTGTCTTCTGCTTTAGGCTGTAGTTGCCTATAGCCCCTCCTGCTCTCCCTTTGAGGCCCTACTATTAATAGTGTTAATAACCTCTGGAGGCTCCCTTCTTGTCTCATCAGTATTGTTACTTCTAGGAAAACGAGTGTGTGTCGGAGAAGGCCTGGCCCGCATGGAATTGTTTCTGCTCCTGTCTGCTATCCTGCAGCATTTTAATCTGAAGTCTCTGGTGGACCCCACGGCCATTGACCTTACCCCGATTGCAGTTGGTTTAGGCAGGGTCCCTCCACACTACAAACTATGTGTCATTCCTCGGTCAGGACTGTGAACAAATGTACCGCAGAGACCACCATCTGGGCGACAGCCTACAGAGCCCCTCAGTGTCAGGAAGATGGGCAGTGCAAGTGGATGAATTAGATCAAAGGAAAAGCTTTCCAAAGTCGGTCTCCATGCAGTGATGCCAAGTCTAAGGTAGATGTTGTGAAGCTAAACTGTGCATCTGCTCCAGGCTGTGTTGAAATCTGGTAGTTAAATCTGGTAGCTATGAATCTGTCACTGTTAGTGTAAGCTCAGTTTTTCTGAAAAAGTCAGTCTTCTATCTCATTCACTAGTTAGTTCCTAGAAACAATTAACAAAAGAAAATGGGATTCTCTAGGTTGGTAAAGGGAGAAGTAATATGGTTTTGGTAGGATTTGGTAGTCCTGCCAAAAGCAAGTCACCTTGCTTTAGAATGAGGAAGCAATTCCTTGGGCTTCAGTGTTAACGATATTCTCTCCTACATTCTAAGGTGAAATATGCATAACAATTCAGTACAATCACTCCCTATTATATCTTAAATATTAAAGTGTGACTTTGTATTTGGGAAAAAGAGTTCTAGTATGTATTCTCTCTCATGAAAAAAGGTAAAAAGGAAGAATGAAGAATAATGGATGAAATGCTAATGTGAAACATGAGAGGGGTTGGTTCCTGACCCTGTAGGCCAGCACACATAGCCAGCTTTGCTGTGGATAACACTGCCTCAGCATCCCCCTTTCCCGAGGGATATGAGCGACCCCTCTCCAGTGCACACACTTCCCACCACATTGAGCTGGCAGTGCAGCATCTCCCAGCCTGTCTCTGTCTCTGGTCCTCCTCCCTCTCCCTCAGAAGACTGCCTTATGAATGGGCCACCCAGATAGTTCAGGGTGATCTCCTCATCTTAAGGTCCTGAACTCAGTTATGTACTCAAAGGATCATATCAATAGGAGTAGGATATGGGCATCTTTGGGGATACTGTTCTGCAGACCACAACTTCCAGCTCATCCTCCCGGGACACTACTGAGGCTCAGAGCTGACAGACAGGCTGAAGGGACAGTCACTCCACAGAAAGCCCTTGCATTTGTCACCATCATATGTCCACAGCACAAGACTGCTTTCTGAAGAGTGTATATCAAAATGTATTTTAATTTGTTTTGGGTCAGGAAAGTATCAGCTTAATAGATTCCAAGTTGCCAAATTCTAAGTAATGAGGGGAACTGCTGGGGCGGGTGTGGGAGCCTTTGGGGCCCCTGTCTAACTGACTGAAGTGTCTTTAAGCACTAGTCCTCTGAGGCTGACATCCTGGTCAGCTGCTTCCTCAGTGGTTTCCTGAGCCTGGGTTGTGACAGGCCTGCTGTCTCCTCAAGGGAGGAGCACTAACCCCAGAGTTGATGTCACTTTGGAAATAAGTCTTCCTTAAGAAACTATCTACTGCTACCAACTGCATTTTCCAAAGTAAGGACAATAAAGCGTCAATAGAAAGGGTATGGGTAACGGAAGGAGAAATGGCGGTTGAATTGGAATGGGATGCTCGATTCAGCTCTCAGCAGAGACATTCAAGTCCTGTTTCCAGGCCACGCTCTGTCTCAGGCTTGACTTGTAGGAGCACATGCAAGTGACCAAGACTGTGGCTCCCACATTTCATTGCTGTTAAGGGTCTTCCTGGATACTCATGAAATCACACAGGGCAGTCTGATTATTCTCTCCTCTCCCTACTTTTGGCTGGTGGATGATGTTATAAACCTGTAGATACCCCGTGTGACATGTATTTACTGGTCACTCCAGTGGGCCAGGCCTTGCTTCCTTCTGGTTCTGTACTGTAGCAGCAGTGTCTAGTAGGGAAGACCACAGTGTCAGGCCTGCTGAGTAGACTCAGTGCCCTCTTTGGAGGAGGAAGAACATGACCGAGAGCTCTGAGGGCTGGACAAGACAAGAGTGCCATTGTGCTTTGCTGCACCACAGTTATCCAGGCATAGAAGATGTCCAAGACAGGCTGCTCCCTCATATGCTCTGTTCCCCAATAGTTACAGCCACAGATGCCCAGAAGATCCACTCCTTGGAAGCTATCTAGCTATCATTAAGCATACTCCAAGCCAGCCGGGCGCCTGTGGCTCATGCCATAGCTAGCTACTCAGGATGCTGAGATCTGAGGATTGTGGTTTAAAGCCAGCCTGGGCAGGAAAGTCCGTGAGACTCTTATCTCCAATAAACCACTAGAAAACTGGAAGTGGCTCTGTAGCGCAAGTGGTAGAGCGCTTGCCTTGAGCTGAAGAGCTCAGGGACATTGCCTAGGCCCAGAGTTCATGCTCTCAGACTGACCAAAAAAAAAAAAAAAAAAAGAATACTGTAAGCCAGGCTCCAGTGGCTCAATCCTGTAATCCTAGCTACTCAGGAGGCTGAGATCTGAGGATCACGGTTCCAAGTCAGCACGAGAAGAATTGTCCATGACACTCTTCTCCAATTAACCACCAGAAAACCAGAAGTGGCATTGTGGTTCAAGTGGTAGAGTGCTTGCCTTGAGCTGAAGAGCTGAGGGATAGCACCCAGGCCCAGAATTCTAGCCCCATAAGTGACCAAAAAAAAAAAAATACTGCAACAACCTCAGGACTTTGGACAGTATTTAATGGCTTCCATTCTCGGGACCAGCCCACTTTCTCACCATATTTTCCCTTCTTTATTGGCATTATTGAAGTGTGATTTATATATCATAAAATTTAATCCATTTTATACAGTTAATGAGACTTCCTAGGTATACCTTCATGAAGATGCCACCACAGTGGCCTTTTCAGTGGAACATTTCCAGGACCTCGGAGTTTGCTTCATACCTGTTACAGGTAGGATGTAAACCCCATCCTCAAGCCTTGGTCACCAACTTGATGTGCGTTCCAGAAGGCCCATGATCCTGGATGCTACTCAAACAAAGCTAGTGACTTTCCATATGGAATGGCTTTTGCTTGTAAGAGAGATGGAAGGAATTACAGTTCAAGGCCCATCTGGATAAAAAGTTTGTCAGACTCTATTCCCACCAAGGGCGGTGCTCTGTGGCACATGGCTATTATCCCAACAATACAGGGAAACACGAGTAGGAAGATCGTGGTCCAGAACAGCCTGGACATGCAGCAAGACCCTATTTCAAAAATAAGAAATTATAAAGGACGGTAGAATGGCTCAAGCCATAGTGCCTGCAGTATGAGTCCTTGAGTCCAAACCTCAGTACTGCCCGGGCTGGTTGAAGAAAAGTTGTTGGGGTGAGGAAAAGACAGCCTTTGGAGAGCTAGCAAACCAAAGGAGATGAGGCCATTTCTGGCAAAGACCTTCCTGCCGTGGAGTTTCTGGTTTAGGGCTCTCTGGGGTGTGTGGGCACATCAGACAGGCAGTCACCAGGGCAGTTTCAGATGTCAGGTGGTTGCTCCTCAGATGCATGGTCTGCTGCTCTCTGTCTGCCACCGCATCTTCTTCATCTGTAAAGCTCAAGAGAAGTTACTGATTATAGGGTCTTACGACTCTTGTCATTTTAGTTCTTGTTCCTAGGAATAGTTAATTCTGTAACCATTAGTAACTGAAAAAGCATCTTTCCCCCAGAGAACATGGGACAATAGCAAACAGCTAATTTCCCCCTAGAGAACAGGAACAGTAGCAAAGAACTGGGTTTCCCCAGTGCACAGCATTCCTGTGCTCACAGGGGAGGTAGCGTTTGCTGGAGAGGAGTTTTTAACCGGTTCAGTGGCTTTAGTCAAAGGTGATTCTGCATTGCAGCTAGTGGGAAACCAACAGCATACGCCCAACTGCAGGGTCTCCAAGATTAGATCCTTAAACTCCACTAAAGGCAAGTGGAGCTAGAGGCTTTGTTTGGCCTTTTCATTAGTAATACTTCCTTAGTGTTAACTCTGCAAGAAAGTGGTGGAAATAGAGTTACACGCCCTGAAGAAGACATGTCTTGGACATTAGCATTGTCAGTGCTGGCGTGGCTCACTGTGGCACACCGTTGGTGATGGATGGTGACAGGACCTGGAGGGCTGGCAGGACGTGTCTTTCGCCTCTCATTGGCCACAAATGCATAGGAGGTGGAGTGTGACTGGTTTCACCTCTCCTCAGGGAGAGACCTTGCTCTGTGCACTCGATACCACTGTGATACCTGGACACCAAGCCAGTAAGCAGTGCTGGGGTAGAGGATGACTTGGAGGTGAGGTCAGTGTCATGTCATAGATGATGGCCTCCAGGGACACAGTATGTCTGCAGTCAGATCATGAGTCAGTATGGCCTCAGTGTTCACATTTTCTACTGCAAGTAGCCCTTTCTGAGTGCCTGCAGCATGGCGAGCACCCACTTCAGACACCACAATCACTGTCTTCCGACTGCACTCTACATAGCCCTGGCACCATGCCTATACCCACTGGAACCCTCTTTTTCCCTCTCTCTGTAGCCTTCTTACATTTTCCCCTAAATGTATTGATTTGCCTGGAGTTTGAGCGTGGAGGAGATCATCAGCAAGCCTGAAGGCTTATAATCATGATGTAGGATGGAAGATCAGTCTCAGTTTGGTAATAAATGCTGGCAATCTGTGTCAGCTGATCAAACTCTCTTTGTGTATGTCTTCTCTAAAATGAGGATGATAGTCTTTCACTCCTTTTTTGTAGTTTTGTGAAGATTTTTATTATCGTCTACTGGTTGTAGAAGGAGTTTCCATCTTTTTTTTTTTTTTTTTTTTTTTTTGGGTCTGGTCGTGGGGCCTGAACTCTGGGCCTGGGCGCTGTCCCTCAGCCCTTCAGCTCAAGGCTAGCGCTCTACCACTTGAGCCACATCGCCACTTTCGGCTTTTTTCTTTTTGCTTATGTGGTGCTGAGGAATCGAACCCAGGGCCTCAGGCATGCAAGGCAAGCACTCTGCCACTGAGCCACCTTCCTAGCCCATGGAGTTTCCATCTTAATACATCCAAATATGTTTATTTCCTCTTGATCAGACCCACCCCCTATAATTCTCCCTCATAAATTCTCCTCCCTTCCCACATTGGTGTATGGTATCATTTACTTCTGCGGTTTTTTTGCAGATTTTTCATCTGGATGACCTATCTAATGAGGAAAGCAAGATAATAGAGTCTGCTACCATCACTGTCTTGAGAGCTATCTGGGCTTTTAAATCCAGTAATATCCATCTGATGACGTGGAATGCACCAACATTTGGTGCATGTATGTTACTAGTTATTGTCTCTTGATATCTTTTTTTTTTTCCTTCACCATAAGCCAATGTGGTCTTTTGTCAGTAAGATGTGGTTCTTGTAGGCAACAAGTGATCAGGTCTTGCATTTTAATCCTGGTTATCATTCTATGTCTTTTGCTTGGAGAATTAAGACTCTTAATATTCAGTGTTATTACTGAAAGGTATGAATTGATCTTTGCCATTTTATTGTTTATATGCCTGATTCTTTCCTGTTCTTCCTTTGCTTATCTCCTTATCTGATGAGCTTTGTTTCGTGCCTATTTCCTTTCTTTCTTTGTTTCTTTGTTTCTTTCTTCCTTTCATTCATTCTTTCTTTCTTTCTCTTTCTTTCTTTCTTTTTCCTTTCTTCCTTCCTTTCTTTCTTCCTTTCTTTCTTCCTTTCTTTCTTTCTTTCTTCCTTTCTTCCTTCCTTCCTTCCTTCCTTCCTTCCTTCCTTCCTTCCTTCCTTCCTTCCTTTCTTTCTTTCTTTCTTTCTTTCTTTCTTTCTTTCTTTCTTTCTTTCTTTCTTTCTTTCTTTCTTTCTTTCTTTCTTATTTCTTATGAGTTACAATTCTGATGGGTTACAATGTGCAAGGTAATGACTACATTTCTCATCAAGCATTGTTGCCTCCTCCTTTGTTTCCCCTTTCCATTCTTTCCCATTTCTGCCCCCCCCTCGCCCTCCCCTTCTTCCTATTTTCATGATTAACTTCATCTTCCTCATGTGTAAGGCTGCTGGTTTTACGTTCTTTGTTTCCGGTATTATTACTGTTACTGGGCTTCTGTTGGCCTTCGGAGGTATTGTGCTGCCTTTTGTTGTAGCTGTTGTGTTTCTGCACTGAGAGCCACATATCTGAGACCATCTCATTGGTTGAATGAGTTAAAGGTTTGCGGTCTTGCAGCTGAAGCATTCACAGTGCTCAGAGAGCATTGCAGTGGAGGACTGCAGAGTAGTTTCACTCCATAGCATTGGGAGATAGCTCTGTGGCCACGCTTCTGCCTCCCCGTGTAAGGCACCACACCTGGTTCCCATGCCCCTCAGGTGGAGGAGAACGAGCTGGGCCTCAGGTATTTCCATGTGTTTGTGTTGGTGTTACATGTCAGTAGAGGGTGGTACCAGTCAAAGGTCAATCGTCCACTTCTGTGCTGCTTCCGTCTTTGTGTACTGTAAACCACTGCTGGGTGTAATAGCTGACTACAGTGTTTGGCTATTGTGACAGAGCTAAAAATGCTACCAGGTGCCCAATAACCAAAGAACACACACACACACACACACACACACACACACACACACACACACACACCCCATGGCATATTACTCAACAATAAAGAAAAATGAAATTCTGTCATTTGCAGGAAAATGGACTGGAGATCATTATACTGAGCAAGGTAGCCAATCTCAAAACCCCAGTGACTCAAAATTTTGCTTATTTATGGGACCTATACCTCATTTATGAAGCCTACACCTAAAATTGTGCTAATACTTATGTGTTACCATACTTGTGTGGACATTTCTTTATATCCATGACTATTGCGCAAGTTTAGCATACATCGTCCACAGTCAGTTTCCTGTATATACCAAGCTATTCTCCAACTTGGGTCACAGAAATTGAATTATTCCACATTTTTATTGGTATTGTTTGTCAACTGGTAGTGCTTTTAATTTATTTTAATTACTAAAGATGTATAGCACATTTCATATTTACTGAACATTTAGAAATTTCCTATATGAATTAGATATTAATCTCTTGATATCTTTTTTGATGAGTTATCTATATTTGCCTATTAAAAGTATACAGTTATATGTGACAATATAATTTGCTCCACATTTTGCTTATCTTTTTTTTTTTTGTCAATCATGGGGCTTGAAATCTGGGCCTGGGCACTGTCCCTTGAGCCACAGCACCACTTATGGTTTTCTAGTGGTTTATTGGAGATAAGAGTCACCTGAACTTTCCTGCCCGGGCTGGCTTTGAACTGTGATCCTCAGATATCAGCCTCCTGAGTAATTAGGATTACAGGCATGAGCCACCGGTGCCCAACTTGCTTATCATTTTTGATTGATGCCATTTAATGATAATTTTAACTTGGCATGCACTAACTGCTGGAAATATAAGTTCCATTATGAAATTTTTATAGATGCATACAAGGTATTTTAATCATATTCCCCCTCCTACTAACCAAACTTATTTACCATTTGCCTTTCCACTGGTTATTCAAATATGAAATTTAAAATCTTTAATAGTTTCCCTTTTTACTATCATGTCTTAAAACTCCACATGAGTGAAAACATGTGATATATGAGTCTGAGGTATTTTGCTTAACCTCATGCTTGCCAGTTCCATATATATTCCATATATATTCTCCCTGCAAATGACAGGATTCCATTATTCTTCACTGGACATGTATATGTGTATGTGTGGGCATGCACTCATACACATTTACCTGATACATTGACCTATTGGTGGACACTTAGACTGATTCCATGGTTTGGCTGTTATAAGCAGTGTCATGCAGGTATCTTTCTTATATTCTGCCTTTGCTGGATCCTGTAGCAGTCTACTTTTACCTTTGGAGGAATCTCTATATTGTTTTTGATAATAGATAGGCTAAATTATATTCCTACCAAAAGTGTATAAGGGCTATAGAAATAGATAATTCCAATGCAGGTTCATGTGAATTTGTCAACTTTTTTCTTTACAAGTTATGCTCTACATTGGGTGCTGATGGCTCATATCTATAATCCTGGCTACTCAGGAGGCTGAGGTGTGAGAATTGTGATTGGAAGCCAGCAGTGGAAAGAAAGTCCATGAGACTCTTCTCTCCAGTTAACTACCAAAAATCCAGAAATGAAGGTGTGCCCAAGCAGTGGAGTGTCAGCCCTGGGTAATCAAGCTAAGGGTCTGAGGGCCCCGAGTTTAAGCCATAGTACCTGCACAAAATAAATAAATAAGATGTAAAAGGTACAATTTAAGAATGATTGTCTAATAACCAGTTAATGAAGTTTGTATTCAAAATCAAACATTTAACGCTATGGCCCTTTGGTATGGTTTTAGGGTTAAATGATAGTATCTTTTCCTTTTCCTTTTATTTGACCCAGCGATGTTGATACATTTGCCATTCAGTAGGCACGAACAAGCACCAGCCTCTTCCCAAACTCTGGTCTCTCTCCCCATCAATATACAAAGCTTCCTCCACTGTTCTGACAAGGTTCTGATTCCACACAGACATGTCCTCTCATCCCGTTCACTTTAAAGATTATATTGGAGCCATTTTGGTCTTTATATTTTCAAGGTGGGCTGTACATTTATCTAAAAATAACCTGTAAAATGTTTATGAAAACTTTATAATAGTTCTGTGTATCAATTTGGACATAAATTTAATACAAGAATTTCTTATTCATGACCAGAATGTCTGTCCATTTGTTTAGTTCTTTAAAATTTTTAATTATATAGTTTTTTTTGGGAATGATTATATAAATATGTCATTAGTACAAAAAGTGATTTTTTTTATATTGGAAGAATCTATTTAAAAATTTTTGCTCTTTCTTTCCTTCTTTCCTTCTGTCTTCCTTCCTTTCTTTCTTTTTTCTTTCTTTCTTTCCTTCTTTCTTTCCTTCTGTCTTCCTTCCTTTCTTTCTTTTTTCTTTCTTTCTTTCCTTCTTTCTTTCTTTCTTTCTTTCTTTCTTTCTTTCTTTCTTTCCTTCTTTCTTTCTTTCTTTCTTTCTTTCTTTCTTTCTTTCTTTCTTTCTTTCTTTCTTTCTTTCTTTCTTTCTTTCCTTCTTTCTTTCCTTCTTTCTTTCCTTCTTTCTTTCCTTCTTTCTTTCTTTCTTTCTTTCTTTCTTTCTTTCTTTCTTTCTTTCTTTCTTTCTTTCTTTCTTTCCTTCTTCCTTTCTTTCTTTCTTTCCTTCTTCCTTTCTTTCTTTCTTCTTTGTAAGTTATGAGGCTTGAACTCTGGGCCTGGGCACTGTCCCTCAGCTCAAAGCTTGTGCTCTACCACTTGAGCCACAGCACCACTTCTGGTTTTCTGGTGGTTTACTGGATATCAGAGTCTTACAGACTTTCCTGCCTGGGCTGGCTTTGAACCGCAGTCCTCAGATTTCAGCCTCCTAAGCAGCTAGAATTCCAAGGGTGAGTCACTGGTGTCTGGCTTATTTCTTTTATACTATTTTAATCCCAGCTGGAGTAGAATGAGTAAAATTCTTTTGAGGGGTACGATGCACTTCTGTGGCACTGAGGTATAAATGTAGGGTTCCTGCCATCGTGTCTGCATTGTTCATTGATGAGCATGAAACTGACGATTGGTCAGGTTTTCAGTTTGCCTTGGTGAAGACAGAAGAGAGCCTTCTGTGGAGTGTTCTGCAGTTACAATCTTCCCACAGGCTTAGCAGGTGTGAGAAGTCCTGTTTGCCCTTCAGTTGGGGGTTCCTGTACCTTAGGTGCTCTGTGTTCACACACCAAGTTCCTGACTGGAGGAGGACATGCTGTGGTACAACCTTACAGAGAGAGACTGAAACCTTCCTCCATGGACCACACTGTGAGCCAGCCTGGGGCTGACCAGATGCATAGACACGAGGCAGCGCTTGTCCCAAGTTTCTGACTTGTGACTCCGGCTTTTGGTAGTCAAGCACCACTGATGTGATGCTTTGCATTTCCCTTGGGTTTCTGGGTAAGCTGCAGCCTATTCAGGACCTAGCAGGCTGCTTTCTCCACTCTGTAGCCAATTCTTGGTGCTGTTTGTAGGAAAACAATGTTGTTTGCTCCCAGAATGTTACATAACAGTTCAGACTTGGAGGAAGAACCAATTGGCAGATAAGAGAATACATCACATAAATCTCAATTCTTTGATGTGGAAAACTTTGTCAGTAGTCCAAGCTGTCTTGCCCTTTGGACACTGACGTTGCACATTTGGTGCTTTTGTTGTACTTGGAAAGATTTTGCCTCTGTGATGGTTACTGTTTATAATGAGAAATCTTATTGCATTAGACACTGGTTTAACAAATTTTTGTTCTGCAACCTTCTTGTTTCATTGGAAATAGAGTTTACCAAGGCTGGACTCCTCTTACCATACAAAGTAAGAAAATATTCCTAGAGGAGAGCCCTCACATCAACTCTTTGGAGTGGTTTACAACACTACCCCTGTTCTACTCTGTTTTATTCTGTAGCTTTCTAGATTCCCAGAAGTTTAACATTCTTCTATCTTCCATCATGCCTAAGGAGTTATGGCTGTTACGTGTCCTCTTAGAGATCTTCTGGCATATTTCATACTCCTTCTCGTGAATATGAAGGAAGGGAGACATCTGATCTGCCTCTAAGCAAACTTAACTGTGTGGAAGAGACCAAGGGGCAGGAAAATGGATATTTCACATATGTCCTTTGTGTAGCCTGTCCTCTCCCCATAAAATCTGTTTATTTCATAAGTTTTGTCTTCTTTATATTTAAATTTACTTCATTGTTATGCTAGAGCTGATATACACAGGGGTTACATTTGCATGAGTCAGATAATACATTTCCTTTCATACAGTGTCATCTGTTCCCTCATTCTCTTCCATTCCATCTCCACCCACGAGTTGGGTAGCTCACTTTCATCCTTGTCCAGTGCACTCTACTGCTGCACTTTTACACCCTTTTCCCTCCGGTTCTGTGCCCTCCCTCGCCTTCCCACAGACAAGCACATGAATACACTGTATGTAAGGTAAAGAATACAGCATCACCAAAAAAGAGAAAAACACATAAAAATCTTTTGTTTTCATAGCTTCGGAGTTTGTTTCAGAATGTATATTATTTTATATAAATATGAAGAGGAACTTAGGCATTGTACCTTTGTGATTCTCTCCTAAGACTATCCTCTTTTGGTCTCATTGTATGGGGGTATCTAGAATCCTGTGTAATTTGTCATATTCCAGTGCATTTTAGATCCAACTTCTGCATATCAGAAAGAACATGCACTGTTTGTCTCTCTGAGCTTGGCTTACATCACTGAACATGATTTGTTCTGGTTCCATTCATTTCCCTGCAAAAAACATTATTTTGTTCTTTCTAATGGCTGTGTACAATCCCATTGTATATAGGTACCACATTGTTTGGATCCACTCATATATTGTGGGGCATCTGGGCTGTTTCCATATCGTGGCTATTGTGAAAATCTGGTTTTAAGTGTAGAAGATTTTGGGAACAAGCATCCAAGACAGACAATATATAATATAAAAGACAAGACTAAACACCAGTGTAGCACAAATAATCACTTGACTGTAAATATGAATATTCTAATAAGATATAATAAGATAGAAGAAAATATATTTGAACAAATTTAAAACTTTTATTCTGAAACTGAAAATTCCCAAGAGCAGAAGTGAAATGGTATGTTGCATGAGGAGTAGAGAAAAATACTGATGAAAATCTCTTATTCAAATCAGAAACTTAATTATTTCAGTAATTAAGAATATAAATACTTAATTAGAACATATATACTATCCAATTAAATAGCAGTTACTATAGATTAATAGAAAGTCATTGTAATTCCAAAACATCAAGAAAGAGAAGGAACAAATGAAATATAATCAAGCCAGCAAAAGACAGGGAAAGAGAAGGGCTCAGGGGCTCACATGTCTGTGTATACACACACACACACACACAGCACAGTACCAGATTTACCAGGGATATTATAAACATGATTAGTTCTTCTGTTAAAAGGAAAACATTTCCAAAAAGGTATTGACACTTATCAAGAAAATATAATGTACGGATTCTAAGTGTAGAATTAACCAAGATATGCCAGAAAAGTACTAGAAAAAGATAATGCTTGTGGCTGTAACAATCAGCAGTGACAGTGCTCACACAGCCACTTTTCAAACAGAAAATGCATTGGTAACTACTTGTGGTTATAGTGACCAGTGGTGACGCCTTGTCTGTGTAGTGAACAGCAGTGACATCTTGTGGCTGTAATAATGACTGGGGATGACTTGTGTCTGTAACCATCACTGGGGATGACCTATGCTATAATGATCACTGGGGATGACTTGTGTCTGTAATGGTGACTGGGGATGACTTGTGTTGTGAATGACTTATGTCTGTAATGGTCACTGGGGATGACTTGTGTCTGTAATGATCACTGGGGAAGACTTGTGTCTGTAATGATCACTGGGGATGACTTATGTGTGTAATGGTCACTGGGGTTGACTTATGTCTGTAGTGATCACTGGTAATGACCTATGCTGTAATGATCACTGGGAATGACTTGTGTTTGTAGCGATCACTGGGAATGACTTGTGTCTGTAGTGATCACTGGGGATGATTTGTTTCTCTAATTATTATTGGTTATTACTTGTATCTGTAGTGATCACTGGGGATGACTTGTGTCTGTAATGATCACTGGGGAATGACTTGTATCTGTAGTGATCACTGGTGATGACTTGTGTCTGTAATGATCACTGGGGATGATTTGTATCTGTAGTGATCACTGGTGATGACTTGTGTCTGTAGTGATCACTGGGGATAACTTGTGTCTGTAGTGATCACTGGGGATCACTTGTTTCTGTAGTTATCACTGGGGATGATTTGTCTCTCTAATTATTATTGGTGATGACTTGTGTCTGTAGTGATCACTGGGGTTGACTTGTGCCTATAGTGATCACTGGGGAAAACTTGTGTCTGTAATGATCACTGGGGATGACTTGGACTGTAGTGATCACTGGTGATGACCTATGCTGTAATGATCACTGGAGATGACTTGTGTCTGTAGTGATCACTGGGGATGATCTATGCTGTAGTGATCACTGGTGATGACTTGTGGCTCCAGGATGACTGTTGAGGACCTGTGCTGTAGTGACTAGCAGTAATGATCTGTGTCTGTAATGCATATATACATAAACATCTGGTCTAAAGTATGGCATTTGCAGGGGAAAATTGCAATGGTGTAAGTCTGAAATACGTGTTGTCAGGAGCAGAGAAAGTCAAAGTGTGGTGACAGAATGGAGAGAGGCAAGATGGGCAAATATAGTCACAGTGGTCAATGTGCATATGTGACAATGGAACCATGTGACTAGGGGGTGGATGAGGCTGGAAAGATAGTAGAGAGCCATGGAAGAGGTGACATTGACTGAGATGCTCTGTACTCATAACCTGGTGTGTTGAATTTAAATCCTTGTAGACATTAGAGTTAAAAAATTAAAAGAGAAATAGTGACTGAAACCTCCCACATCTGACAGAAAACGGATCTATATGTGCAAGAACCTTAGCAAAGTCCACACAGACATATGTGATAGTGCAGATAAACACTCTGGAAAGCAGCGGCACAGAGCAAGATACCATGGAGAGCCTCATTTCTCACACAGCATCAGATTCACATAAGAAGTGCTAGGGGAGTCTTCAACTCCCATTTCCTAAGCAGAGAGCAGGAAACATTTCTTTGTTCTATTTCTTCCTACTTTAACCTGGTTATAATCAGATAAGTCCTTATTTAAAACCTGGGAACAGAAGGTGGGGATGGTGCATTCAAAATGCTGAGAGCAAAGTCTTGCCAACCAAAAACTCTGTATACATGAAAAGAAGAGAAATATAACCGGGAGCAGGCCATAAGCAGTCCCGTCTTACAAGAAACACTAACGAAATTCTTCAGGTCAAAACAAAAGGGCCCTGGACAACAATTCAAACTCCCTGATATACAGAATGAAATTACAAAAGAAATATTTTAGAAGGCATAAAATAAAATTCAAAATCATAAAAAGAGAATTAGTCGCATGTTTTCTCTCTTAATGAAGTTTAAAATGTGGAAGCTACCTCGGGGAGGTGAGCTTTGACTCACTTTGGGCTTCATCCATTACCATATTGTTTGGGTGTTTTACTTTTCCAATTAAGAGTATCTCTTCAGAGAGGCACAGTGGCTCACACCTGTAACATGAATACTCAGGAGGCAGAGGCCAGGAGGATCATCATTCAGAGCCAGCTGGGGGAAAAGTTAGTGAGACCCATCTTGACCAAGCCGATAGTTGGGTGTGGTGGTGCATACCTGTCATCCCAGCTGTATGAAGGAGCAAAAATAGGAGGACTGATGTCTGTGCCAGCCAGGATAACACTAGACACACCATCCCCCAAACAGCTGAACCGGAAAGCACTTGGGGCTTGGCTCAGAGGTACAGTGACTACCCTGCAAGCACAAGGTCCTATGTCCTAACATTTATAAGTAATCCACTGTGATATTTATTTTCTAATATCCCCAGAGATGTAGAAAAGCCCAGGATGGCAATACACAAACTAAGATCTTTACAGATTACCAGGCAGAAGACAAAATAAAAATCAGTACTTTCATTATTACCACACACAAAAAGTCTCCATAAAATACCTAGAGATAGCTCTCAGGAAAGTGGACTATTTGAAGGAAATAATAGAAGAAGCAGAGAAATGTGGAGCTTCCTTATTATCCCTAGATAAACAAAAACAACATATTTCAAAAACACAGTCTTCCGAATTTAACTCACTGACAGAAAATGTTGGAGACCCGAAACCTGCCTGAGAATGCTCTGGCCTCTTTCAAACACCTAATTGACAAGTAGCCATTCTTGGAAATTCCAAGGTGCATATTTAGATAATATTTGGCTAACCATAAATATTCCTAAACAAACTACATTTGGCTAACCATAAATATTCCTTTAGCCCTAAGTAAACTACATTTGGCTAACCATAAAACTTCTCTTATCTCCAGCCCTAAGCAAACGGCGCCTGGCTAACCATAAATGTCTCTTAAAGAAATCACAGGAGACACCTTTAAGATTAGCACAACGGCTAAAAGGACAAGCACGACCCATCCCTGACCCCGGGACTCCTCACCCTTGCTTCTGCAAAGTTTTTTTCATTCTTTCCCTTCCCCTGTCTCTTCGGGTATATAAACCCTGCCTCACTTTAATAAAGCAGACCTTGACGCGACTCAGAATGGCTCTGTCTTTCTTTATGCGCTTGGTCTCGATCCTCTCTCGCCCCCCTTGGTTCTTTTAGGAGGTGCCCCCTCGGATCCCCCACAAAATTACCTGGCCTGCTGGACGGGTCAAGTGGCGCCCAACGTGGGGCCCGAGACGCGGTGACCTACCCGACAGCGGACAAAGAAGGAGCTCCTGACGCGAGGTAGAGATGGCTGGACTGCATCGCTCGTGCACCAGAAAGGTCTCGGGGTAAGCATTGCTGTCAACTGACCTTGGGAAGTAGTCTGTCTAAAGAAGGTCTTTTCATTAAGGAAATGAAAAGGAGTATCAGGGAGAGAGGAATTAGAGTTAAGAAAAAGGACTTGCATAATTTTTTTTGTTTTGTGGAAGAGAAATGTCCATGGTTAGTGTTACATGGTCCAGGAATTCACCCTCTTACCTGGAATAAGGTAGGAAGGGACATTAACAAACTCCTCAGAGACGGAGAAGAGGTTCCTGAAGCCTTTTTTAGTTTTTATGGGGTCATCAGGGACATCTTAAAAGATGTGGAGGGAGATGGACGATTTTCCCATCTCTTAGCCCTTGCGGATGACCTCTTTACTTGTCCCCCAGCAGAACATGAACCTTGCTCCAAGGTCAGTTCGCCAACCGCCCCTTTAAAAAATAAAACTAATTTGGAAAAAGGGACATCAGGCCTGGATGAGGCTGCCACTGGCGCGGCTTCGCCCTCCCCATCCCTTATTGATGAGCCTATCCCCACGAAGTTGGACCCCCCTTTATTGAGGCCACCTCCTCCAAATAAATCGTTAAAAAATAAGGCACTCTATCCTGTAATTCATCAAAATGTCCCTGACAATGATTGGCTTGACCCCTCACAGCAGGCCAGCCTCGAGACGGAGGCTGCCAGATATGAGGAGGAAAAACACGGGTCCCGCCCTCAATATCAGTCCCAAGCTTTTATAGCAGACCGGGAACATCCCAGACAACTCCACTGGCCCTATCCACCTCCATATGGGCCATGTCCCCCCAGTGCTCCAAGCGCCCCCCCAAATGATTTAGTTCCTCTTACCCAGATTCCAGGGGTAGAAGGACTCTTAAAAACTAAAGACTCCCTGTTAAGACAGGTCTCCTCTTTAAAAGATGTCCTTTCCATAAAAAGGGAATTAAGAGATCTCACCCAACAAATACAGGAATTACAGACTGACCTTACAGGAGAAGCTGGCTTTGTTTTGCCTCGTGTGGGTTCCTTACCCAGAGCACAGGCCAGGCCAAGGATAAGTAAAAGTAGCAAGACACCAACTTCAGTGTCACTCTCTTTTCCAGTAATGACCCGTTCTGGTACTCAGGAAAATCAGGTAGACACCACCCAGGGTGATAACTCAGAGGATGAAGATGCTGAACAAGGGACCTCAGCCTCTGAGGGAGAGGGGGAGGAATTAGAGCAGGAACGAGGGGGAGGTAATGTGGGCCAGGCCATATATAAAAAATTAAAAATTAAACACCTAAAAGATTTACATTCAGCAGTAAAAAAATTATGGTATTAATGCACCCTTCACCCTTTCTATACTTGAAGGACTGGGCCAAGGAGGCAGCCTGCTGCCTCATGAGTGGGTTAAAGTGGTTCAGTCAGTCCTGACTAGAAGCCAGTTCTTAACCTGGAAGGCTAAATTTATAGATAAGGCAGAGGCTCAGGCTATCATAAACAAAAAACATGTTCAGATGGCCATTACCATCTGAAGTTGCTTTTTCTGTTTGCAGTCCTTCGACTGCCACACAGCGCCTGTCTGGTTTCCTCTGTTTCTGTTTAGTGTTGATTGTCTCTGTTGTCTGTCTTGTTGGCCTTAAAGGGAAGGGGCGGCAACTAACAACCCCCTTAAGTCTGACTTTAGATCACTGGAAAAAAGTTACAGCTCGAGCCCAGATTGTCAGGTTTTAGGAACTTGCTTGTTTGTCAATTATGAAATTGCCACTGACCACCTGCGAGTGGCCCCAGTTAGATCTCAGCCTTGGGCCTTGGTTCAGGGGGTCTGAGCGTGGGGGAGAACCTGTCAGTCTGAGGGGACGGCCGCTAGGGATTTTTTTTCCCTTGCCCCAAGATGACTGGGAATTTTCCTCCACCTTGGAAGGCCCCTGGGTCAACGTCTGCAGGAATCTAAGAGAAAAAATCCTCCGGAGGTGAGTAGGGGTGTTGAGCCCCCTAGTAAGTAAATGGTGGTGAGATGTCGCTCCATTCACTGAGACCTGATCTTGTCTTTGTGGCCACTTGTTTGTCTTGTTTAGTGTGTGTGTTCATTTTATGTTTTCTGAGGTAGGGAAGATTTGGGTGAGTGTGACAGGCTCACTCAGCAGACTCTGGATTCAGCTTGCTGAATGAGAACAGCACAGAGATTCAAAAGACTAGTGAATTGCCTTGCTAGATAAGCAAGCTCTGGGAAAATGAAGCCCAACAAAGGTACCTGGTTTAAAAGAAATACTGTCTTAAATTTTTGTTTAAAAACTTTAAAAGGTGTACGTACAACTGATTTTGATTTTTGCGCGCTTTAAGATCTGTGTGAGTGTTTTGAGTGTGTCTGTGAATGTGTTCAAAGATAAAAATTGTCAGCATGCTGTAACAATCGAGTGAGTTTAAATTTAAAAATTCAAAAGGTTATGAGGTTTGGACATTACCAAAAATTTTAAAGAATCTTCACATTGTTTTAAATGGCTTTGTAAGGATTCTTTAACTTGCAAATTAAAAAATCTGGTATTTAAAAACTAACAGTTTATACTGTAATCAAGTTGCCTGGCTTAACAAAAATACATTGGCTGTTTGGGATCTAGTTCCCTTGGGTAAAATTTGGGGATAAGTATTAGAAATTTAAATGTAACAAAGTTTAACACTGTCAAAGATGTTACTTGTTCTGTCTGTCTAAAAACTGTGTATTTCATTTGAGAACCAAGAGAAGAGACGGGAAAAAAGAAGCCAACAGAAGACCTATCTTTAGGGATGAGGGGTGAACAAGCAGAAGTGCAGTTCAGCTTGTCATGCATGGTGGGACAGGCCCTGGGAGGAGTCCACGCATGGTAAAAGAGGGCAAGCTGATGCAAATGCAGTTCATCTAACCCTAAAGAGTCAGATTGGGTGTGTGGCCATTCCATAGAAGGGGCTGGGTGGCCCATCTTTGTTCTCTCTTTTCTCTGCAGATAGACACTGAAAACATGATGGTTAAAATGAGTGATGTGATGATCTGATTAGTATTGCTAAAACCTCCCCTCGGATGTGTTAACATTAAAATTAGGAAGGCCTTAAAAGAGGGCTAAAAAGTTATTTATATAATGTGGCTTACTTTCAATTATGTTCCACAATTAGGATGCTTTTAAAAGTTATAAAGGTGTTAAGTCTAGCTTCGTGATATAGTGAAGGTGACTGTAATTCTTGCATTAAGGAAAAATTGTCATTTGAGTTTAAAAATCTTAATGTGTGTCTGTTTTAAAACAAGCAACCAAGAGGCAATGAGTGACACTTGGCCTCAAGATTTCAAGGGATCTTTTCAAAATGCAAATAAAAACTAAAGTATAAAATATTAAAGGTAATTAATAAGAGGTTTAAAAAAATAGAAATGGATTTTTGGATATAAAGTTTAAATATAAAATTGTTCTTAACATTGGCCTCAATGTGCACAAAGGAAAAATTAAGATTACCAAAATAATTGCTATTCTAGTTTGCTCTTATAGGATTTTTAAGTTTCCAGCAAGCCCAAAGCAAAGCACAGAGGATTTTTACAAGTTGTCAGATGTAACTTTGACTCTTAATAAGTTTCAGGTAAGAGCATGCTTAAAAGCTACTTCTATGTTGACCACCTTGTTGCTTTTAATTGGAGTAAAATGGCCTTCTGTAAGACTCATTGATCTGCAATCTGGTTCAAAGCCAGCCTGGGCACAAAAAGGTTCCTGTGAGACTGTCACCTCTATTCAGCCAGCAGCAGAGTACTAGCCCTGGACTAAAGAGTCAGGGGACAGTACTCAAACCCCAAGCTCGAGACTCACAGTGGCAGAGTACTAGCCCTGGACTGAAGAGTTAGGGGACAGCATTCAAGCCCCGAGTCTGGGACTCAAAGTGGCAGAGTGCTAGCCTTGAGCTATAGAGCTGAGGGACAGTGCTCAGGCCCCGAGTTCAAGTCCAGTGACCAGCTAAGGGAAATGCCAATGAGGCATTTATCCCAATGTGGAGAAGACACTCCTGGGACAAAAGCAATGGAGGAGCATCCAGAGGCAGTAAGCCACTGCTTGGATGGCAGAAATGTCAGATCCTAGAGTCATTTGTGCGTGGCCCTTCAAAACTGGTCAGAGCCGGGAGGTCATAGGAAGATAGTTTGAAAGCATGCCTAATGTTCATGACTACCTTGTAAGGGACAAGAACTTGCCAGTCATCTGTGATAGTAAAAAGCTAATGTTATAAAATGTGGGAGATAGTTTAAATCTCAACCCCTTTATATGCCAAAAGCTCTAATTGGCAGCTCTAATTGAGCTGACACTAGTTACATAAAGTTCATCTGCTCAGGAAAAAGTTTGTAAACCTGAGAGTGTGTTTCTATTGATATCATTGATATCTGTCTAAAGGCCAGCAAAGGTAACTTAGGCATTATTTGGGATCATTAGAGATCACATTCCTAAGCCATCTAGGAAGATGCTTTTGCAAACTAGAGTGCTAAACAAGCTACACTGCTGTAGCCAGAGAAAAGGTCTGTGCAGTTGTCAAAAGTTAAAATATTGTTCTTAATGACATCTAACCCTGATGACCTCTTTGTAAAATAGGCTAAAGTTATAGGTCCCTGGCTAGGTAAGGTCAACACCCCTGAAGTCAGCTTGAAGAAGTTACAGAAGATGGACCTTCGCCCTTCTACCCCATTTTAAGATCAAAGGTCCAGAGTCAGTTTTAAAAAAAAAGAGAGAGAGAGAGAGACATAAAGAACAGTGTTAAAAGTTGTTGGTGTGCAAGGTGTGGAGACTGCATCTGTCAGAGATGGTTGCAAGACTAAGCCTTCTGAGCCTTCTGTGTCTATTTACAAAAATATCTGGTTAGTAAAAAGGTTGTGATTTTGGTAAATTGTCCTGGGCTATTGTTTAAAGATCTTAAAAACCAGCAGGATCAAAGCCTACCAAGCCTATGCAATGTATCCTTAACCAGTCTGTGTAGGAATTTACAGCCCAGCATGAGGTGTGACAGTCCCTTGGAGCCACTGAGAGACCCTGCTGCTGCTGCTGCTGCTGCTGCATACCCTAATGGGTAAAGTTCAACGCAGGCCTGACAGCCACCTGGAGAAACTCCTGCCTGATTCCATCACCTGAGTCTGCTTCCTGGTTGACTGCTGCTAAATCTAAGATCTTGTGGGACATTCTTTTGGGTGATATCCAGAAACCCTCTATTCCCACAGTGGATACTGGGGACAAAAATATCACTGGCTTGCTTGTCTTAGGCACTTCAGTGCATAGTGACTGAAAATCCACTCTATGGTCACAGCCTAGTTTGGCTCTGGTATGGTAATAACCTGAGTGTGTTATCAGTGGAGGTAATACTCTTAGCCTTAAAATCTAGCAAGCTTCTGCATCACAGTGGTGCCTTAAGGCTGTTTTAAGATAAAGGTTCTGCAAGCCAAAGGAAAATTGGGCAGTTTTAAACTACAGCCACAAAGATGCTTAAAAAATCATAAAAAAGAGGGTAGTAAAGAAAGCCTTGAAAAAAAAAATGTAAGGGGCTCTGGTACTGTTATTTTTGTTACAATCGGACCTTGTATACTCAACAGACTGGTGTCTTTTGTAAAAGAAAAAGATCAGCGCAGTCCTTCTATTAGTTCTGAGATCCAAATACCAAGCATTGAGAACAACTGACACCCCACAAGATAATATAGAGACACCCCTACGACTGAGATAAAAACCCCTAAATTTTAAGATTAAAATTAGCCCCCAAAAAATGGGGGAATAAAAGATTAAAAATTAGAGTTACATTTTACAATTGCTAACTGCTGGTTTTGCTTCTGTAAACTTGCTTGCACTAGCACTGACCCTTCCCCTTCCTGGAGATATAGAAAAGGTTTCGGGGTCTAGGTGTTGGCCCTGGGACAAGCTCTGTAGTCGTAATTAAAGGGCTAACAAGTAAATTCCCTAAATGGCCAAATGGGACCCAAGATAAGAAACAAGGAGTATATTCCTCCGCATTCCTGTGTAAAAACTCCCGATTTAGGGGGCTCAAGATAAGGGCCATTTGATGAGCCCAGCAGACTAGGCCAAGTGTTAATCAATCACAAGCCTGTAACACTGTAGATTCCCTAACCCTTACCTCCCAGAGTGACTACCTCAGTTTGATCATCCGCACTAATTGTTTTATTGCAAAGAGTGTTATAAACTTCCCCAGGTAGTATGGCATTAATGTTGGGATATCCTCTTTTTCCCTGTGCAACAATGTTATTAATGTTTTGCCTCCCTATACTCACAACAGAGCCAGGTTTCTGTTTGTGGCAATAATATGGCCTACACTGTACTTCCCCAAAATTGGGCAGGGCTCTGTATTCCAGCTATTTTGCTCCCAGACATTGACTTGATTTCCGGAGATGAGCCAGTACCCATTCCTGCCTTTGATTATTTTGTTCCCTGACATAAAATTGTGGTACAATTTATTCCCCTACTGATAGGACTTGGAGTGGCTGGTGCTTTAGGCACTGGGACTGCAGGATTAACCACTGCTGTCGCCTCATACTCCAAGCTTTCACAACAATTAGCTGATGATATTACTAAAGTTTATCAATCTGTTAAAGATCTTCAGGATCAGTTAGATTCATTAGCTGAGGTGGCTTTACAAAATCGCAGAGGTTTAGATCTTTTAACTGCTGACAGAGGTGGCATTTGCTTAACTTTACCGGAAAAGTGCTGTTTTTATGCCAATAAGTCTGGCATTGTAAGAGATTGAGTTAGAAAACATCAGGAGGAGATTGAAAGACGGCGACATGAGTTTTTGAGCGCCCTATTTGGGCTGCTTGGGGGGGACTTTTACCCTATGTTCTTCCCCTCCTGGGTCCCCTTGTTGGATTACTTTTGCTTATTTCCTTTGGCCCTTGGACTTTTCAACGGCTAACTCAGTTTATTAAGAACCAGATCGATTCGACCCTTACCAAAACCGTTTCAGTACACTACCATCAAGTGGAAACCCAAGAACAGGCTGTTGAGGCAGAGCAAGGGCTCAGGTTCAGCGCCTCTCGGTCCCGACCTCCCCGCCGGGGCTAGCTAGAGAGTACTCAATGATGGGATTAGTATGGGGCCTGCACTGGAGGCACAACATACAGAGGTCGTCGAGACCGGCTCAACATGGCACGTTGCCAGAAGCAGGAAGCACCCCATATAGCCTAAGACAGGGGCTCTCTCATCCGGGCCAAAAGTCAACTCTGGCCATTTTTATAAAAGGAGGGGGAATTGTTGGAGACCCGAAACCTGCCTGAGAATGCTCTGGCCTCTTTCAAATACCTAATTGACAAGTAGCCATTCTTGGAAATTCCAAGGTGCATATTTAGATAATATTTGGCTAACCATAAATATTCCTAAACAAACTACATTTGGCTAACCATAAATATTCCTTTAGCCCTAAGTAAACTACATTTGGCTAACCATAAAACTTCTCTTATCTCCAGCCCTAAGCAAACGGCGCCTGGCTAACCATAAATGTCTCTTAAAGAAATCACAGGAGACACCTTTAAGATTAGCACAACGGCCAAAAGGACAAGCACGACCCATCCCTGACCCCGGGACTCCTCACCCTTGCTTCTGCAAAGTTTTTTTCATTCTTTCCCTTCCCCTGTCTCTTCGGGTATATAAACCCTGCCTCACTTTAATAAAGCAGACCTTGACACGACTCAGAATGGCTCTGTCTTTCTTTATGCGCTTGGTCTCGATCCTCTCTCGCCCCCCTTGGTTCTTTTAGGAGGTGCCCCCTCGGATCCCCCACAAAATTACCTGGCCTGCTGGACGGGTCAAGAAAAAATGCAATAAAGAACTTAATATTATATATACGTATATATATATACATATATACATATATGTGTGTGTGTGTGTGTGTATATATATATATATATATATATATATATATATATATATATATATATATATATATATGAGAAGGAGAGAGGGAGAGATGAAGAGAGAGTGTCAGTACCAGTCTTGAGCACAGGGCTTTGTTCTCTTCCTTGACTCTTTTTACTCAAGGCTGGTGCTCTACCACTTGAGCCACATTTCCACTTTTTTTCTTGTCAATTGTAGATAGGAGTTTCACAGCTTTGTCCTATTGTACTGCTTCAAATCTTAATGCTGAGATCTCAGCCTCTTAAGTAGCTAGGATTATATTCCTGAGCCCCCAGAATAAGACATTTTTACATTTTAAAAAAGTGTTAATAAAATGGAATTAATCAAAATCAATTGAAAGTAGCTAGGTGTCGGAGGTTGATGCCTGTAATCCTAGCTACTCAGGAGGCTGAGATCTGAGGATCACAGATCAAAGCCAGCCCAGGCAGGAAAGTCTTTGAGACTCTTATCTCCAATAAACCATTAGAAAACTGGAAGTGATGCTATGGCTCAAGCAGTAGAGAGCTTGACTTGAGCTGAAGAGCTGAGGAACGGTGCTCAGGCCCAGCGTTAGACCCATGACTTACAATAAAAAAAAAAAAGGACTGAAGGTTTTGGAAATGAGTTTTATTTCATTTTTTAATGTACTATATGACAGTTTTGTTTTCCTTTTTCCTTTGGTTTACTCCTTGTTGTCAGTTACCGGAAGCAGCCGGCAACGAAAGGGACTCCCGATTTAGGGGGCAAGGACAGAAAAATAAAGACATAAGACAAAGGATGGGGTTGGGAGGTCTGCAGCTCAAGACTGCAGCCCAGTTTATTTTTAACTCTCCTTATTTATACTATTAGAAGTCAAGAGGTAACCTAAGGTCACCATAGTGCAGAAAAGCAAGAAAAGTCTTTAATAAAAACAAGGGTGTCGAAAGAAACAAGACAAGGTCAACTGATAGAAAATAAAACAAATTCTACAGACATAGCAAGGCAAACCCGGACACGTAACTTTAAGTGAGCACAAGGGTCAAGATGACCTTGGAGCTTTACTGTCGGCTCCCAACATCTCCCCTGTCTTTATTTTGAAGAAGCGAACCCGCCTGTCTTAGGTTGGGTAGATCACCTTGTCTGCCTTACCCGTCTTTGGGACCTTCTTCAGAGCAAAGCTGAAGGCCCTGTCTTAGGTTGGTCAGACTACCTGTCTCTGGCTGCAGTTCCTCTAGGGGGGGAACTCATTTATTTGGAGCTTGATCTTATGTAGCTGGCTGGCTAAACTCATAAAAGAGTTTTGCAGAGCACGTATAATACAAGGAAGGCAAAGAAAAACCAACAATAAAAGTGCACCGGGGCCAAGCAATGTCATTAACAATCCTTTAGCATTAGACAGGGAAGGGATATAGCGTTGAAATTGTTCAAACAGCTCGTTAGCAATTTTGGCCACTTTAGAGTCCAGCGGTGGGGCTTGTCCTAATCTGGCTATTTGCCTGTGAAGCTGAAAAAGATCTAAAGATAAGTTATTATGGTGCCAGATACCATTAAGATGTGCTACAACCTTTTCCCATGCTGTAAAGTTTGCAGAGCGCGAACTTGTTCTCCTAAAGATAATACTGACTCATATAATGTTTCTAGTTTTTGTTCTACCTTATCAATCCTACCTTGAAAATGTAGAGCCTGTATAGTATTATGAGCAAGCTGATTAAGATAATGGGCAGTTTGTACATTTTGAGTTAGTGCCACAGCAGCTGCTGCTGAGGAGGCAGCTAACAAAATAAAGGCCAGAACACCAGCTATAAGTAGCTCAACAAATCTACGAGGGCGCATTAGTTCTTTCAATTGTTTTAACACCTGAATGCCAGAATCTTTATACCAAGTTTCAGAAATATTTACAGGAAGCATAACAAAAGGTGGTTGTCTAACAATAAGGATGGATTCAGTTATGCTGCTATATAAGCAATTAGTAAAAGAACAATTAGAACAGGTGACATTAAAATAATTAGCTCCTACTGAAATATTAAACGGTCCATACATAATGACATGGGGTGGTGATACACAATTTATAATATTTTTAAAAGGGATGAATTGGGCCAGGTTATGTTGTTGAGTGCAGCCACCAGCGTCCAAACATGATATTGAGGGTGTTCATTCATCCACCACAGTCCAAGATTGTACTTATTAGTAAGATTAGCTCCAGACCAGTCCATTAATTGAGAATTAGTTCCAGAAATATTAGTAACAAATGGCTGCACATGCCTGCACCTTATTGGATGAGGCTCTCCTGTAGATTCTACTACTTGTGAAGAATTAATGTAACGGGGTATCCTATAGGATGGAGTAGAATTTGCATAAACTAAGTGCTCAGTTGGCAAAGATGTCATCTGTATATTGTACATTTGATTTTTGTCTGGGAATCAAATTTTATGAGTCATGGATAGCATTATAACACAGCCTGGAATGGAGCCTTTAGAGCTGGTGGTAAAGCAAAAAGGAGTTCCAATATCTGAAGCTGAGATATCTCTCATCTTGGTGTGCTGGATGAAGGGATCGGGGGCTGTATTGAATGCTGATCTATTCACGTGAATGATTACTTCAACTCCCTCCCAGGTCGCTGGGTGCACAATCGGGGGATCTGGCACATAAGCCCAATGTGTCAGCATTTGTGTCATCTGAATAAGTCTCCACAATCCTAACGCAGCGTTCAGGCAACCAGCGGGCATCATTTTCTTCCTGCGAGAAAACACAAACATGTCCTCGACCCCATGTTAAAACCGGATCAAGCCCATGCCAAGCACCTGTTAAAGGATCCTTCCACTTTACTTGAGCAAAAGCTTTTTGCTTTCTTTTTTCCCAAAAACGCTGTGCTGTGGTAAGGCCATTACATTCTAAGTTTAAAAAATTTAGTACAAACAAAGCATGAGAAAGAATATTAACAGGAGAGATGGGGTATAATTCCCCACCTTTTAATTAAAAAATTTGATGCTTGAGCAAACCATTAGCTCGTTTAACAGTTCCTTGACCTTGAGGACTATAGGGAATACCTGTAGTGTGAATAATCTGATAAGATTTACAAAAATTTTGAAAAGCTTGTCCGACATATCCCAGACCATTATCAGTTTTACTATGTTTAGGAAGTCCCATAGTGGCAAAGCAGTGTAGGGAATGGGCAATACAATGTTTGTTAGTCTCCCCGGCAAGAGGAGTAGCCATAATAAAATTAGAGTAGGCATATGGTAACATGGACAAAGCGAATCCATCCAAAAGATGGAATCAGGCAGGAGTTTAGTCTACTTTTTCCATGGTGGAGGTGGTCAGGGTAACGATGTAGATTTTCTCCAGGTGACTGTCAGGCTGTATCAGCAGCAGCAGGGTCTCTCAGTGGCTCCAAGGGACTGTCACACCTCGTGCTGGGCTATACATTTCTATACAGACTGGTTAAGGATACAAGTAATATATAGGCTTGGCAGGTTGTGGGCCCACTAGTTTTTAAGACTATATAGATAATAGCCCAGGACAATTTACCAAGATGACAACTTTTTAAACTAGATAGTTCTTTTAATAAGGCTGATTTTCTAGGCAGATATAGAGGGTTCAGGACTGTACTACTATTTTCCATGTCTTTTGTGTGTGTGTGTGTGTGTGTGTGTGTGTGTGTGTGTATTTTGTCACCTTTTTTTTTTATGACTCTGGTCCCTTGTTCTAAAAAGGGGATGATGGGCAAAGATTCATCTTCTGTAACTTCTTCAAGCTGACTCAGGGGTGTTGTCCTACCTAGCCAGGAACCTATAACCTTAGTCTATTTTACAAAGAGGTTACCAGGGTTAGATGTCATTAAGAACAATATTTTAACTTTTGACAAATGCACAGACTTTTTCTCCGGCTACAGCAGTGTAGCTTGTTTCACACTCTGGTTTGTAAAAGCATCTTTAGGAATGTGACCTCTAGTGACTCTAATAATGCCTAAGTCACCTGTGCAGGCCTTTAGACAGATGTTAATAGAAACACACTCTCAGGTTTACAAACTTTTTTCTTGAGCAGATAAATTTTATGTAGCTGGTATTAGCTCAAAAGTTACTGTCAATTAGGGCTTTTGGCACATACAGGGGTTGGGATTTTGACCCGTCCAGCAGGTTCAGTTATTCGTTAGGCTCGAGGAGGCACCTCCTAAAAACCAATGGGGGCGAGAGAGAAATGAGACCAAGCGCATAAAGAAAGACAAAGTCAGTCTGAGTCGCCTCAAGGTCTGCTTTATTAAAGTGAGGCAGGGTTTATATACCCGAAGGGACAGGGGAAGGGAAAGAATGAAAAACTTTTGCAGAAGCAAGGGTGAGAAGTCCCGTGGTCAGGGATGGGTCATGCTTTTCCTTTGGCCGTTGTGCTAATCTTAAAAGTACCTCCTGTTGTTTCTCTAAGAGACATTAATGGTTAGCCAGGCACCGCTTGCTTAGGGCTGGAGATAAGAGAAATGTTTATGGTTAGTCAAATGTTGTCTGCTTAGGGCTGGAGGAATATTTATGGTTAGCCAAATGTAGTTTGCTTAGGGCTGGAGGAATCTTATCTTTCCATACACTTTCTTGGCTCCCAACAAATCCCCCTTTCTTATTTAGAAAATTGACCATCAAGTGTTGGCTGCTCTTTTTTAAGGGGGTGACAGAGGCTCTGTTCCTCTTAAGGGCCCAGGGTTTTTCTCCGCTCCCGAGCGAGCATCCTCACTCGGGGAGGGGAATTTTACAGGCCTTGGCATGTTTTTTGAGGAGATGGCTCGTGGGCATGCATGCCAACCGTCATGCACCAGAGCTTGCCACTCAGGGGTCTTGGGTTTGGGGATCTCACAGATCCATCCCCCTGCAGTCCTACCTGCACCCTTGATTAGAGCATTTCTTCTTCCTCCCATAGGTGCATCCTCCCCCAAGCGGAGGGGCCTACAGGAGGAGGGGCGAACCTATCCCTTATGGCAATAGGTCTTGCCCGTTGAATGGTCAGAAGTTACGAATAAGAAGAAAGATTTTCTAAATAAGAAAAAGAAAATAAGGGGGCTGTTTCCCACTGGAACAAGCTCACGGCAACACTAATTAAAAGCCTGAGGTAAATCCTGGATCTCAATGCCTTAGTCCGCCATATGGAGGTGATGATGATGAACCTGTATGGGCTTAGAAGACCAGAGATTAATCTGTTATTTAATAAATTCAAACAGGAAGGTCCAAGTCTGGAGTTCTAGCTGCATCTGTAAGAGAAAAGGCATCATCCTTGGGGGGGAAGGTTTCCCCTGGGTTGTGGTAAGCCATTTACCTGTTTTATCAACAAATTTTCCAAAGGTAGGTTATGAGAAAACATCCTGTCTTAGGCTACTGGCTACATGCCTTGTTGAGCCAGCCGGTATGGCCTCTGTATGTAGTGCTATTCAGGGTAAGCTCCATAATACTCCCGTTATTGGATATTTTCTAGCTTTCTAGGAATCATTAGGGAAGAAGTGTATGGAATTGCAGTCCTTCTCTAGGGGTGACCGCGGTGTGCTCTGTGGGGTCCTCCTGAGTCTCTAAGCGATGATAATGCACCAAGATCAATTTTTTTTGGAAGAGCAGAATCTACTTGATTTTTTATAAAGCGCTTAAGGCGCTGAAAAGCCCAAGGGCCAAAGGAAACAAGCAAAAGTAATCCAACAAGGGGCCCCAGGAGGGGAAGAACATAGGGTAAAAGTCCCCCCCAAGCAGCCCAAATAGGGCGCTCAAAAAAGTCATGTCACCATCTTTCAATCTCCTGATGTTTTTTAACTCGATCTCTTACAATGCCAGACTTATTGGCATAAAAACAGCACTTTTCCGGTAAAGTTAAGCAAATGCCACCTCTGTCAGCAGTTAAAAGATCTAAACCTCTGCGATTTTGTAAAGCCACCTCAGCTAATGAATCTAACTGATCCTGAAGATCTTTAACAGATTGATAAACTTTAGTAATATCATCAGCTAATTGTTGTGAAAGCTTGGAGTATGAGGAGACAGCAGTGGTTAATCCTGCAGTCCCAGTGCCTAAAGCACCAGCCACTCCAAGTCCTATCAGTAGGGGAATAAATTGTACCACCCTTTTATGTCGGGGAACAAAATAATCAAAGGCAGGAATGGGTACTGGCTCATCTCCGGAAATCAAGTCAATGTCTGGGAGCAAAATAGCTGGAATACAGAGCCCTGCCCAATTTTGGGGAAGTACAGTGTAAGCCATATTATTGCCACAAACAAAAACCTGGCTCTGTTGTGAGCATAGGGAGGCAGAAACATTAATAACATTGTTGCACAGGGAAAAGGAGGATATCCCAACATCAATGTCATACTACCTGGGAAGTTTATAACACTCTTTGCAATAAAACAATTAGTGCGGATGATCAAACTGAGGTAGTCACTCTGGGAGGTAAGGGTTAGGGAATCTACAGTGTTACAGGCTTGTGATTGATTAACACTTGGCCTAGTCTGCTGGGCTCATCAAATGGCCCTTATCTTGAGCCCCCTAAATCGGGAATTTTTACACAGGAATGCGGAGGAACATACTCTTTGTTCCTTATCTTGGGACCCATTTGGCCATTTGGGGAATTTACTTGTTAGCCCTTTATTTATGACTACAGAGCTTGTCCCAGGGCCGACATCTAGACTCCGAAACTTTTTATATATCTCCAGGGAGGGGAAGGGTCAGTGCTAGTGCAAGCAAGTTTACAGAAGCAAAACCAGCAGTTAGCAATTGTAAAATGTAACTCTAATTTTAAATCTTTTATTCCCCCATTTTTCTTTGGACTAATATTAATCTTAAAATTTAGGGGGTTCTTATCTCAGTCATAGGGGTGTCTCTATATTATCTTGTGGGGTATCAGTTGTTCTCAATGCTTGGTATTTGGATCTCAGAACTAATAGACGGACTACGCTGATCTTTTTCTTTTACAAAAGACACCAGTCTGTTGAGTATACAAGGTCTGATTGTAACAAAAGTAACAGTACCAGAGCCCCCCCTTTTTTTTTTCAAGGCTTTCTTCACTACCCTCTTTTTTTTTTATGATTTTTTTGAGCATCTTTGTGGCTGTAGTTTAAAACTGCCCAATTTTCCTTTGGCTTGTGGAACCTTTATCTTAGAACAGCCTTAAGGCACCACTGTGATGCAGAAGCTTGCTAGATTTTAAGGCTAAGACTATTACCTTCATTGATAAAACACTCAGGTTATTACCATATCAGAGTCAAACTAGGCTGTGACCCTAGAGTGGATTTCCAGTCACTATGCACTGAAGTGCCTAAGACAAACAAGCCAGTGATATCCTTGTCCCCAGTACCCACTGTGGGAATTGAGGGGGTTTCTCGATATCACCCAAAAGAATGTCCCATAAGATCTTAGATTTAGCAGCAGTCAACCAGGAAGCCGACTCAGGTGATGGAATCAGGCAGGAGTTCCTCCAGGTGGCTGTCAGGCCACCGTTGAACTTTACCCATTAGGGTATGCAGCAGCAGCAGCAGTAGCAACAGCAGGGTCTCTCAGTGGCTCCAAGGGACTGTCACACCTCATGCTGGGCTGTAAATTCCTACACAGACTGGTTAAGGATACATTGCATAGGCTTGGTAGGCTTTGATCCTGCTGGTTTTTAAGATCTTTAAACAATAGCCCAGGACAATTTACCAAAATCACAACTCATTTTACTAACCAGATATTTTTGTAAATAGACACAGAAGGCTCAAAAGGCTTAGTCTTGTAGCCATCTCTGACAGATGCAGTCTCCACACCTTGAACACCTACAACAATTAACATTATTCTTTATGCCTTTTTTTCATCTATTTTGCCTCATTTCTCCAAAATTTCTGACTCTGGACCCTTGATCTTAAAAATGGGGGTAGAAGGGCGAAGATCCATCTTCCGTAACTTCTTCAAGCTGACTTTAGGGGGGTTGATCTTACCTAGCCAGGAACCTATAACTTTAGCCTATTTTACAAAGAGGCTATCAGGGTTAGATGTCATTAAGAACAATATTTTAACTTTTGACAACTGCACAGATCTTTTCTCTGGCTACAGCAGTGTAGCTTGTTTAGCACTCTGGTTTGCAAAAGCATCTTCCTAGATGGCTTAGGAATGTGATCTCTAATGATCCCAAATAATGTCTAAGTTACCTTTGCAGGCCTTGAGACAGATATCAATAGAAACACTCTCTCAGGTTTACAAACTTTTTCCTGAGCAGATGAATTTCCTGTAACTAGTGTCAGCTCAATTAGAGCTGCCAATTAGAGCTTTTGGCACATAAAGGGGTTGAGATTTAAACTATTCCCCACATTTTATAACATTATCTTTTTACTATTACAGAGGACTGGCAAGTTTCTGTCCTTTACAAGGTAGATAGTCATGGACATTAGGCATGCTTACAAACTCTTTTTATGACCTCCCGGCTCTGACCAGTTTTGAAGGGCCACAAAATGACTCTAGGATCTGACATTTCTGCCATCTAAGCAGTGGCTTACTGTCTCTGGATGCTCCTCCATTGCTTTTGTCCCAGGAGTGTCTTCTCCACATTGGGATAAATGCCTCATTGGCATTTTCCTTAGCTGGTTGCTGGACTTGAACTCGGGGCCTGAGCACTGTCCCTCAGCTCTACAGCTTAAGGCTAGCACTCTGCCACTTTGAGTCCCAGACTCGGGGCTTGAATGCTGTCCCCTAACTCTTCAGTCCAGGGCTAGTACTCTGCCACTGTGAGTCTCGAGCTTGCGGCTTGAGTACTGTCCCCTGACTCTTTAGTCCAGGGCTAGTACTCTGCTGGCTGAATAGAGGTGACAGTCTCACAAGAACCTTTTTGTGCCCGGGCTGGCTTTGAACCAGTTTCAGATCAATGAGTCTTATAGAAGGCCACTTTACTCCAATTAAAAGCAACAAGGTGGTCAACATAGAAGTAGCTTTTAAGCATGCTCTTACCTGAAACTTATTAAGAGTCAAAGTTACATCTGACAAACTTGTAAGAATCCTCTGTGCTTTACTCTGGACTTGCTGGAAACTTAAAAAACCTGTAAGAGCAAACTAGAATAGCAATTATTTTGGTAATCTTAATTTTTCCTTTGTGCACATTGAGGCCAATGTTAAGAACACCTTTACAGTTAAACTTTATATCCAAAAATCCATTTCTAATAATTTTTTTAAAACCTCTTATTAATCACCTTTAATATTTTATACTTTAGTTTTCATTTGCATTTTGAAAAGATCCCTTGAAATCTTGAGGCCAAGTTTCACTCATTGCCTCTTGGTTGCTTGTTTTAAAACAGACACACATTAAGATTTTTAAACTCAAATGACAATTTTTCCTTAATGCAAGAATTATAGTCACCTTCACTATATCATGAAGCTAGACTTAACACCTTTATAACTTTTATAAGCATCCTAATTGTGGAACATAATTGAAAGTAAGCCACATTATATAAATAACTTTTTAGCCCTCTTTTAAGGCCTTCCTAATTTTAATGTTAACACATCCAAGGGGAGGTTTTAGCAATACTAATCAGATCATCACATCACTCATTTTAACCATCATGTTTTCAGTGTCTATCTGCAGAGAAAAGAGAGAACAAAGATGGGCCACTCAGCCCCTTTTATGGAATGGCCATACACCCAATCTGACTCTTTAGGGTTAGATGAACTGTGTTTGCGTCAGCTTGCCCTCTTTCTCCATGCGTGGACTCCTCCCAGGACCTGTCCCACCATGCATGACCAGCTGAACTGCACTTCGGCTTGTTCACCCCTCACCCCTAAAGGTCTTCTGTTGGCTTCTAAGTTTTTCTCCGTCTCTTCTCTTGGTTTTCGAATGGAATACACAGTTTTAGACAGACAGAACAGGTAACATCTTTGACAGTGTTAAACTAACCTTTACATTTAAATTTTTAATATTTATCCCAAATTTTAGCCAAGGGAACTAGATCCCAAACAGCCAATGCATTTTTGTTAAGCCAGATAACTTGATTACAGTATAAACAGTCTTATGCATTTTAAAACATTAGTCTTTAAATACCAGATTTTCTAATTTGCAAGTTAAAGAATCCTTATAAAGCCATTTAAAACAATGCGAAGATTTTTTTTTTTGGTCAATGTCCAAACCTCATAACTTTTTGAATTTTAAATTCAAACTCACCCAATTGTTACAGCATGCTGACAATTTTTATCTTTGAACACGTTCACAGACACACACAAAACACTCACACAGATCTTAAAGCGCCCAAAAATCAAAATCAGTTGTACGTACACCTTTTAAAGTTTTTAAACAAAAATTTAAGACAGTATTTCTTTTAACTAGGTACCTTTGTTGGGCGTTATTTTCCCAGAGCTTGCTTATCTAGCAAGGCAATTCACTAATTAGTCTTTTGAATCTTTGTGCTGTTCTCATTCAGCAAGCTGAATCCAGAGTCTGCTGAGTGAGCCTGCCACACTCACCCAAATCTTCCCTACCTCAGAAAACATAAAATGAACACACACACTAAACAAGACAAACAAGTGGCCACAAAGACAAAATCAGGTCTCAGTGAATGGGGCGACATCTCACCACCATTCACTTACTAGGGGACTCAACACCCCTACTCACCTCCAGAGGATTTTTTTTTCTTTTTTCTTTTTTTTAGATTCCTGCAAGCATTGACCCAGGGGCCTTCCAAGGCGGAGGAGAATTCCCAGTCATCTTGGGGCAAGGGAAAAAAAAAATCCCTAGTGGCCGTCCCCTCAGACTGACAGGTTCTCCCCCACGCTCAGACCCCCTGAACCAAGGCCCAAGGCTGAGATCTAACTGGGGCCACTCGCAGGTGGTCAGTGGCAATTTCATAATTGACAAACAAGCAGGTTCCTAAAACCTGACAATCTGGGCTCGAGCTGTAACTTTTTTCCAGTGATCTAAAGTCAGACTTAAGGGGGTTGTTAGTTGCCGCCCCTTCCCTTTAAGGCCAACAAGACAGACAACAGAGACAATTAACACTAAACAGAAACAGAGGAAACCAGGACTGCACACAGAAAAAGCAACTTCAGATGGTATTGGCCATCTGAACATGTTTTTTGTTTATGATAGCCTGAGCCTCTGCCTTATCTATAAATTCAGCCTTCCAGGTTAAATATTGACCTCTGGTCAGGACCAATTGTACAATCTTATTCCATTCATGAGGCAGCAGGTGTCCTCCGTTAAAATCAATAAGCGGGCACCATCTCTTCCCTTTTCTACCTCTTTTAAAATGTCCCTGATAATCCCATAAAAACTAAAAAAAGGCCTCGGGAATTTCTTCTCCTTTAGCCGCTAAATCATTAATATTTTTCCCTACTTTACTCCAGGTAAGGGGATGAATGTCCGGGCCACTCAAAATTAGCCAAGGACATTTTTCCCCCGACAAAACAAAAAAATTTTATAAGATCCTTTCTTTTTATTCTTATTCCTCTCTCCCTAAGAGCTTCCTTCATTTCCTTTATAAATAATGGCTCTTTAGACAACATCTTGCCCATGGTTTATGGGACGGCAAACTTACCTCGACTTCCCACGGTGCACGAGTGATGCGATGTGGGCGTCTCTACCCTTAGATTATTGGGGATCCCCGTCTCCATCACCGTCCGGTAGGCCACCATGCCTCGAGCCCCATGTTGGGCGCCACTTGACCCATCCAGCAGGTTCAGTTATTCGTTAGGCTCGAGGAGGCGCCTCCTAAAAACCAATGGGGGCGAGAGAGAAAAGAGACCAAGCGCATAAAGGAAGACAAAGTCAGTCTGAGTCACCTCAAGGTCTGCTTTATTAAAGTGAGGCGGGGTTTATATACCCGAAGGGACAGGGGAAGGGAAAGAATGAAAAAACTTTGCAGAAGCAAGGGTGAGAAGTCCCAGGGTCAGGGATGGGTCATGCTTTTCCTTTGGCCGTTGTGCTAGTCTAAGAAATATTTATGGTTAGCCAGGCACCGCTTGCTTAGGGCTGGAGATAAGAGAAATATTTATAGTTAGTCAAATGTTGTCTGCTTAGGGCTGGAGGAATATTTATGGTTAGCCAAATGTAGTTTGCTTAGGGCTGGAGGAATCTTATCTTTCCATACACTTTCTTGGCTCCCAACATTTTAGTACTATCACAGATTACTGACAAGTTCCTGTCCCTACAAGGTAGATAGTCATGGACATAAGGCATGCTTACAAACTATCTTCCCATGACCTCCTGGCTCTGACCAATTTTTGAAGGGCCACGCACCAATGACTCTAGGATCTGACATTTTTGCCATCCAAGCAGTGGCTTACTGCCTCTGGATGCTCCTCCATTGCTCTTGTCCCAGGAGTGTTTTCTCTACACTGAGATAAATGCCTCATTTGCATTTCCCTTAGCTGGTCGCTGGACTTGAACTCAGGGCCTGAGCACTGTCCCTCAGCTCTACAACTCAAGGCTAGCACTCTGCCACTATGAGTCCCAAAGCAACTCTGCTTGCTCTTTCAGCACTCTGCTGGCTGAGTAGAGGTGACAGTCTCACAGGAACCTTTTTGTGCCCGGGCTGGCTTTGAACCAGTTTGCAGATCAATGAGTCTTATAAAAGGCCACTTTACTTCAATTAAAAGCAACAAGGTGGTCAACATAGAAGTAGCTATTAAGCATGCTCTTACCTGAAACTTGTTAAGAGCCAAAGTTACATCTGACAAACTTATAAGAATCCTCTGTCCTTTGCTCTTGGCTTGCTGGAAACTTAAAAAAACTTATAAGAGCAAACTGGAATAGCAATTAAGCAATTATTTTGGTAATCCTAATTTTTTTACTTTGAGGCAAATGTTAAGAACAGTTTTACTTTTAAACTTTATATCTAAAAATCCATTCCTATTTTTAAGCCTCCTATTAATCTCTTTTATTATTTTATATTTTAGTTTTTAGTTACATTAAAAAAAATCCCTTAAAATCTTGAGGCCAAGTGTCACTCATTGTCTCTTGGCTGCTTGTTTTAAAACAGATACACATTAAAACTTTTAAACTCAAATTTTTTCTTAATGCAAGAATTACAATCACCATCACTCTACCAAGAAGTTAAACTTAACACATTTATGACTTTTAAAAACATATCCCAATTATAAAACATCATAGAAAGCAAGTCACATTATACAAAAACATTTTTTAACCCTCTTTTTAAGTCCAAGGGGCAGTTTTAGCACTACTAAGCAGATCATCACATCACTAATTTTTACCATCATGTTTTTAGTATTTATCTGTAGAGAAAAAGGACAGAACAAAGCTGGGCCACTTGGCCCCTCCTGTGGAATGGACACGCACCTAATCTCTTCCTTTAGGGTAAGATGAACTGCGTTTGTGCCAGCTTGTCCTCTTTCACCATGCGTGGACTCCTCCCATGGCCCGTCCCACCATATATGGCCAGCTGAACTGCACTTTTACCTGTTTACCCCTTGTCCCCAAAAATAGGTCTTTTGTTGGCTTTTAAGTTTTTTTCCTTTTCTTATCTCTTGGTTTTTGAATGAAAATACACAGTTTTAGACAGACAGAACAGGTAATGTCTTTTACAGTGTTAAGCAAACTTTTATATTTAAACTTTTAATATTTATCCCCAAATTTTAGCCAAGAGAACTAAATTTCAAACAGCCAATGCATTTTTGTTAAGCCAGATAACTTGATTACAGTGTAAACAGCCTTATGCATTTTAAAATACCAGATTTTTTAATTTTTTAAGCTAAAGAATCCTTAAAAAGTCATTTAAAACAATGTGAATTTTTTTTTTCAATTTTTGGTAATGTCCAAACCTCATAACCTTTTAAATTTTAAACTTAAGCTCACAATTGTTACAGCATGTTGATAATTTTTATCTTGAACATGTTCACAAACACATACAAAACACACACAGATCTTAAAGCGTGCAAAAATCAAAATCAGTTGTACGTACATTTAAAACTGGTACCAATTCTAAAACAGAACTAGATAAGACAACAACCAAAGGCTGAGTTGGGACTGAATTTATCTTTATCTCTACCAGAACTGTGTGCTGTTTTCACTCAGCAAGCTGAATCCAAAGTCTCTGAGTGAGCCTGCCACGCTCACCCAGAACTTCCCTACCTCAGAAAACATAGAGCAAACAAACACACTAAAGTAAACAAGACAAACAAGTGGCCACAAAGACAAAATCAGGTCTCAGTGAATGGGGCAACATCTCACCACCATTCACAAGTGGGACTCAAACCCACTTACCAGGGGACTCGGACCCCCTCTACTCACCTCCGGAGGATTTTTCTTTTAGATTTCTGCAATCGTTGACCCAGGGGCCTTCCAAGGTGGAGGAGAATTCCCAGTCATCTTGGGGCAAGGGAAAGAAGTCCCTAGTGGCCATCCCCTCAGACGGACAGGTTCTCCCCCATACTCAGACCCCCTGAGCCAAGGCCCAAGACTAAGATCTTGCTGGTGTCACTTGCAGGTGGTCAGTGGCAGTTTTATCTGGCTGCGAGTTCTCCCTGCCGGCCCTTTTAAGTTATTGTTAGATCCTCCAGGTTTTTCACCACCCATCACTCCCCTACTTCTGGATCCAGAGAGGGTGGAGGAGGTGGCAGTGAAGGGTAGAAAGGGGGTCAGTTTAAAGTGTAAGTAACAAAGAAGGAGCTAGAGAGAAACAGATATTTGAAAGACCCTAGTCCCCTAGGATACTTTCGTCAACGGGAGGGCGCCCCAGAAAACTCAGACTCCAGGCCGGGAGATGCAATAAGCAAGAGGAGTTTATTTGATGTTTGCGCAAACGGACTCTCTGTCCCGAGCAGACAGGGAGCCCCGAGCAGCGGCTACAAGCCTTTTTAAAGGCAAAAAGCACAAGATTAACGCATAACACAAAGCGTCCCATGATTAGTCCATTTAAAGGTCACCATATGCACCAACAATCACTTTGCCACGTGGGAAATTTTGTAACACTCTTTGTAAAATGACTGGCCCATGGTTGGTTTAAGGGGGGTTTACATGGTTACAGGCCCATGATTGGTTGACACTTGGCTCAGCTTGTGGTCTTGCCAGGTGGTCATTGTCAAGGTTTGTCCCAGGGATTGCTTAATTAATCTGGAACTGAAAAACATGTACTATCTATAACCGCTGTCCTTGTCCTGGGTGGGCTGATATCCGGACATCTGGGCCGGCCAATATCCTTGAGTCACTGCCCAGTTTTATCTCCCAGGGAAGGGGGTCTGAATGCAAGCATATTTATAGAAGCAAAATCAGCAGTTAGCAAGATAGTAATGGTAATGGTAAAGTGAGGTTTTAAATTTTTAACCCTTCAATATTGAGGGGGTGTTAGCCAGTTTCCTCCGGGCTCTCGCATCAGGATGAATCTGAGAGAAGAAACATTTCAAGAATTCCAAAATACATACACAAACATTGAGAAAAAACACATTTACAGCATGCGCGTTGTAGGCTGTCAGACAGAAGGTGCCGGACTACAGACGGGCCCAAATGTCCGCACTAGTGGACAGTTTACCCTGAAGGGGATCCGGGGGACGGCTCCCACCGGCCCCGTTGGCTGTCTTATAGCGCGTCCACCAAGACTCTTGCCAACCCCAATACAGAACCTGCAGGCTACACAGATACCAGACAATTAAAAAGCAGCAATGTTTTAACTTACAGGCCATTTGCACCATGGTGTCCCTGAATCCTTTTTTCCAAAAAAAAAAAATTATTTTTTTTTTTAAGTTTTAAAACTAATGGTTCCTTCCTCTGGGAACCAGGGGTATACTTCCTCAACAAAGTGAAAGAAACATTCTAACTGACTCTGTCTAACTTTCACTCCTTGAGCGGGAAGCATACCCTTGAGAGCCTGCACGTATAACGTGCGGCTGTTTCCTTGCCCCATAATTTCTTACTCCCGACTACACTATCACCCGCTCTTTTTCTGGATGCGTCCTCTTACCTTAGCGGGGTCCTCTGCCTTGATCCCAGGTTTTCAGGGTCACTGTTTGGGCGCCACTTGCCGGAACCAGCCGGCAACGAAAGGGACTCCTGATTTAGGGGGCGAGGACGGAAAAATAAAGACATAAGACAAAGACTGCAGCCCCGTTTATTTTTAACTCTCCTTATTTATACTATTAGAAGTCAAGAGGTAACCTAAGGTCACCATAGTGCAGAAAAGCAAGAAAAGTCTTTAATAAAAACAAGGGTGCTGAAAGAAACAAGACATGGTCAACTGATAGAAAGTAAAACAAATTCTACAGACATAGCAAGGCAAACCCGGACACCTGGTGTTTTTCATGAAAGCCAGTTCCTTGTACGTGCCTTTAAGTGAGCACAAGGGTCAAGATGACCTTGGAGCTTTACTGTCAGCTCCCAACAGTCAGTGATTATGATTTTGTTACCCGTATCTTCTATATAAGTTTATCTGATTTGGGGAAGGAAAGGGTAATAACCAAGGACAAAAGGTGAGCCAGGGCAACAGCAATACCCACAAGACATGATGTTGGAAATGACCTTTACAAATTCGGGAGAAGGGGATTTGGGGAGAGCAGGGGGGGGGAGGGTAGGGGGGAAGTGGGAGAACACAAGGGGAGTTACAGGTTCAACAAGAAATGTCCTCATTACTTATGTAACTGCAACTCCTCTGTGTATCACATTTACAACGAAATTAAATTAAAAAAGAAAGAGTGATAATGGAGAAAGATTTCCACTTAATTCTCTACAACAAAATTATGCCCTGTACAAGTTATATACCTGAATAAGGCCTCGGGTTAGAGCCTCAGTACTATATAGACCCCCCTCCACACACAAACGCACATATTAGCTAGAGATACATGTGTGTATTCAGCAAAAGGCACATACTATGTATATTGGTGTACCTTTTAAAACTAGAGACTACCTCTAAAAATTAGTCAACTGCCTTTCTTTGCTTTTTCTTCCCACTGAATTTTCTAGTTGATTTCCCAAAGTGGAAGAGGGCTCATAAGTTAATTTTCCCTTCTCCACAATTTCCAAGTGGTGATCCAAGTGTCCTGGGGCAGCTAAGACAATCTGATTGGAAGGTAGAAGATGTTTGCACTACTTAACCTCTAGCCTGTCTGGACTGGTCACACATGCCTCATGTTACATTACATAACCCTACCCCATCAAACTCATGTAAACATGATCTGAACGCCCTTGCTGTATCAAGGGGGAGGGCGGTCTCCCACCCCCAGGACTGGCCTATGGGCTGGTGAATGGTTGATGTGTTTACTGTCAATGTGACAAGGATCACATATTGGCAAACCCAGCCTCATCCTTGCCAAACCACAGATGCAACTTCCAATAGGCAACTACTCTAGGGATCACACTTTGAAGTGTTGCCCAGCGGCAGCTAATAACCAGCCAATCCCTGGGGCCAAGGGAAAGAGCAAGTGTCATTGGTCGGTGGGTCACCCTCCTCTCAATAATGCATTATAAAAGTTTTGCTTTCCCTGCAGGTCATCCCTACAAGTCAGCTCAGGACCCCAGATGCCATGGCTGCCCTTGGTATCACCGTGGCTCTGTTGGTGTGGATGGTCTCCCTCCTGGTCATATCCTTCTGGAGGCAGATACTCAGCAGCTGGAACCTGCCCCCGGGGCCCTTCCCACTGCCTATTGTTGGGAACTTTTTCAGTGTGGATTTGAAGGATGTTCCTAAGTCCTTAAACAAGGTAATATAAACATTGTTATTTTAGGGACAAAGCGTTGGGAATTATCTTATGTGAGGGTTTTAAATTGTTATCCAGTACTAGCCTAGTTCAGAATTAACTGAATTAATAGTAATATCCAAGAGTGATAACCAATGGTACACCTCAGGCATGCAGCATGCAGAATGGCTTTGCCACACAAGGACCATGTAGTGGGATGACTGTGAGGCTGATGTGGCTGGCATTGCCCCGGGGCAGCTGTGATGTAATGTCAGGTGCATCTTGGCTGGTGTCACACCATTAGATGCCAAAGCAAAGACAACAGGTAAGTGCTGGCCGGTGACGTTTCACCAGAACATCAGGCCCTGTGTCCTGGGCATGTTGTGTGAGTTGACTGAAGCCAAATGCCATCAAGCAGATCTGGTGCTTGACATTTGCTTTAGGGTGTTGGTAAGCACTGCAGAGAAGATACAGGCTATGGGGCCACAGACTGTAGGTCAGCGGGCAGCATCATGGGGTCTGTTGCCACAGGGAAGAGACATGTGGGGCCAATGTCCCAAGGTTTGGTGTCCAGGTAAAGAGAGGGTTTCCCTGCAAGTAAAGCAGCCTCTTGTGGGGAGTGTCCCCACATCAGGCTAGACAAAGACAGCCTTTCCCCAGATCCCTCCACAGCCAAAGTCTTAATAATGCCTGGCAGTGTTGTTCCTGACCCTCTCTGTGCTGATCCCCACAGCTGGCAGAGCGCTTCGGGCCTGTCTTCACTCTGCACCTGGGTTTTAACCGTATTGTGGTCCTGCATGGCTACAAGGCCGTGAAGGAGGGGCTGTTGAAATACAAGAATGAGTTCTCTGGCAGAGCGGACATCCCTGCCTTCAAGGAGTATGAGAACAAGGGTGAGTCCACCTCCTAAGCAGCAAGTATGGTCAGGCCCACCAGGGACAGGGACGTGCCCCTCCCAAGTCCTACCCAAACAATCATAGTGACAGCAATGACAGTATGAAATCAGAAAGACAAAACAGGGGTTAGGGGCCAGCTTAATTGGTGGAGCAGTAGCCAAAGAGCAAAAGCGTTAGCTACTAACTTTTGTCCTGGTCTCAGATATTTATAAAAAAGAAGGAAAGAAAAAAGAAAGCCAAAAGACCCTGACCATTTGGGGATGGGTTGTCCTTGTATGAAAGCTGCTGTGAAGTTTTTGTTGAGTAGGTGCTGTGAATTGCTTATCCCAGAATGCCCAGCGCCCAGCAAGTACCTTATAGACAGCAGGTACCCACATACACTTGTTGGAGAAGGGCCATGGATAAATGAAGAGGAGGGAGGAGGTAGAGAGGAAGGGACAGGGGCCTCTGGAGTACAGGAAGCACAAGGCGCCAGAGACTCTGCTTGGCAGGAACAGAGTGAGGCTGTGGCAGCCCTGGACTGCTGAAACTCGTTGCAAGGGACGCAAGTCTCTATTAACACTTTCAAGGACAAAAGAACATGGTTTTAGATCTGTTCATTCCAAATGTCTCCATGCTCCTGAGAGTCCAGCAGGCCACATTCTGGAGGAGGGAAAGGCAGGGTAGGACTGTGTCCTAGAAGGCTGCTGAGGGGGAAGTGCTCAGTCTTCCCAGCTTGAGGTGCCAACAGAGTCCGGAGGCCTTCAGAGCTTCGTGAATGAGATTGCTGGGAAGCCGCAGTGCCGCGAGTTGAGATGTTTCGAACTTGATGGTTAAAATCCATGGGAACAGAAGGCCACACAAGAATTTTGTTGATAGGCAGAAAGTGGCTAGCTCTCTTGATTTGGCTGTGGGGGTTTCATTTTTGTTTAGCATGGAGAAGACTAGCGGTAAGTGTAAAACCAAAGAAAATAAACTGCCGCTAAGACGCAGACATCCAGGAAGGGTTGAACGTGCCAGAGAAACAAGGCCTGCCCCTTCCCTTCTTGGGGACTTGTTGCACAGTTTCACATCACAGCTGGTACTGAGCCTCTGATGAGGTCAGCCCAGTCCTCCTGTTTCTTTGAGACTTGTGCAACTGGAGTAAATTCTGCTGGCCCCTATTTTTCAGGAATTATTTTCAACAATTCTCACACCTGGAGGGATATCCGCCGGTTTTCCCTGAGCATCCTCCGAGACTATGGGATGGGGAAACAGGGCAATGAGGAGCGCATCCAGAGGGAGGCTCGCTTCCTGGTGGAGGAGCTCAGGAAGACCCAGGGTGAGTATTCCCAGGCAGACAGAGGGAGGAGGGTCCTGGACAGGCCCCGAGAAGGCTCTGAACACCTGGAAGTGGTAGGCAGCTACTCTCCTCCAGGAGAGAGTGATGATGCTTCTCAGCACTGCTCTCTTGATTCATTTCCAGTTCTGCTCTGTGATGGAGCAGGATGCACACCAAGTGTGCCTGCTGCGCTCTAGAGAGCACTGAACAGTGAGGACAGTGGAGAAGGCCCTGTTCTCACAGGGACTGGTGCGGACTCAGTGGAGGCTGAGGGGTTGGCCAGCCAGCCGTGGCTAGTGTCCTTCCCCAACATGGGTTCCAACATCTCACCTGTTTTCCAGGCCAGCCCTTTGACCCTACTTTTCTCATTGGTTGTGCACCCTGCAATGTCATCGCCGACATCCTCTTCAACAGGCGTTTCGATTATAATGACAGGATGGTTCATAGGCTCATGCGTTTGTTCAATGAGGACTTCTACTTGCTTAGCACTCCTTGGCTCCAGGTAGTTATTTGGTTCCTTTTCATTAATCTTTGGTTGTACAGTTACCATAGAAATAGAGGGTCAATTTAGGTCATATGGGATAGAAAGGTTTAGAAAAGCCCTCGAACAGGAGCAGGTCACAAAGTATTTGACTAGATAGTTCCAGGAGCCCTATAAGAGATGTCTATGTGTCCATGAGCATCTTTGTCCTAACCCAACCATGCTTTTCATCCACAAGTCAGCACATTTTCATCACAGAGATATAATGCCTGGGAGAATAATTACTCTCACCACAAAGACATTGTTGCACAAAATATCCTAAATTGTATGGTTATCTCAGGCATGAATTGATGTTTGGGGTTTATGATCCCAGCACATAAAATAATGTGGCATCCAGAAAAATATACAGTAACATATTCTTCCTTTTAGCTTTATAACATTTCGTCAGGCTACCTACGCTTCCTGCCTGGAAGCCACAGAAAACTGCTTAAGAATGTGTCTGAAATAAAACAGTACACACTTGAAAAAGCCAAGGAACATCTCCAGTCTCTGGATCTCAACTGCCCGCGTGATGTGACTGACTGCCTGCTGGTGGAAATGGAGAAGGTATCTGGCATAGAATAGAAGGTGGATGTGGTATATTTTTCAGACTGAGGCCATATCCCACTTGCTGGCATCTAGAGTGTTCACCCTGGTTGCTCTTGATGCTCTTTTATTGTTAAAGACACATTGGGCTCAGCATGACCACTGAGCTCTTCTTTCCACTCTTGGGAGGATTGGAGAAGGGTGGATGGGCAGGTGGATCTCTCCTTCAATTTCCCAGGCCGGATAGGGCTGTAGTGCTTTCAGAATCCTTCAGAACAGCTGGTGGCACTTATTCCTCAGCAGTGCTAGACTTCTCGAGGTTCTGGCCCTCCCCAGTTTCATGGTTTTGTAACCCCTTGGACTAGTCTGGCCCATTTGGTGAGGTCTCTAGTACCCTTTTATAACTTGTCAATGCATGCTAATTCCCCATGGATGGCTTCTGAGGCTGAGACTTCTTCTCCTCAGCTGAGCCCTCCCTGCCCAAGTCTGGAAGAAGACTCAGCAGCTCATGCAGCTGGAGGCCCAAAACCTGGAGGCACTCAGTTCCCCCAGGAGAGCCCTAGCTCTGTTGATGGAGATAGCTCTGTGGCCTTGTTGAGGAGCTTTGTCCTCATGTTAGCTTGTGTTCTAAGAGCCTCTGTTTGCCTATCTGTGAGGCAGAGATGATCAAATCCTGGTTGAACCAGGCGATCCTGTCATACCACTGGTTCTACTCTGCTGAAGGGCAATAGATATCACTTTCAGCACCTGGGGACAACATCTCACCCAGTACCTGTCTGTCTCCTACTCCACAGGAAAAACATAGCAAAGAGCCTGTGTACACACTGGAAAGTATTGCTGTGACCTTGGCAGACATGTTCTTTGCAGGGACAGAAACTACCAGTACCACTCTGAGATATGGGCTCCTGATTCTAATGAAATACCCCGAGATTGAAGGTATGCACATAACAAACAGAAGCCTGTGTGTCATGGTTGAGTCTCTGCATGACTAGTCTTAAGCCTTTAGGCCTCAGCTGTCAGCCTACAGCTGCTTGTTCCCTTTCTCAGGCTCATGGAATGACTTCCTTTAAGGGGAGATGTCCCTGTGGTTCCTCTGAACACTGTTATCCCAAGCCCCACCAGAGCCTCTGGTTACAAAAAAGAGAAGCTCCTCACTGAAGTAGGGAGAGGACATCAGCCTGCATTCTGCCTTATAAACAACGTCTTTATGACAGTGACAACAGTGTGCAGCTGCCTCCGGTGGAGCCTGGGCTTAGGCAGAGCTGGGTTCAGGGACAAGGCTGGAGTTGTCTTGGGACAACTGAAGATGGAACCTAGAGAGAAGCAACCCAAAGCTTCCTCAGAGCCACATCATTCCACAGACTTCCCAGCCGCACATAGGCAGGTAGGCTCCATGTCTGGAGCAGGCCTGGTGCAGGCAAGGAGGCCTGGGCTTGGTGTGCAGAGGGTCATGCCCTGGCCCCGCCCCCAGCCAGGTAGAGGCAAGGTGAGGACAATTCAATGGAAACAGCTTGTTGGTGCTAACCTCCAAGTAACGAGAAGTGGGGTGAGGGCACCCGTAGATCTGGAGCCCTGTCACCGTTTTTCCTTGGTACACTCTGTCCAGAGCAGTGCTCCAAGCACACTTGCTGCTGACTGGACCTGGACTAAGTTCTGGGCAAAGGGCAGTCCTTCAGTGCGCTGTGTTCTTCCAGCTCACCAGGTCTTGAGAGCCAGTGTGGAATGAAGCCATGGCCCCAGGCAGTGGGTGCATGAGAGGTCCAGGGTCAGGCCTGATCCCTGGTCTTTCAGCCAGAAATGTTTTTGTTTTTTTTTGTCACACAGAAATGTGAAGGATGAAGGAGCCAGAAGTCCAGAGAGAGAGATTGTATGTATGGGCAGCATGTATAAGAAAAATTTTTTTTTTGCAATAAGGGATTGAACCCAGGTCTTTGTGCATATTAAGCATGTGCTCTATCCCTGAGTCATGCTTCAAGCCCATAGAAAACCTTTGACCAAGCCGTGTGCCGGTGGCTCATGCCTATAATCCTAGCTATTCAGGAGGCTGAGATCTGAGGACCGTGGTTCAAAGGCAGCCCAGCAGGAAAGACCGTGAGAATCCTATGTCCAATAAGCCACCAGAAAACCAGAAGTGGCGCTGTAGCTCAAGTGCTAGAGCACTTGCCTTGAGCTGAAGAGCTGAGGGACAGCACCCAAGCCCAGAGTTCAACCCCACAACCTACCAAAACAACAAAAAAAAAACAAAACAAAAAACTTTTGACAACTGTGCCATGAGAATTAAGTTTGGATCACTTTACCATGATAACCATGATCTAAGAAAGATTTAAAATGATTAATTTTGAAGCTGGGTACCAGTGGTTCATGCCTGTAATCCTAGCCATGCAGGAGGGCAAGATCTGAAGATTGTGGTTCAAAGCTATCCTGCGTAGGAAACTCCATGAGACTCTTATCTCCAATTAACCACCAGAAAAAGGGAAGTGATGATGTGGCTGTCATGGTAGAGTGCTTGTCTGGAGCTGAAAAGCTCAGGGACAGTGCCCAGATCCAGAGTGTGAGCCCCACCACCGACAGAAAAGTTATTAATTATGAGGAATTCCTAATATAGTCATAAAGTAAATATGACAACTCCCCAACGCTCATTGCCAAATTTAACATGTACATGTTCAGAGACAGCCAAAGCCCTACCAACTCCTGCCTGCCTGCCCAGAGATGGCGCTGTTTCAGGTTTGCTACCTATTGTCCCTCAGAGCCTTTACTATATTAACTCAATGCCCATTCACACCTTTGCTGTATACAGCTTAACACTCTACCTGGTTTCCATGCTATAAATGACATATTGAAGTTTGCTTTTTCATCTAATGTTTCCTAAAGTTTATTGGGTGATTTCAAACAGAGAAGGATTGAGAAATTTTCTAATGGCTGTATTACCTCTGGCAGAGAGGGACTTTCAGATTCCAAGTAGTCTGTGGCCAGGTATTATGGGATACATCTATAATTCAAGCTACTCTGTAGGTGTTGGCCAGCCTTGCAAAAGGTAGTGGTGAGACTCAATCTCCAAACAAAATAAAAATCTAGGCATTGGTGGTTCATGCCTGTAATACTAGCTACCCGGGAGACTAAGATCTTAGAATGGTTAATCAAATATGGCAGAAATGTCGATGAGACGATCTCCAATTAACCAGCCAAAAGCTGAAAGGAGAGCAATGGCTCAAGTGGTAGAACACTAGCCTTGAGCATCAACCACAGGGACAGTGTCCAGGCCCTGAGTTTAATCCTCAGACCAGCGTGCGCACACGCTCACACACGCTCTCTCTCTCTCTCTCTCTCTCTCACACACACACACACACACACGGACACACACACACACACACAAACACACACACACAGAGGCTAGAGCATAATTTGAGTGGCAAAATGTTTGTGTAACATTCTCAAGCTCAAGCACACAGCACATCCAAAGAAAGGGGAGTATGCATGTCCAGTTCCATTGTTACCCCTTAATTGTTTTTTGTATTGGTCATGGGTCTTAAACTCTGGGTTTGTTTCCTGACCCACAGTTCTTCAGCTCAAAGTGAGCACTCCACCGCTTGAGCCACAGCACCACTTCCAGTTTTCTAGTGGTTTATTGGAGATAAGAGGCTCACAGCCTTTCCTTCCCAGGCTGGCTTTGAACCGCGATTCTCAGATCTGAGCATCCTGTGTAGCTAGGATTACAAGCGTGAGCCACCAGTGCCAGTCTTCCCTCATATAATTTTGAAGCACAGAGCAAATCAGCCATGGGCAATAATGACAAGTATTTCTCTGCAAGAAAAAAACTTCAAAGACCTTCTTATTGTTCTTTATTCCTGAAAATAACTGGATAAACCATCATTAGGTAAGATAATAGATTACAAGCTTTCTATTGACTGAACATCAATCTCACATCCAGGAATGTGAGGCCTTAGGTCTTGTTGACATTTATAGGGAAATTATCCAGATTTTGAATTACCTGGGTACCAAATTTAAGATGTAACATAAATGTGACACATGGTGAGAGGGTGATTGGATAGATGTGTGCATGGATGAGAGGTGCATGGATAGAGGGACAGGCATGTAACCAAGGGGTGGGCAGGTGAGTAGGAGGGTGGCATGAAGATGAACGGGCAGGTGATAGGTAGATGAGTGGGTAGCTGGAAATCGGATTAGATACACGGGAGGATGTGGGCGGGAAATCAACTTATTCATCGATTCTCACATTTTTATTAGAACCAATTAATCGTACCAAGGGGTTTCCTTTAGACATGTCCATATGGGCATACAATTTACTTTGATCAGGATAAGCTCTTTAAATGGATCTCATTCATATCTTGGCAGAGAAACTTCATGAAGAAATCGACAGGGTTATTGGGCCAAGTCGTGCCCCTGCCGTCAAAGACAGGCTGGAGATGCCCTACATGGATGCTGTGGTGCATGAGATTCAAAGATTCATCAATCTTATACCCTCCAATTTTCCCCATGTGGTGACGCGGGACATCATGTTCCGAGGATACCGGATTCCCAAGGTCAGAGACAAGATGAAATGCCTCCTGTGAGCCTTGTCCTGATGACTGGCTCACCCTTGGCCTGCTGGGGTCCAGACAGGAATTCCAGGGCTTCTGTCGTGAGGGTGACTGGTTGGTGGTCCAGGTCAGCACTCCCACGCTGTGGAGTGCCACTGCCAGGGATGTTCTCGTGTGACTTGGTGACTAGAGAAATGTGCATACTAGGAGAGTACATTCCTAAAGGAGGCCTGGAAATCCTAGCACATTCTAACCCCAGGAGCCAAAATCACCAGCCAAGACCGGATTTTTGTCCTGTGAAGAGTTTCAGGTTGTTATCTCATTTAGGATTGACTCCTGGTTGTTTTCCGTCTAGTCCTTAACTAAACAACTTTCCTAACTAGATATTTAATATCCTGCACAATAAAAATCAGATAATCTTTTATTCATTGGGACTTCCAGGTGAAAGACCATATTTTCTAAAGCTGACTGATTGATGCGTCTACTTTTTCTAGGGCACAGTTGTAATTCCAGCCCTGGATTCACTTTTGTATGACAGCCAAGAATTTCCAGAACCAGATAAATTTAAGCCAGAGCACTTTTTGAATGAAAATGGGAAGTTCAAGTACAGTGATTATTTTAAGCCATTTTCTGCAGGTAAGCAGGGTCCCAGAGTAGTGCTTTCCTGGGTCACATCCTCCACTCCTCATTTCCACTCCTTGTCTGTCTTGCCATCACCCCAACATGGACCACACCCAGTCCTGCCATGCCCCGGTTTGTATGTAGAACATGATCTGAGCATGTTCCTCCCTGTTCAGAGAAGTTAGATTACATGTTTTATCAATTCAGTGTTTTGGATGGAATGTGTTTTTACATTCATTGTTAAACTGTGTCTACTTTACTGGACATAGTAAGAATATCTCAAAACCATATTTCTTGCCGGGCGCTGGTGGCTCATGCCTGTAATCCCAGCTACTCAGGAGGAGGCTGAGATCTGAGGATCACAGTTCAGAGCCAGCCCGGGTAGAAAAGTCCATGAGACTCTTACCTCCAATTACCCATGAGAGAACTGGAAGTAGTGCTGCTATACCGAAATTCGGGGACCCCCAGAAGACCACCAGAGACCACGATCAATGTAAGCAACAAAGAGCCAGTTTATTGCAAGCTCGAGCTTGGTCCTCCGCGCACATGGTAACTGGTGACGCTAAGAGGCCCTGAGCATAGAATCAGCACAGTTTTTATAGTATTAAACAAACAACTTTAAGGAAATTTTACATATGAAATTACATGATTGGTTAACATTTACATTTAAAGCAAGCTAAACTGGGCAAATAATGATTGGTCGATCTTTACAGAAAAAATGTCCTTGGTCCATAGCTTGACTGGAAAAAGGTTACTAGTCACACCCGGACCAACAGAATGCATGGCATGTCTTGCCCCGGGCTCTGAAGAATGGGTTGGTTAACAACTCTTAGTCCTAGGTGGGTGGGGGGCAACACCACTTGGGGGCTAACACCTGCCTTAAGCAAATGCCATCTATGGCTCCAAGAATTGTGCATGGCTTTCTGTCATAAATTCCTAGCATTGGGGCTAAAATGGATCACGAGTCAAGTCGCAGAACTGAGATAGAGTGTTAAACAAAAATGGAGTTGCTTAGGTTTCTTAAAACATTATATTTCTTCCCTAGGGCCTTACTGCCTCGGCCTCCAGGAGGGGCGTTACAGCTGTGGGGATAATTCTGAGGACTTTGCCCCCTTGGTCAGGGCTGTAAACCCTTTGAAGTCTTTTACTAAGCAACTCTAGGCTCCCAGGCTGACATTCCACTACTAAGTAACTAAAACCAGTCACAGTTAAAATCATACAAAAACCATACAATCATCCAGTACAAAGCAATTCATACAGAAGCAAAAATGGCTGTTAGGTGCTGTCATATATATATATATATATATATATATATATATATATATATATTGCGTTCTTCAGTGCTGTGGCTCAAGTGGTAGAGCCTTCACCTTGAGCTGAAGAGCTCAGGGATAAAATCCAAGCCCAGTAAGCCCAGAGTTCAAGCCCCAGGACCAATAAAAAAAAACAAACCCAAAACCTATTTCCTAATTCCTCATCATTTTAAACAAGGCTTACTAACCAAAACAAAACAAAAGCTCTGCAGCCTTTGATTCCGTAGTCTCTCTCTCCTTAGGAAGTAGCAAGGCCTTCTCTGATATGACTGGGTGCCTTGTTCCCTTGCCAGTGCCTCACCACGGTTCTGGTGAAGGAAGCTGCTAGGACCAGCTTGATAGATGAACACCTCCTGTTTGAACGGGCTTCTAACCTCAATCACTGCCTTTCCTGGGGAATCAGGGGGAGCGTTAGATGTTTCCTTCTCCACAGGTTGGAAACAATTTCCCTAACCTAATGCTGTTTTTTAAAATTTGATTTAACAATTCTTTATTGTAACTTTTCATTTTTATTTATCAATACTTTATTCTGACACTAGTTATTGCAGCTGAGTTCTGCATGATTGTTGTAGTATACAATCAGATCCTTGAATAAGTTACTAATATTCTTGTGTTTTGTCAATATGTTTTGTGCTTCTCATCGTCTGGGAGGGTGTCTTCTGCTTTAGGCTGTAGTTGCCTATAGCCCCTCCTGCTCTCCCTTTGAGGCCCTACTATTAATAGTGTTAATAACCTCTGGAGGCTCCCTTCTTGTCTCATCAGTATTGTTACTTCTAGGAAAACGAGTGTGTGTCGGAGAAGGCCTGGCCCGCATGGAATTGTTTCTGCTCCTGTCTGCTATCCTGCAGCATTTTAATCTGAAGTCTCTGGTGGACCCCACGGCCATTGACCTTACCCCGATTGCAGTTGGTTTAGGCAGCATCCCTCCACACTACAAACTGTGTGTCATTCCTCGGTCGGACTGTAAACAAATTTACCTCAGAGACCAGTGTCTGGGCGACAGCCTACAGAGCCCCTCAGTGTCAGGAAGATGGGCAGTGCAAGTGGATGAATTAGATCAAAGGAAAAGCTTTCCAAAGTCGGTCTCCATGCAGTGATGCCAAGTCCAAGGTAGATGTTGTGAAGCTAAACTGTGCATCTGGTCCAGGCTGTGTTCAAATCTGGTAATTAAATCTGGTAGCTATGAATCTTTTGCTGTCACTGGAAGCTCAGTTTTTCTGAAAAAGTAAGTCTATCTCATTCACTAGTTAGTTCCTAGAAACAATTAACAAAAGAAAATGGGATTCTCTAGGTTGGCAAAGGGAGAAGTAATATGGTTTTGGTAGGATTTGGTAGTCCTGTCAAAAGCAAGTCACCTTGCTTTAGAATGAGGAAGCAATTCCTTGGGCTTCAGTGTTAACGACATTCTCTCCTACATTCTAAGGTAAAATATGCATAACAGTTCAGTACAATCACTCCCAATTATATCTTAAATATTAAAGTGTGACTTTGTTTTTGGGAAAAAGACTTCTAGTATGGCACAGACTGGCTCTGTCGGGACGACGGAGGACACCTGGTGGAGGAACTGGAATGGGGGGGAGATGGCAAACAGACAACTCACACACAAGAGGAGTGGATGCTGAGTGCGATTTAATGCAGAGGATAACAACCTTTTATAGCAAAAGGCTACACAATCTTGCTGCAGGGCTTCATTCTTGAGTGGTCACCAGCTGGTTGCCTGATAGGCACTTGTTTCCGGCTTATCTCTATTTTTAAGAAATACAATGGGTTTCGATGTTTGTCACCAATTAACCATTACTTTTTTCTATAGAGGCCTTAACTGTCCCTTAAGATCTTTCCTGTTCCTTCTTTAATAGTAAGCACCAAGGAGGCCTAGATCTAGCAAGTCTCTTAGTAAATGAAAGAGAGTAACAGGAAGTTCTTTCTCTTAAAAGTAGTTATCCCAGCAATTGCCATACATTCTTTCTGTTCTAGCCATGCCTACAGCTTCTTGTAAATCTCTTACAAACAATTCCTTCTGCTGAAGTGACATCGTGAAACCCCCAATACTTTTATATTTGCTTATGACTTGTCTACTAGCCTCCATCAGAGGGGCTTTCAGGGTAGCACTTAACTCTGGTGAGTTAGTCGTATTTTTAAGACACTCATCAGATGTTGGAGTTGTCAACACTCTTAAGAAAGAGCTTTGAATAAGGGAATGTTGAGCATGAGTAAGTACAATGAGCAGCAGGAACAGTAAAAGATTAATAGGCACTCCTATACAGTGAAGAAAAGAAAAGCAGGGACAGAAACACATCTTTCCCAGGGGCTTGCCAGCCTTTACGGAAGGTAGGCCTCTTTGAAGCCCCATTCTCTGAGGTAGACTTCGGTGAAGTCCCATTCTCACAGATAGTCTTCTGTGAAGCCCCATTCTCTGGTCTGAAAGCAGGTTTCCCTTGCTAAGCACACTCCACCGGAGTAGGCGTGGCACTAGTATGTATTCTCTCATGAAAAAAGGTAAAAAGGAAGAATGAAGAATAATGGATGAAATGCTAATGTGAAACGTGAGAGGGGTTGGTTCCTGACCCTGTAGGCCGGCACACATAGCCAGCTTTGCTGTGGATAACACTGCCTCAGCATCCCCCTTTCCCGAGGGATATGAGCGACCCCTCTCCAGTGCACACACTTCCCACCACATTGAGCTGGCAGTGCAGCATCTCCCAGCCTGTCTCTGTCTCTGGTCCTCCTCCCTCTCCCTCAGAAGACTGCCTTATGAATGGGCCACCCAGATAGTTCAGGGTGATCTCCTCATCTTAAGGTCCTGAACTCAGTTATGTACTCAAAGGATCATATTAATAGGAGTAGGATATGGGCATCTTTGGGGATACTGTTCTGCAGACCACACCTTCCAGCTCATCCTCCCGGGACACTACTGAGGCTCAGAGCTGACAGACAGGCTGAAGGGACAGTCACTCCACAGAAAGCCCTTGCATTTGTCACCATCATATGTCCACAGCACAAGACTGCTTTCTGAAGAGTGTGTATCAAAATGTATTTTAATTTGTTTTGGGTCAGGAAAGTATCAGCTTAATAGATTCCAAGTTGCCAAATTCTAAGTAATGAGGGGGAACTGCTGGGGCGGGTGTGGGAGCCTTTGGGGCCCCTGTCTAACTGACTGAAGTGTCTTTAAGCACTAGTCCTCTGAGGCTGACATCCTGGTCAGCTGCTTCCTCAGTGGTTTCCTGAGCCTGGGTTGTGACAGGCCTGCTGTCTCCTCAAGGGAGGAGCACTAACCCCAGAGTTGATGTCACTTTGGAAATAAGTCTTCCTTAAGAAACTATCTACTGCTACCAACTGCATTTTCCAAAGTAAGGACAATAAAGCGTCAATAGAAAGGGTATGGGTAACGGAAGGAGAAATGGCGGTTGAATTGGAATGGGATGCTCGATTCAGCTCTCAGCAGAGACATTCAAGTCCTGTTTCCAGGCCACGCTCTGTCTCAGGCTTGACTTGTAGGAGCACATGCAAGTGACCAAGACTGTGGCTCCCGCATTTCATTGCTGTTAAGGGTCTTCCTGGATACTCATGAAATCACACAGGGCAGTCTGATTATTCTCTCCTCTCTCTACTTTTGGCTGGTGGATGATGTTATAAACCTGTAGATACCCCGTGTGACATGTATTTACTGGTCACTCCAGTGGGCCAGGCCTTGCTTCCTTCTGGTTCTGTACTGTAGCAGCAGTGTCTAGTAGGGAAGACCACAGTGTCAGGCCTGCTGAGTAGACTCAGTGCCCTCTTTGGAGGAGGAAGAACATGACCGAGAGCTCTGAGGGCTGAACAAGACAAGAGTGCCATTGTGCTTTGCTGCACCACAGTTATCCAGGCATAGAAGATGTCCAAGACAGGCTGCTCCCTCATATGCTCTGTTCCCCAATAGTTACAGCCACAGATGCCCAGAAGATCCACTCCTTGGAAGCTATCTAGCTATCATTAAGCATACTCCAAGCCAGCCGGGCGCCTGTGGCTCATGCCATAGCTAGCTACTCAGGATGCTGAGATCTGAGGATTGTGGTTTAAAGCCAGCCTGGGCAGGAAAGTCCGTGAAACTCTTATCTCCAATAAACCACTAGAAAACTGGAAATGGCTCTGTAGCTCAAGTGGTAGAGCGCTTGCCTTGAGCTGAAGAGCTCAGGGACATTGCCTAGGCCCAGAGTTCATGCTCTCAGACTGACCAAAAAAAAAAAAAAAAGAATACTGTAAGCCAGGGTCCAGTGGCTCAATCCTGTAATCCTAGCTACTCAGGAAGCTGAGATCTGAGGATCACTGTTCCAAGTCAGCAGGAGCAGAAATCTCTATGACACTCTTCTCCAATTAACCACCAGAAAACCAGAAGTGGCACTGTGGTTCAAGTGGTAGAGTGCTTGCCTTGAGCTGAAGAGCTGAGGGATAGTACCCAGGCCCAGAGTTCTAGCCCCATAATTGACCAAAAAAAAAAAAATACTGCAACAACTTCAGCACTTTGGACAGTATTTAATAGCTTCCATTCTCGGGACCAGCCCACTTTTTCACCATATTTTCCCTTCTTTATTGGCATTATTGAAGTGTGATTTATATATCATAAAATTTAATCCATTTTATACAGTTAATGAGACTTCCTAGGTATACCTTCATGAAGATGCCACCACAGTGGCCTTTTCAGTGGAACATTTCCAGGACCTCGGAGTTTGCTTCATACCTGTTACAGGTAGGATGTAAACCCCATCCTCAAGCCTTGGTCACCAACTTGATGTGCGTTCCAGAAGGCCCATGATCCTGGATGCTACTCAAACAAAGCTAGTGACTTTCCATATGGAATGGCTTTTGCTTGTAAGAGAGATGGAAGGAATTACAGTTCAAGGCCCATCTGGATAAAAAGTTTGTCAGACTCTATTCCCACCAAGGGCGGTGCTCTGTGGCACATGGCTATTATCCCAACAATACAGGGAAACACGAGTAGGAAGATCGTGGTCCAGAACAGCCTGGACATGCAGCAAGACCCTATTTCAAAAATAAGAAATTACAAAGGACGGTAGAATGGCTCAAGCCATAGTGCCTGCTTAGCAAGCAGTATGAGTCCTTGAGTCCAAACCTCAGTACTGCCCGGGCTGGTTGAAGAAAAGTTGTTGGGGTGAGGAAAAGACAGCCTTTGGAGAGCTAGCAAACCAAAGGAGATGAGGCCATTTCTGGCAAAGACCTTCCTGCCGTGGGGTTTCTGGTTTAGGGCTCTCTGGGGTGTGTGGGCACATCAGACAGGCAGTCACCAGGGCAGTTTCAGATGTCAGGTGGTTGCTCCTCGGATGCATGGTCTGCTGCTCTCTGTCTGCCACCGCTTCTTCTGCATCTGTAAAGCTCAAGAAAAGTTACTGATTATAGGGTCTTACGACTCTTGTCATTTTAGTTCTTGTTCCTAGGAATAGTTAATTCTGTAACCATTAGTAACTGAAAAAGCATCTTTCCCCCAGAGAACATGGGACAATAGCAAACAGCTAATTTCCCCCTAGAGAACAGGAACAGTAGCAAAGAACTGGGTTTCCCCAGTGCACAGCATTCCTGTGCTCACAGGGGAGGTAGCGTTTGCTGGAGAGGAGTTTTTAACCGGTTCAGTGGCTTTAGTCAAAGGTGATTCTGCATTGCAGCTAGTGGGAAACCAACAGCATACGCCCAACTGCAGGGTCTCCAAGATTAGATCCTTAAACTCCACTAAAGGCAAGTGGAGCTAGAGGCTTTGTTTGGCCTTTTCATTAGTAATACTTCCTTAGTGTTAACTCTGCAAGAAAGTGGTGGAAATAGAGTTACACGCCCTGAAGAAGAAGTGTCTTGGACATTAGCATTGTCAGTGCTGGCGTGGCTCACTGTGGCACACCGTTGGTGATGGATGGTGACAGGACCTGGAGGGCTGGCAGGACGTGTCTTTCGCCTCTCATTGGCCACAAATGCATAGAAGGTGGAGTGTGACTGGTTTCACCTCTCCTCAGGGAGAGACCTTGCTCTGTGCACTCGATACCACTGTGATACCTGGACACCAAGCCAGTAAGCAGTGCTGGGGTAGAGGATGACTTGGAGGTGAGGTCAGTGTCATGTCATAGATGATGGCCTCCAGGGACACAGTATGTCTGCAGTCAGATCATGAGTCAGTATGGCCTCAGTGTTCACATTTTCTACTGCAAGTAGCCCTTTCTGAGTGCCTGCAGCATGGCGAGCACCCACTTCAGACACCACAATCACTGTCTTCTGACTGCAGTCTACATAGCCCTGGCACCATGCTTATACCCACTGGAACCCTCTTTTTCCCTCTCTCTCTGTAGCCTTCTTACATTTTCCCCTAAATGTATTGATTTGCCTGGAGTTTGAGCGTGGAGGAGATCATCAGCAAGCCTGAAGGCTTATAATCATGATGTAGGATGGAAGATCAGTCTCAGTTTGGTAATAAATGCTGGCAATCTGTGTCAGCTGATCAAACTCTCTTTGTGTATGTCTTCTCTAAAATGAGGATGATAGTCTTTCACTCCTTTTTTGTAGTTTTGTGAAGATTTTTATTATCGTCTACTGGTTGTAGAAGGAGTTTCCATCTTTTTTTTTGTGTGTATGTCCGGTCATGGGGCCTGAACTCTGGGCCTGGGCACTGTCCCTCAGCCCTTCAGCTCAAGGCTAGCGCTCTACCACTTGAGCCACAGCGCCACTTTCGGCTTTTTTCTTTTTGCTGATGTGGTGCTGAGGAATCGAACCCAGGGCCTCAGGCATGCAAGGCAAGCACTCTGCCACTGAGCCACCTTCCCAGCCCATGGAGTTTCCATCTTAATACATCCAAATATGTTTATTTCCTCTTGATCATACCCACCCCCTATAATTCTCCCTCATAAATTCTCCTCCCTTCCCACATTGGTGTATGGTATCATTTACTTCTGCAGTTTTTTGCAGATTTTTCATCTGGATGACCTATCTAATGAGGAAAGCAAGATAATAGAGTCTGCTACCATCACTGTCTTGAGAGCTATCTGGGCTTTTAAATCCAGTAATGTCCATCTGATGACTTGGAATGCACCAACATTTGATGCATTTATGTTACTAGTTATTGTCTCTTGATACCTTTTTTTTTTCCTTCACCATAAGCCAATGTGGTCTTATGTCAGTAAGATGTGGTTCTTGTAGGCAACAAGTGATCAGGTCTTGCTTTTTAATCCTGGTTATCATTCTATGTCTTTTGCTTGGAGAATTAAGACTCTTAATATTCAGTGTTATTACGGAAAGGTATGAATTGATCTTTGCCATTTTATTGTTTATATGCCTGATTCTTTCCTGTTCTTCCTTTGCTTATCTCCTTATCTGATGAGCTTTGTTTCGTGCCTATTTTCTTTCTTTCTTTGTTTCTTTCTTTCTTTCTTCCTTTCATTCATTCTTTCTTTCTTTGTTTCTTTCTTCCTTTCATTCATTCTTTCTTTCTTTCTCTTTCTTTCTTTCTCTTTCCTTTCTTTCTTTTTCTTTCTTCCTTTCTTCCTTCCTTCCTTTCTTTCTTTCTTTCTTTCTTTCTTTCTTTCTTTCTTTCTTTCTTTCATTCTTTCTCATTTCTCTCTTTCTCTCTTTCTTTCTTTCTTTTTCTTTCTTCCTTTCTTCCTTCCTTCCTTTCTTCTTTCCTTCCTTCCTTCCTTCCTTCCTTCCTTCCTTCCTTCCTTCCTTCCTTCTTTCCTTCCTTCCTTCCTTCCTTTCTTTCTTCCTTCCTTCCTTCCTTTCTTTCTTTCTTTCTTTCTTTCTTCTCTTTCTTTCTTTCTTTCTTTCTTTCTTTCTTTCTTTCTTTCTTTCTTTCTTTCTTTCTTTCTTTCTTTCTTTCTTTCTTTCTTTCTTTCTTTCTTTCTTTCTTCTCTTTCTTATGAGTTACAATTCTGATGGGTTACAATGTGCAAGGTAATGACTACATTTCTCATCAAGCATTGTTGCCTCCTCCTTTGTTTCCCCTTCCCATCCTTTCCCATTTCTGCCCCACCCCCTCGCCCTCCCCTTCTTCTTATTTTCATGATTAACTTCATCTTCCTCATGTGTAAGGCTGCTGGTTTTAAGTTCTTTGTTTCCGGTATTATTACTGTTACTGGGCTTCTGTTGGCCTTCGGAGGTATTGTGCTGCCTTTTGTTGTAGCTGTTGTGTTTCTGCACTGAGAGCCACATATCTGAGACCATCTCATTGGTTGAATGAGTTAAAGGTTTGCGGTCTTGCAGCTGAAGCATTCACAGTGCTCAGAGAGCATTGCAATGGAGGACTGCAGAGTAGTTTCACTCCATAGCATTGGGAGATAGCTCTGTGGCCACGCTTCTGCCTCCCCGTGTAAGGCACCACACCTGGTTCCCATGCCCCTCAGGTGGAGGAGAACGAGCTGGGCCTCAGGTATTTCCATGTGTTTGTGTTGGTGTTACATGTCAGTAGAGGGTGGTACCAGTCAAAGGTCAATCGTCCACTTCTGTGCTGCTTCCGTCTTTGTGTACTGTAAACCACTGCTGGGTGTAATAGCTGACTACAGTTAAAAATGCTACCAGGTGCCCAATAACCAAAGAACACACACACACACACACACACACACACACACCCCATGGCATATTACTCAACAATAAAGAAAAATGAAATTCTGTCATTTGCAGGAAAATGGACTGGAGATCATTATACTGAGCAAGGTAGCCAATCTCAAAACCCCAGTGACTCAAAATTTTGCTTATTTATGGGACCTATACCTCATTTATGAAGCCTACACCTAAAATTGTGCTAATACTTATGTGTTACCATACTTGTGTGGACATTTCTTTATATCCATGACTATTGCGCAAGTTTAGCATACATCGTCCACAGCCAGTTTCCTGTATATACCAAGCTATTCTCCAACTTGGGTCACAGAAATTGAATTATTCCACATTTTTATTGGTATTGTTTGTCAACTGGTAGTGCTTTTAATTTATTTTAATTACTAAAGATGTATAGCACATTTCATATTTACTGAACATTTAGAAATTTCCTATATGAATTAGATATTAATCTCTTGATATCTTTTTTGATGAGTTATCTATATTTGCCTATTAAAAGTATACAGTTATATGTGACAATATAATTTGCTCCACATTTTGCTTACCTTTGCTTATCTTTTTTTTTTTGTCAATCATGGGGCTTGAAATCTGGGCCTGGGCACTGTCCCTTGAGCCACAGCACCACTTATGGTTTTCTAGTGGTTTATTGGAGATAAGAGTCTCCTGAACTTTCCTGCCCGGGCTGGCTTTGAACTGTGATCCTCAGATATCAGCCTCCTGAGTAATTAGGATTACAGACATGAGCCACCGGTGCCCAACTTGCTTATCATTTTTGATTGATGCCATTTAATGACAATTTTAACTTGGCATGCACTAACTGCTGGAAATATAAGTTCCATTATGAAATTTTTATAGATGCATACAAGGTATTTTAATCATATTCCCCCTCCTACTAACCAAACTTATTTACCATTTGCCTTTCCACTGGTTATTCAAATATGAAATTTAAAATCTTTAATAGTTATCATGTCTTAAAACTCCACATGAGTGAAAACATGTGATATATGAGTCTGAGGTATTTTGCTTAACCTCATGCTTGCCAGTTCCATATATATTCCATATATATTCTCCCTGCAAATGACAGGATTCCATTATTCTTCACTGGACATGTATATGTGTATGTGTGGGCATGCACTCATACACATTTACCTGATACATTGACCTATTGGTGGACACTTAGACTGATTCCATGGTTTGGCTGTTATAAGCAGTGTCATGCAGGTATCTTTCTTATATTCTGCCTTTGCTGGATCCTGTAGCAGTCTACTTTTACCTTTGGAGGAATCTCTATATTGTTTTTGATAATAGATAGGCTAAATTATATTCCTACCAACAGTATATAAGGGCTATAGAAATAGATAATTCCAATGCAGGTTCATGTGAATTTGTCAACTTTTTTCTTTACAAGTTATGCTCTACATTGGGTGCTGATGGCTCATATCTATAATCCTGGCTACTCAGGAGGCTGAGGTGTGAGAATTGTGATTGGAAGCCAGCAGTGGAAAGAAAGTCCATGAGACTCTTCTCTCCAGTTAACTACCAAAAATCCAGAAATGAAGGTGTGCCCAAGCAGTGGAGTGTCAGCCCTGGGTAATCAAGCTAAGGGTCTGAGGGCCCCGAGTTTAAGCCATAGTACCTGCACAAAATAAATAAATAAGATGTAAAAGGTACAATTTAAGAATGATTGTCTAATAACCAGTTAATGAAGTTTGTATTCAAAATCAAACATTTAACGCTATGGCCCTTTGGTATGGTTTTAGGGTTAAATGATAGTATCTTTTCCTTTTCCTTTTATTTGACCCAGCGATGTTGATACATTTGCCATTCAGTAGGCACGAACAAGCACCAGCCTCTTCCCAAACTCTGGTCTCTCTCCCCATCAATATACAAAGCTTCCTCCACTGTTCTGACAAGGTTCTGATTCCACACAGACATGTCCTCTCATCCCGTTCACTTTAAAGATTATATTGGAGCCATTTTGGTCTTTATATTTTCAAGGTGGGCTGTACATTTATCTAAAAGTAACCTGTAAAATGTTTATGAAAACTTTATAATAGTTCTGTGTATCAATTTGGACATAAATTTAATACAAGAATTTCTTATTCATGACCAGAATGTCTGTCCATTTGTTTAGTTCTTTTAAATTTTTAATTATATAGTTTTTTTGGGAATGATTATATAAATATGTCATTAATACAAAAAGTGATTTTTTTTTATATTGGAAGAATCTATTTAAAAATTTTTGCTCTTTCTTTCCTTCTTTCCTTCTGTCTTCCTTCCTTCCTTTCTTTTTTCTTTCTTTCTTTCCTTCTTTCTTTCTTTCTTTCTTTCTTTCTTTCCTTCTTTCTTTCTTTCCTTTTTTCTTTCTTTCTTTCTTTCCTTCTTTCTTTCCTTCTTTCTTTCCTTCTTGCTTTCTTTCTTTCTTTCTTTCTTTCTTTCTTTCTTTCTTTCTTTCTTTCTTTCTTTCTTTCTTTCTTTCTTTCCTTCTTTCTTTCCTTCTTTCTTTCCTTCTTTCTTTCTTTCTTTCTTCTTTGTAAGTTATGAGGCTTGAACTCTGGGCCTGGGCACTGTCCCTCAGCTCAAAGCTTGTGCTCTACCACTTGAGCCACAGCACCACTTCTGGTTTTCTGGTGGTTTACTGGATATCAGAGTCTCACAGACTTTCCTGCCTGGGCTGGCTTTGAACCGCAGTCCTCAGATTTCAGCCTCCTAAGCAGCTAGAATTCCAAGGGTGAGTCACTGGTGTCTGGCTTATTTCTTTTATACTATTTTAATCCCAGCTGGAGTAGAATGAGTAAAATTCTTTTGAGGGGTACGATGCACTTCTGTGGCACTGAGGTATAAATGTAGGGTTCCTGCCATCGTGTCTGCATTGTTCATTGATGAGCATGAAACTGACGATTGGTCAGGTTTTCAGTTTGCCTTGGTGAAGACAGAAGAGAGCCTTCTGTGGAGTGTTCTGCAGTTACAATCTTCCCACAGGCTTAGCAGGTGTGAGAAGTCCTGTTTGCCCTTCAGTTGGGGGTTCCTGTACCTTAGGTGCTCTGTGTTCACACACCAAGTTCCTGACTGGAGGAGGACATGCTGTGGTACAACCTTACAGAGAGAGACTGAAACCTTCCTCCATGGACCACACTGTGAGCCAGCCTGGGGCTGACCAGATGCATAGACACGAGGCAGCGCTTGTCCCAAGTTTCTGACTTGTGACTCCGGCTTTTGGTAGTCAAGCACCACTGATGTGATGCTTTGCATTTCCCTTGGGTTTCTGGGTAAGCTGCAGCCTATTCAGGACCTAGCAGGCTGCTTTCTCCACTCTGCAGCCAATTCTTGGTGCTGTTTGTAGGAAAACAATGTTGTTTGCTCCCAGAATGTTACATAACAGTTCAGACTTGGAGGAAGAACCAATTGGCAGGTAAGAGAATACATCACATAAATCTCAATTCTTTGATGTGGAAAACTTTGTCACTAGTCCAAGCTGTCTTGCCCTTTGGACACTGACGTTGCACATTTGGTGCTTTTGTTGTACTTGGAAAGATTTTGCCTCTGTGATGGTTACTGTTTATAATGAGAAATCTTATTGCATTAGACACTGGTTTAACAAATTTTTGTTCTGCAACCTTCTTGTTTCATTGGAAATAGAGTTTACCAAGGCTGGACTCCTCTTACCATACAAAGTAAGAAAATATTCCTAGAGGAGAGCCCTCACATCAACTCTTTGGAGTGGTTTACAACACTACCCCTGTTCTACTCTGTTTTATTCTGTAGCTTTCTAGATTCCCAGAAGTTTAACATTCTTCTATCTTCCATCATGCCTAAGGAGTTATGGCTGTTACGTGTCCTCTTAGAGATCTTCTGGCATATTTCATACTCCTTCTCGTGAATATGAAGGAAGGGAGACATCTGATCTGCCTCTAAGCAAACTTAACTGTGTGGAAGAGACCAAGGGGCAGGAAAATGGGTATTTCACATATGTCCTTTGTGTAGCCTGTCCTCTCCCCATGAAATCTGTTTATTTCATAAGTTTTGTCTTCTTTATATTTAAATTTACTTCATTGTTATGCTAGAGCTGATATACACAGGGGTTACATTTGCATGAGTCAGATAATACATTTCCTTTCGTACAGTGTCATCTGTTCCCTCATTCTCTTCCATTCCATCTCCACCCACGAGTTGGGTAGCTCACTTTCATCCATGTCCATTGCACTCTACTGCTGCACTTTTACACCCTTTTCCCTCCGGTTCTGTGCCCTCCCTCCCTCGCCTTCCCACAGACAAGCACATGAATACACTGTATGTAAGGTAAAGAATACAGCATCACCAAAAAAGAGAAAAACACATAAAAATCTTTTGTTTTCATAGCTTTGGAGTTTGTTTCAGAATGTATATTATTTTATATAAATATGAAGAGGAACTTAGGCATTGTACCTTTGTGATTCTCTCCTAAGACTATCCTCTTTTGGTCTCATTGTATGGGGGTATCTAGAATCCTGTGTAATTTGTCATATTCCAGTGCATTTTAGATCCAACTTCTGCATATCAGAAAGAACATGCACTGTTTGTCTCTCTGAGCTTGGCTTACCTCACTGAACATGACTTGTTCTGGTTCCATTCATTTCCCTGCAAAAAACATTATTTTGTTCTTTCTAATGGCTGTGTACAATCCCATTGTATATAAGTACCACATTGTTTGGATCCACTCATATATTGTGGGGCATCTGGGCTGTTTCCATATCGTGGCTATTGTGAAAATCTGGTTTTAAGTGTAGAAGATTTTGGGAGCATGCATCCAAGACAGACAAGATATAATATAAAAGATAAGACTAAACACCAGTGTAGCACAAATAATCATTTGACTGTAAATATGAATATTCTAATAAGATATAATAAGATAGAAGAAAATATATTTGAACAAATTTAAAACTTTTATTCTGTAACTGAAAATTCCCAAGAGCAGAAGTAAAATGGTATGTTGCATGAGGAGTAGAGAAAAATACTGATGAAAATCTCTTATTCAAATCAGAAACTTAATTATTTCAGTAATTAAGAATATAAATACTTAATTAGAACATATATACTATCCAATTAAATAGCAGTTACTATAGATTAATAAAAAGTCATTGTAATTCCAAAACATCAAGAAAGAGAAGGAACAAATGAAATATAATCAAGCCAGCAAAAGACAGGGAAAGAGAAGGGCTCAGGGGCTCACATGTCTGTGTATACACACACACACACACACACACACACACACACACACACACACACACACACACACACACACACACAAATGCACAGCACAGTACCAGATTTACCAGGGATATTATAAACATGATTAGTTCTCCTGTTAAAAGGAAAACATTTCCAAAAAGGTATTGACACTTATCAAGAAAATATAATGTACGGATTCTTTTAAGTGTAGAATTAACCAAGATATGCCAGAAAAGTACTAGAAAAAGACAATGCTTGTAGCTGTAACAATCAGCAGTGACAGTGCTCATGCAGTCACTTTTCAAACAGAAAATGCATTGGTAACTACTTGTGGTTATAGTGACCAGTGGTGACGCCTTGTCTGTGTAGTGAACAGCAGTGACATCTTGTGGCTGTAATAATGACTGGGGATGACTTTTGTCTGTAACCATTACTGGGGATGACCTATGCTGTAATGATCACTGGGGATGACTTGTGTCTGTAATGGTCACTGGGGATGACTTGTGTCTGTAATGATCACTGGGGATGACTTATGTCTGTAATGGTCACTGGGGTTGACTTATGTCTGTAATGGTCACTGGGGTTGACTTGTGTAATGATCACTGGGGATGACTTATGTCTGTAGTGATCACTGGGGTTGACTTGTGTCTGTAGTGATCACTGGTGATGACATGTCTGTAGTGATCACTGGGGATAACTTGTGTCTGTAGTAATCACTGGTGATGACTTGTGTCTGTAGTGATCATTGGGGTTGACTTGTATCTGTAGTGATCACTGGTGATGACTTATGCTGTAATGATCACTGGTGATGACTTGTGTCTGTAGTGATCATTGGAGATGACTTGTATCTGTAGTGATCACTAGTGATGACTTGTCTCTGTAATGATCACTGGGGATGAATTGTTTCTGTAGTTATCACTGGGGATGATTTGTCTCTCTAATTATTATTGGTGATGACTTGTGTCTGTAGTGATCACTGGGGTTGACTTGTGTCTGTAGTGATCACTGGGGAAGACTTGTGTCTGTAATGATCACTGGAGATGACTTGTGTCTATAGTGATCACTGGTGATGACCTATGCTGTAATGATCACTGGAGATGACTTGTGTCTGTAGTGATCACTGGGGATGACCTATGCTGTAATGCTCACTGGTGATGACTTGTGGCTCCAGGATGACTGTTGATTACCTGTGCTGTAGTGACTAGCAGTAATGATCTGTGTCTGTAATGACCAGTGATGAGGACATAACCGATACCACTTTCCAGACTTTTGCAGATAGGATAGGCCATGTTATAACCAATATTTAAAACATCTCTGGGGCTGGGAAGGTGGCTCAGTGGTAGAGCACTTGCCTTGCAAGCCTGAGGCCCTGGGTTCAATTCCTAAGCACCACATAAGCAAAGAGAAAAAACCCGGAAGTGGCGCTATGGCTCAAGTGGTAGAGCGCTAGCCTTGAGCTGAAGAGCCGAGGGACAGCGCCAAGGCCCAGAGTTCAGGCCCCACGACCGGACCCCCCAAAAAAATCTCTGATTTTTGTAAATGTCTTTGGAAGTGCTCTCATTGTCCTGTTGCAAAGGATAGGTAAGAAAATTTCTTCCAGAAAGAGAGAGGAAGAAGCTTTGGAGTCTTTTCTTCTAGAAGGAAAATGGGAACATTAGCAACATTTTTAACATTAAAAATAAATCTTAGGACAGAGCCTCAGAGGCCTGTAAGTCATCAATAATATCTGTTGGAGACCCGAAACCTGCCTGAGAATGCTCTGGCCTCTTTCAAACACCTAATTGACAAGTAGCCGTTCTTGGAAATTCCAAGGTGCATATTTAGATAATATTTGGCTAACCATAAATATTCCTTTAGCCCTAAACAAACTACATTTGGCTAACCATAAATATTCCTTCAGCCCTAAGTAAACTACATTTGGCTAACCATAAAACTTCTCTTATCTCCAGCCCTAAGCAAAGGGCGCCTGGCTAAACCATAAATGTCTCTTAAAGAAATCACAGGAGACACCTTTAAGATTAGCACAACGGCCAAAAGGACAAGCACGACCCATCCCTGACCCCGGGACTCCTCACCCTTGCTTCTGCAAAGTTTTTTTCATTCTTTCCCTTCCCCTGTCCCTTTGGGTATATAAACCCTGCCTCACTTTAATAAAGCAGACCTTGACGCGACTCAGAATGGCTCTGTCTTTCTTTATGCGCTTGGTCTCGATCCTCTCTCGCCCCCCTTGGTTCTTTTAGGAGGTGCCCCCTCGGATCCCCCACAAAATTACCTGGCCTGCTGGACGGGTCAAATATCCAGTCCAAAAAGAAGAGAAAAGAAGAATATTAAAAAAAAACTATTTAAAGAGTAGTGGCTGGCCACAACAGATAAATGAGTTGAAAATTGTGACACACAGACACATGTGTATGTGCATGTGTGTGCAGTCAGTCAGGCTGAGAGAGACAAAGGGAATCTGTTTTCTATTATATGGAAGTTATAAATTATAAACAGATATGAAAACATACATAGGGGTATATGCATATATACATAAACATCTGGTCTAAAGTATGGCATTTGCAGGGGAATATTGCAATGGTGTAAGTCTGAAATACGTGTTGTCAGGAGCAGAGAAAGTCAAAGTGTGGTGACAGAATGGAGAGAGGCAAGATGGGCAAATATAGTCACAGTGGTCAATGTGCATATGTGACAATGGAACCATGTAACTAGGGGGTGGATGGGGGCTGGGAAAGATAGTAGAGAGCAATGGAAGAGGTGACATTGACTGAGATGCTCTGTACTCATAACCTGGTGTGTTGAATTTAAATCCATGTAGACAT